>NW_011888904.1:1163507-1175516 GCF_000151845.1 Pteropus vampyrus | reverse complement strand
AATGACTTACGAGCCTCATACCTGGTGTCACAAGGTAAAGAGCCTCATACCTGGTGTCACAAGGTAAAGCGGAGTTGGGCTTTCTGGCCCCATGGCAGCCCTGCTGTGTTCACAGTTGGTGCTTGAAAAGTTTTTGGAAAATAAAGAAAAGTGTTTACTTGAGCTCCAGGGCTCCTGAGTGAGCGATAAAGATAAAGACGATGAAGACTAATCACAGCGGGTGATGTCGCAGTGATTGATGTGGCCCAACCTGTGCTCAGCTGAGCCCTGAGATTGCACTTCTCCTGCAGTTCCATGGGAGAAAGAAAAAGCAGACGGTCTTCTTTCTAAGGGGACCTGCCTGTAGGGCGTGAAGGAGTCCCATGACCATGCCCTTGTCCTCAGCCTCTCCCTGGGGTGAAGACAAGGCCCAGGAGTGTTGAATGATGAGCCAGAAACAAGGGACAGTGCCAGGACCAGGGCCTCTGCCTCTTGGCCTCAGTCCAATCTTCGTTCTCTGCCACGACATCCATAATGGCTATATCCCCAGGACCCGTGCCTCAGTTTCCTTATTTATGAAGCAGGAGCAATTGTACCTATTTATAAGACCAAAGATGAAATGAAATAACATAAGAAAATTGCCTGGCAGTCAGTAAATTCTTACTAAGTGGAGTATATAATTATTAGTTGGCTCCAAGGAGTTACGCTTATTACATTGACTCCTACTTCCTCGCCTTGCATATGGATCTCAGGGGCTTGGAGCTGCAAAGAGTCATTAGATTATCTATTTGTCTAGGAAAAGAAAACCAGAATAATACCCAATAATGGAAATGGTATGGCAAAACTAGCACAGTGTGATAGCACTTCGTGAGCATTTTAAACATGCCAGGTAAATATTTTATCCAGTGTTAAATATTAATAAAGCCTCATTTTGTCTGAATTCTCTCAACTTTTAAAATGTATGTTAAGAAACAATTTCACAACTCTCTGGTTAACGGAGCAGCAAACTGGATTTACGATATGGCCAAATAGGGCATTTTTCAAAGTGGCAAATAAATATAAATGTCTCCTCCCATCTTTTAGCAGGATTAGTCTTGAGTTCGGTGAATTTTGAATAGTGCTACAGCAGGAGTAAACCTTCCCAACATGAGATGCAATGTCATATATACACCTAATGTCACCAAGGCCAACCCTTTGGTGGACAGCAATGTGACAGAACATATCAAGAGCCTTAGAAACCATGTGTATACTTTGACCAGTTGTTCCTTCTGGTATTTGTCCTAGTGAAATAATTTTTTAAAAAAGCAAAGCAAAAATTGAAGCCCACAAAGATGTTAATTGCTGTGTTGTTCATAGTTGAGGAAAATGGCGAGCACACTCAATCATAACAATTGATGTAAGATTGATGAGATGACTGAGTAAAGTATGCTTGAGTCTTTGATGGTTCTTCAGCCAATAAAAATGATCATTTTTCAAGAAGGCAGGTAATGTAGAACCCAGTGCTGCCTCCAGGGGGACCAAGCAATGATCCCCCAGAGCCAAGGGAGGACACCGTAAGACAAAGCCCGGTCCTCGCCCACCCTCCCATCTGTCTCCTCCAGGACAGGTGGCTGTCTGGACTGGCCCTTCCTCTCTCTCAGCATGGGGTTCCCCCCCTCAGGAGGTTTGGAGGAACCCCGAGCCCCAGGCCCCACCTTGCTCTGAGCAGGGCTTATAGGAAGCCTCTTCTGCACACTTGACCCAAACCATCATGTGGGGAAACCCTTAGAAACTCTAATGCCTGCTGCAGGTGCTTGATGTTCCTACGATTAAACAAAGAAGTTGCTATGTGAAGTTTCTCCATTATGCACAAATTGTTGGTAATAATATACCAAACACTCCTGCCTCCATTGCCCCCTTAGGAAATAAAACCTCATAGGGACACTTCAAGGCTGCTGGGTGGGTGCTCCTTCCTGATCCCACTCCCCACCTGTGTCACAGAGGTGACCCAAGCCAGAGCGGGTGTTTACCAATAAATGTTAAAGAGTACTGTTTTGCATGCCTTTTAAACTTTCAGTATGTGGTTTCATACTGTCTTGTATTCATTCAACGAGTTCACTCAACAAATATTTATTGAGTGCCTACTGTATGTGAGGCACCATTCTAAGCTCTGGGAACATTGGTGAACAAAACAGATAAGATCATTGGTATTTTTGTACATTCTGGTGGAGTGAGCCAAACAATAAGCAAAATTTATGAATTATAGATAAGTTATCGAATATGTTTGAATGTAAAAGGTGTAAAGGGGAAAAATAAAGTCAGGGAGGTGGAATGTTACAATTTTAAGTAAGGTTATATCCTTCCGTATCTTGTTTATTTACTCAATATTATATTTTTCTTTTTTATGAATGTACCATCTTTATTCATTCCCTTGTCAATAAATATTTCAGATTTCTTTTTTGGGGGGGTCGTTATAAACAATATTGCCATAAGCATCTCTTTGTGCACACTGGGAAGAGATTTTTCTGGGGCATGTACCCTAGTATAGATTTTCTGGGTCCTGGGCTTCTTCACCTTAGCAAGATGGTACCAATGGCTCCCCAAGGTGGTTGTACCAACGGCTCTCCTACCAACAGTGTGCGAGGGTTCTCATTGTTCCACCTCTTCTCCAGTACTTGGTGGTGTCAGATTGTTAAAAACACTTTCTAATCTGATAAGTATAAAATGCTATATCTTTGTTTAAATCTGAATTTCCCAGATAAGTATAAAGTTTGTGTATATTTGCATGTTTATTTACCATTTACATTTCTTCTTTAATGACTAGAAATTTCACTGACTTTCAACTATTGATTTCATATCTGTTAATCTTGGTAATTAATAATTGGTCTGTAGATTCCTTCGGGTCTTCTAAATAGTCATATCATCTGTAAATAATGACAGTTTCTTTCTTTTCAAATATATGCCATTAACTTAATTTATTATATTAATTTTAAAAACTTCTGCCACTAAATGTATTAATTTATTTAAGAAAAAATTTTTTGAAGTACAATGTTGAATAAAAAAAGGTAGGCATGCTTATCTTTTTTAAATTTAATTTAATTTAATTAATTATCATTTTTTTTTAGGCGAGGCAACCCTTGGTTGACCTCACAGATTGCAAGGACCTTGTCAGTTTACAATCCCTTATTTTTTAATTTTTTATGCCTACAGCACCCGGTCTTCCTAGGTGGTCTCCCA
Organism: Pteropus vampyrus; assembly: GCF_000151845.1. Classification (NCBI taxonomy): domain Eukaryota; kingdom Metazoa; phylum Chordata; class Mammalia; order Chiroptera; family Pteropodidae; genus Pteropus; species Pteropus vampyrus. Next base: position 1,172,321 of record NW_011888904.1, on the reverse strand, counting down.
TCCAAGTACTCACCAGGCCTGACCCTGCATAGCTTCCAAGATTAGATGAGATTGGGCTTGTTCAGGGTACTATGGCCATAGACTTTTTTTAATTTTAAAGGAAATGTTTCTGTTTACATATCAAGTAATGTTCCCTTCAGAATTTTAAAATAGATATCCTTATCAGGTTAAGAAAGTCCCTTCTATTTCCAATCTGCTTAGAGGTTTATCATCAATTAGTATATACATTTATCAGATATCTTTTCTGTATCTACTTAGATGATCATATGGTTTTTATTCTTTAATCTATTAATGTGGTAAATTATCTTTATAGATTTTCTAATATTAAGCCATCTTTGTATTCCTGGGCTAAGCTTGGTTATGGTACATTATCTTTTTTACACACAGTTGTATTATTTTAATTATATGTTATTTAAGATTATTACATCTATATTTATGAGTGAAATGGGCCTGGAATTTTTCCTTTCTCCTGCTTTCATTGTTCAATTTTGATATTAAGATTATACTGGCCTCAAGAACGAATTTGGGAGTATTCCTTATTTTTTCTATTCCCTAGAGGAATTCATATAAGATTGGGATTATCTATCCCTTGAAATGTTGATAGAATTCACCTATAAAACCAACTGAGCCTTGTGAGAATGTTTTCAATTATTGCTTCAATTTCTTTAAAAGTTTTAGGATTATTTGGAATATTTGTTGCTATTTTTTTTTTCAGTTTTGGTAGGAATTTATTTCTACTAAATCTTCAGATTTGTTGGCATAGAGCTTTTGACAGCATTTTCTTACTATTTTTTCTCAATAAATTTTATTTGCAAATATACTCACATTAAAAGATAAAATCTCCAGAGAGTTGGCTGTCTTTATCTTATCATCTTTTAAAACTGTGTTAACTATAATTACATTATTCTTTTTCATGTATGATGTCATATATTTGTATCTTCTCTTTTTTTTCTTGACCATTCTTCCCAGCAATGTCTATTTTGTCTTTTCAAAGAAATCAACAAATTTAACTACACACTCTCATTCAGAATTTTGAACGTATTACTTCATTTGATAATAGATTTACAGTCAAAATAAGGCAAATAATGAATACTGATCTAATCAGGATGACAAATAACTCTATTGGGAGGCTGATGACCAGGGGTTATATGCATTTGAGAGGAGAGGTGGTGAGGATGGAGCATGTGTATGTGCTTTGTGTGGGGGGATCTTAAAGTGGAGGGGGTTGCTGAGAGAGTTAATCCTCTCTTTCTGTGACGAGAAATCATTAGATAATGCCCAAGCCTCAAAAATAAAGAAGTAGCATTACGAGTATGTTATTTAGCAAAAATACAGTAAATACCAGAAGGATCGAAAGCAGTTATCTCTGGGACTAAGAGGAGGGGTGCGGGGAGAAGGAGAGGCTTCCGGGAATTCCTGATTTTCATAACATTTTTAATTTCTCAACTTTTAATTTTTTTTTTTTTTTTTTTTTTTTAGGCGAAGCAACCCTTGGTTGATCTCACAGATTGCAGGAACCTTGTCATCTTACAATCCTTTATTATTATTTTTTTAAATATTTTACGCCTACAGCATCTGGTCTTCCTAGGTGGTCTCCCATCCAAGTACTAACCAGGCCCGACCCTGCTTAGCTTCCGAGATCAGATGGGATCGGGCTTGTTCAGGGTGGCATGGCCGTAGACTTAAATTTTAAAATTATGTGCATGTCTAACTTGGATAAAAATTAAAACTGAATTTAAAAAAACCCCTGTGATTAGTAGCCTCGTATGTATATCTTTAAGATTTCTTCATTCGTTCCCGTAGAATAAATTCCAGACATGGGATTGCTGGGTCAATGGGCCTGTTTTTGAGATCTTAGCCACGCTGCTGGAAAGCGCACCAACTTTGCCCCTCCCAGAAGGGTAAATCTGTCGTTCCCAGTCCTTGCCAACACCATTATCAATTTTCAGATCTCTGCCAGTGTAATGATTTTTTTTAAAAAGGTATCATATTGTGGTTTTAATTTGCATTTCTTTGACTACCAAATAGTTTACATAGTTAATATACTTAACCATTTTTAGTTCTTCTTTGATTAATTTCCTGTTACAGTTCTTTGTCTATTTTTATCTTGGAGTGTTCATCTTTTTCACTGTTGATTTGTAAGGGCCCTTAAAATAGTAGGCCTACTAATTCTTTGTCTATCACACGTTACAAATACTTCCTTCTCAATGGGTCCTTCTGCTTTTAATTTTCTTTTTTGATGTGAGGGATTTTTTATTTTTATGTAGTTAAGTCTATCTTTTATGCTTTTTGCCTTTGAGATCATGTATGGAAAGTCCTTGCTTATCCACAGGTTTTTAGAAATACGGTATCTCTTATAATTTTGTCTAGTATTCCTATACAGTGTTTCATTGATTCTGTTTTTCACATTTTAAATCTCTGAAATTGGGATGTGTTTATAATCACCCGTGTTCAGGAGGCCATCATTGTCTGCCTTACACACATCAAAATATGCAGAAAGTGTCAGCAACTTGTGAACAAGTCCAGCAGACAATAGTGGGGCACTCATTAAGAAACGATGCATTATCACCTGTGTTTCTCTTTCCTCCTGGGCACAAAGCTAGACTACACTTCCCGCCCCCTTTGCAGTTAGGTATGACCATGTGACTGGGTTCTAGACATTGGATTGTGACTGAAAGTGATGTACAGGGCTTCCCTACTTGGCCCAGGAAACCTCCTACTTGATCCTCTTCTCTCTTTCTTCCGCCTGTTATCAGACGGTCTAGCAGAGGTTCTAGAAGATGGCATAGCCAGAAGGCAGAAGGGGTACAGGTCTCTGAAAGGCCACATGGGAAGTGCCTGCTGACCAGGAACCCTCATTGTTCTTTGTATGTATAAGAAATAAACTGTTATTGTGTTAAGCCATTGAGATTTGGGATTTTGTTTGTTATATTGCAGCTAGCATTGCTGATACCTGACACCCAGTCTTAATTCTGACTCAAATCTGAATCCCTCTAGACTAGAACTGAATGTTTTATCATGGAGTATGATGTTGGCTCTTGATTTTAGATAGAGGTACTTTATCTTATGCTCTTTTATTTTTTGTATATCTAGTCTTGGTATCCAAATTATTCTAAGTGTATAAAATTAACTGGAAAAATTTAAACATTTCCTAATCCCTGGAAAGGTTTATTGCATAGGTATTAACTGTTACATAAACTTTGACAAGATTCATCCTGAGAACAGCCTGTATCCTTTTGCACAAGTAGTGCTTGAACAAGCTTTACTTTCTTTCTTTTTTTTTCAAATTAAGTCTTTATATTTTTAGAGCAGTTTTAGGTTTACAACAAAATTGAGAGGATGGTATAGAGATTTTCCATATACCTCTTCCCCCACGAATGCACAGCCTCCCTTATTATCAACGTTCCCCACTGGTATGGTACATTTTTAACCAAGGATGAACCTCCATGGACACATCATTATCACTCAAAGTCTACAGTTTGCATTAGGGTTCATTCTTGGTTTTATGCATTCTGTGAGTTTGGACGAATGTATAATGACATATATCCACCATTATAATATAAAAAATATTTTCATTTCCCTAAAAATCCTCTTACTCCACTTATTCCTCCACTCACTCTCCTCGTGCACCCTAGGCAACAGCTGATCCCTTTACCATCTCCATAATTTTGCCTTTTCTAGAATGTCGTACATTTGGAATCATACAGTGTGTAGCCTCTCCATATTGGCTTCTTTCACTTAGTAACATGCATTAAAGTGTCCTCCATGTCTTCTCGTGGATTGAAAGCTCATTTCTTTTTAGTGCTAAATAATAGTCCATCCTCTAGATGTACCCCAGTTTATCCATTCACCTATTGAAGGACATGTTGGTTGCTTCCAAATTTGGGCAATCATTAATAAAGCTGCTATAAATATCTGTGTGCAGGTTTCCATGTGGACATAAGTTTTCAACTCCTTTGGATAAATACCAAGGAGCATAATTATTGGATCCTATGGTAAGAGTATGTTTAGTTTTCTAAGAAACCACAAAACTATCTTCCAAAATGGCTGTATTATTTTGCTTTCCCACCAGGAGTTCCTGTTCCACATTCTTGTCAGTATTTGGTGTTGTCGGTGTTCTGATTTTGGCCATTCCAATCCATGTGTAATAATATGTCTTTGTTGTTTTCATTTGCATTTCCCTGAAGACATATGATGTGGAGCTTATTTGTTTTCTGTATATCTTCTTCGGTGAGCTGTCTGTCTTTTAAGATCTTTGGCCTGTTTTTTTACTGGGTAGTTTGTTTTGTTATTGTTGAGTTTTCAGAGTTCTTTGTCTTTTGTCAGATGTGTCTTTTGCAAATATTTTCTCCCACTCTGTGTCTTGTCTTCTGACTCTTTCGATATTGTGTTTTGCAGAGCAGAAGTTTTTAATTTTAGTGAAGTCCAACTTATCAATTATTTCTTTCATGAATTGTGTCTTTGGTGCTATATCTGAAAAGGCATCACCACATCCAAGGTCATCTAAGTTTTCCTCTTCAAATTAATTTTTCTTCCTTAGTGGTAAGATACAAATAATAGAAAAAGAAAGTCACACATAATTCTACTTCTCAGGAACATATATTGATAGAATTTGGGTGCTTATTCTTTCAAATACACATTCACATTCGCTTACATAAATGGGATCATTCTCTATGTATGCCAACTTGCAATCTGCTTTTTACAATTAACAATATATCATACGCATTTCCATGATAATATATCGATTTAATTTTTATACACTTATTTTTCAGATTCCAAATGAAACATATTTTTATTATATAGTTCAAATATTACAGAAATATACAACGCAGAAAGTGAAAGCTTTCCAATTTCTTCCATAGTTTTTTTATGCTTTTAATCTTTTTTGAGTCAATCTTGAAAATGTTTGTTTTCATAGAAAATTACCCATTCTGGAAACCTTTCAAATTTACTAGTTAAAGTCTTTAAAAAAATCTCTACCACATTTAAGATCTGTCGCCCTTCTTTGTCTGCATCCAGAGAGAACCAATAGAAAAGTTCTTCACACAGTTCCCTCCGCCTTCGCCACTTCCCAATATCTATCTGTTCTTCAAGGTCCCACGAAAATACAGAAGTGGTGTCCCCTATTCCTGCCCTTACACACTCTGTCCTACAGTACAAAGGTTGCATCTCTCATCACTGCACCTAAAAGCCACTCGAGGCAGCCTGAGGTGGAAAGAACAGGGACAGAGCTGAGTGCGTGTCTGTCTGAGCCCTGCCACCTTCTAGCTAGGGGCCTTGGGCCTTTTACTTAACCTCTCTGAGCATCGGTGCTCTCACCTGTAAAATGGGATAATGATCGTTCCTACCTTCCAGGGCTGCAGTGAGGATTCAATGAGATATTGCATGAAAGTCCCCTGGCACTTACTATTCTATTTGATGTGTGAGTGTGTACTCCACTGGCTCCCAAAGGCAAGGTCCAAAGCCAAGGTCTCAGTAATCCAAGGAAACACTGACCTGAAATCCATAGAAGAAGCCCCAGGAGGCCATGTACGGAACCCAGCGGGCGGGTGCAGAACACCCCACAATTAGTTTTCCCTTCTGTTGGAGAAGCCCTCAGGAACCTGGTGGGCCCAGGAACCTCTGGGTGAGGGCTGCTTTCTCATGCTCTCATGTGCTACCTGGCTTGGCCTTCGGCCTGAGGAATGGAAGAAGGACAGAGAGGTGGTAAGTAAAAAATGCTTCTGCTCAAAAAAATTAAAAATAGAGTTATTATAAGATCCATCAATCTCACTTCTGAGTACATACCCAAGAGTTGAAAGCAGGGACTCAAAGAGATATTTCTGTTCACAGCAGCATTATTCACAATATCCAAAAGATGAAACCAACCCCAGTGTCCCTCAGTGGATGAATGGATAAACAAAATATGGCATAAATCTACCATGGAATATTATTCAGTCTTAAAAGGAAGGAAATTCTGACACATTCTATAACATGAATGAAACTTGATGACTTTATACTAAGTGAAATAAGCCAGTCACAAAAAGATGATTACTGTATGATTCCATTTATACAAGGTACTTACAGAAATCAAATTCACAGAGACAGAAAGTAGAACGGCGTTTGTCAGGGTTTGGGGTAGGGGGAGAATGGGGAGATATCGTTTGCTCGGCACACAGTTTCAGTTTTGCAAGATGAAAAAGTTCTAGAGATGGATGGTGGTGATGATTGCATAACAATACGTTTGTACTCAGCCACTGAACTCTACACTTAAAAAATGGTTAAGATGGTAAATTTTGTGTTATGCGTTACCGCAATTTAAAAAATTGTTTCTGGGGTGTTGTAGTTGCCCAGGCTGAGTATTTTCAAGCCACCACTTAGAAATCTGTGCCCAGTGGGCACCGAGGGCACAGAGTCCTGAATCCCCAGCTTGCTCTCCACTGCCTCGCGTGTCAAACACCAAGAAGGAGATGAAAGCGTGTGATGTCCGCGCTCCCTCCCGGCTCTGATGAGGCAGGATGAAAATTAGAGAAAATGGAAACGTGGGCTTTTAAAAAGCAGATAGAGAATTAAAAATACAATAGAAAATTATGCTCACTATTCCAAGATTAAAAACATTCTTTAGAAACTGGGCTTTATTAGACGACATGCTTCCTGCATCTTGTGGGAGAGGAGGGAGCCAGGTCACCGGTGCTCTCTGTAGGGGGCAAGCAGGTGAAATGATTATGAAATATGTCAAATAAATGGTCCTTTTTTCTCCCCAGGAGATAAGAAAAGGTAATTTGGTCTGTCAGTCGCACACACAGAAGACGTCATGGTCAGCTGCATTAATACTGAATACTTTGTCCAGAGTCACAGAGCTAAAAGAAATTACAGAATCTTTCTTCTGTGAATTCTGGCATGACTCTCAGCAGACCTTTCCCCACCTGAATTCACAAGAGAGATTAATAATAAAAGGCAGGGCCTGCAGTGGGCCCCTGAGCCCACCAGGTTGTCCTGAGCGTAGTAGCCAGGGCCCAGCTGCTTTGCTCTCGTACCCTGACACCCTTCCCCAGCACACCCCTCCAGCCCCACCTCTCGCTGTGCCCTTGCTGTGTTCTGGTTCAGCCAGACAAAATCCTAGCTGTTTCCTGTGGCTCATCTGTACCTCGCCGCCTGTGCCTTTGCTCATGCTCCACCCTGACCTGCACTGTCAATGCCCACCGGTCCCAGCCAATCCCAGATCATGTCCTCCCTCCTCTAACTGCACCCCAGGCCCCATGCTTACCCTTTTATACCCTAACAAAAGGATGTGTGTGGTGGATTTATTCTTTTCTTGCCTCTTTTTGGAATTGATGGTGGTGAAGTGGTGCTGTCAGGGCTGGGCTGGACATTGAGATGTGCTCTAAATCCATTGTCAAGTTGCTGAGATATAAGAGGCAGTCTTCACTTCCGCCTGCTCTTGCAGGGGGGTCAGAAGAAAGCCTCTTCCTTTTTCTGCTTCTGGGGACTCATCGGTCTCTGGAACAATTAAATCTCTTCCTATGCAGTTATATTCCCTCATGTAATAAGTATTGCATTATTTTTTGACTGTTTTACTCAATTAATTTTATTATCAGTTAATTATGTATTAACATTTTAAGAAAATGAATATTTGCTCAGTTACTTAAACTAAATCATTAAGTATGTATTTATTCCTTTTTTTTTTTTTACATGCATGTCTGTTATCTCCTGCAGATGGAGAAGACACATTTGGAGCCATCTGGGCCTCTGAAGCAGACCTTTGTACAAAGGTGCCTCCTTGGCTCTATGGGCTGGGCTCTCGGGAATGTGGGGGATGGGAAGGCCCTGGAATGTGAGGCCCACAGAATGTGGCATAGATGCGGGCCTCACAGGTGAGTAGGGAAGGCCACTGTTACACTGTCACAGCTTGGTAGAATTTGGGATGAGGGGAGGTAGGTGCAGCTAAGACCCAAACTCACAAGGGTGTGTGAGCGTGAAGCCAGCACCTGGAAGATTATGGTTCAGAAAATTTCCTCTTGTCACATCTGGGTGGTTTGGTGAAAGCCCGGAGGACCACACACCCAGTCCTGTGGACCCAGACTCAGCAAGGTGTGTAGCCTCGGGCTAGTTGGCAGGCATAAACGGCCTCAGTTCCCTGAGTGTACGGTGAGGAGGTTGTGCTGTGTGGTCAACCAAGGCCCTTCCTGCCCTGACCTCCTGAGAGCCTGTGAATCACTCAGAGGTTGGCCCAAATCTCCCTTCCACATGGTAAGAGCAGGCCGCAGCTGAGGCCGCTGTACCAGCTCCTGGACCCACAATCAGGGGAGAGATGCCAACTCTCTCAGCGTTCCTTGTGAATAGAGATGCCCAGTGATTGTCTGCAAGGGTCAGCAAACTAAGGCCTGTGGGCCCAATACTGCCAGGTGACTCTTTTCGTGTGGCTTGAGAACTGAAAATTATTTTTACATTTTTAAATGGTTGAAAAAAATCAACAGAAGATTAATATTTTGTGACACACGAAAATTTTATGAAATTACAGGGTCTATGAATACAGTTTTATAGGAACACAGCTAGGCTCATTTGTCTACACATTGTCTATGGTGCTTTTGCGCCACCACAGTAGAGTGGGGTAGTTGTGAAAAGACCAAGTGGCCAGCAAAGCCTAAAATACTATCTGGCCTTTTATAGAAAAATGGCTGTTGACTCCTGCTCTATGGTACTTTTCTGTGACAATTACAAAGGGAATTTTCTTTACCCAAGACATTCCAATTGTGTACTGTACTGAGATTTGATTATAATTCACTTAATAAATACTTAAGCACTTCTCGGTTGGGTCAGTGGGGACACAGAGAT
>NW_011888904.1:1158085-1162487 GCF_000151845.1 Pteropus vampyrus | reverse complement strand
GCCAGAGTTGGAGAGTGGAGCCTCCGGGTTGACAGCCTTATAATGTTGAGGAGGAGTGGTTATCACAAGGAAATTTGCAAACTAAACCATACATCTGCCACAAAAAGTCAGAAAGATCTCTTCTGGCAGACTAGGCAGGAAAAGTCTGTAACCAGGACACTACCAGTTCTATCCCCAGAATCTCTGCACTCCATGAGGCCATCATGAGCCGTGGCCCTTGATATGTACCACTGGACACCCTGCTTATTCCCAGTCAGTGAGGACTACTGACCTCTGAACCTAGCTGGGGAAGAGAAAGCAGGCACTGCACCACCCCCACCCCCACCGCCGCCTCCGCCTTAACAACCACCACCTCTTCTCTAAGCTCCTACAGCTCAAAGGTGCTTGGAGTCCACTTATTTGATCCACAAAGCTCTTTAAAATGGTACAAGACCAGCCACTGGCTGGGAGACACAACAGTATTTGTAAAAAAAACCACATCTAATGAGGGACTGTTATCCAAAATATACAAAGAACTCTGAAAACTTGATAATAATGAAACAAACTACCCAATTTAAAAAATGGGCCAAAGTCCTTAAAAGACACTTCACCAAAAAAGATATACAGATGGCAAATAAACACATGAAAAGATGTTCCACATCACATGTCATCAGGCAGATGAAAACAACACTGACATACTATTACACACGGATTGGAATGGCCAAAGTCAGAACACCGACAACACCAAATGCTGGCAAGAACGTGGAACAACAGGAACTCCTGGTGGGAATGCAAAATGATACAGCCATTTTGGAAGACGGTTTTGTGGTTTCTTAGAAAACTAAACATACTCTTACCATACGATCCAATAATTGTGTTCCTTGGAATTTACCCTTGAAAACGTATGTCCACACAGAAACCTGCACACAGATATTTGTAGCAGCTTTATTCATGACTGCTCGAATTTGGAAGCAACCAAGATGTCTAACCAAGGGCTTTCCATACGTGATTCAGTAAGTGAAGTGAATGGATAAACTGGGGTACATCCAGAGGATGGACTATTACTCAGCATGAAAAAGAAATGAGCTATCAATCCATGAGAAGACATGGAGGAAACTTTAATGCATATTACTAAGTGAAAGAAGCCAATCTGAAGAGGCTACACACCGTATGATTCCAACGATATGGCATTCTGGAAAAGGCGAAACTATTGAGATGAGAAAGAGATCAGCGTTTGTGGGGCTGGAGTGTGAAAGGGGAATGAGGAGCGATGAACAGATGGAGCACAGAGAATTTTTAAGGCAGTGAACATACTGATACTATAATAATGGATACATGTTATTATACGCTTGTCTAAATACATAGAATGCGCAACACCAAGAGTGGACCCTAACTTAAACTATGGACTTCGAGTGATTAAGATGTGTCCGTGTAGGTTCATCCTTGATTAAAAATGTAGCTCTCTGATGCAGGAGGTTGATAATGAGGAAGGCTGTGCACGTGTGGGGGAGGGGTCAATGGGAAATCTTGGTACCTTCTCAATTTTGCTGTGAATCTAAAACTGCTCTTAAAAAAATAAAATCTTTAAAAAAGGAGAAGAGCTCATGAGCTAGAATGCACACACCTTTCGTTTCAAAGCTCCTTTGCTCAGCCACAAACCATGGGAATTAAATTTTATAGTGCATTTAACAGACAATGAACATTGAACAAGGTCACAAATACATGTTGAGATTACAAGACAAGACACTGAACAGAAACCAGCAATCATCGGCAGCCATGTCATACACACATCTAACGTCACCCTCGCACATGCCAGCTGGGCACCTCTGTCACTGCCCCCTCTGCTCTGCACAGAACAGCCCTTACAGGTGGGTCACTGCAGGGCAGGAAGAATGATACAGATGTGCCTTATGTTTCTTATGTATTTAGAAACACGTGTAAGGGTGTCACTGGTGTCTTTTTGGCTTTTAGACCTGAGTGACCTCATTTGAGAAATATCGTTCTAGTCCAAATGCCCAAGCATTTAGTCCAACCCTCTAGTGTTATAGATGGGGAAACCGAGGTCCAGAGATGGAAAGGGCCTCCTGTAAGTGATTGCAACAGCCAGGACTTGCCTGAAAATCTTGGTCAGACACATTTGAATTTAATCAGTTGGGGAAACTAGGAGGGTCTGCAGGTGGTGCCGCTTCTAAGGGGCTCAGGAGCACTTTGGCTCAGTCTTCTTGCTTGACTTTGGGTTTTTGCCTTTCTTGACCTCAAAGGTTAAGGCTCTATCAAGTTGTTTGCATAAGTGTTATCAGAGAAAAAATTTAAACAAATTAAATGTGGTATGTCCCCATTTAATGATACATCTATGAAAGGTGGAAAAACGCTACTGCTATCAAAAATGGCAGCTATGACAGCTAGGAGTATGGAGGATCGGTGACAATAACTGATGCTGCAATTAATGGTCTCCCTGTATCCATGCCCTTTTCCCTAAAATTGGTAGTCCTTCCCTTTCTGACTCTGGGCCGGTTTGTGACTTGCTTTGACCAATACGGTGTGATGGAAGATGAGACATGCGTGGCACAGTCACCCCAATTACCCAGGCGACAGCCAGCCACAAAATAAATGAGGCCATCCTATATCAACCAGCTGACCCACCAACCAGTTGACTACAGATCTATAAACAACCCCAGCTGAGACTAGCTGAGCCTGCCCAGACCAGGAGAACTGCCCACTTGACCCATGGACTCATGAGCAATAATAAATATTGCTTTAAACCATGAATTTTGAGTTGGATTATTATCCAGCAATAGCTAATAGATAGAGGTATTACTGAAGGGGGGTAGGGACACTTGTGGAAAAAGCAGGATAAAAATATGCATGAACGGTATGATCTCTAACACACGATGTGGAGATAAGATGCATGGCAGTAGTGTCTTGTCTTGTCTTGTCTTGATATTACCCACGCTTCTGGGAAATACTGGATGAGATCACACCAGTATTCCAGGGATGGTATTAAGGGATGGAGGAAGGTAATTTTATTCTTCCTCTTTTCCAAATTTCCTGTGATGGTCTTATGTGACCTTTACAAAAATACCTTTTCATAAGACAAAGCACAGCCTGGTTCCACGAGGGCTCTCATGCCGGAGGTGGCTGGCCCACCAGCTCCTTTTTTGGAAGACCCCACCCAGTCATCCTTGCCACCACCAGAACAAGCCCCTGCTATGGCTGAAGACCAGTTATTGACACAGGCAAAAAAGTCTTTTATTCATACTTTGACCACCCCCCTACCCCTAAATGAACAGAAACCCCACCTGAAACATTTGTCAAGGTCATTCAGCTAGGTTATAGTGGGGCTGGAGCCCAGGAAATGTGTCTGACTGTCTCAGACAGAGGTAAGCTCTGCTAACCTCAGGAGGGCAGGTCAGAGCTTCTCGATATCCTGGTCCTCAGCACCCATTGGGTGGGGGTACTCTCAAGGTGGGGTCTGCGCAAGAGTGCCTCACACTTTTATTATTTCCAGTGCCACTGCATAATAGCAGAACCATGCCACAAATGACACGAGCTAAATTCTAACAGCCAGCCCGGCCCATTAATGGCTTCTTATACATTTAAATTGGGAGTGATCCCTTTGGGAACTGTAATTTTATTCATGGAGGTTGTGCCATCTAATTCGAATATAGCAAACTGTACTTAAGAGATACGCAATGCTGGTGGTTTCTCCTTTCCCTCCTCCCATCTGGCTTTGCAGCCCCAGGCCTAACCAAGAGCACACAATGTGGCACTGCCACCTCTGCTCTTTTTGTCTCCACTGAATAAAGAAAAGAATCCTGGTGCTAAAGTCAGTTGAAACCAACAAGAAGTCAGACCGCAGTCTGAATTCCACTCTGTGTGACTTAAACAAATTATATAACCTCTCTGAGCCTCAGCCTCCTCATATGTAAATGACAAGAGGGTTGTAGAATTGTACACCAGGGACCACATGAGAGCACCCAGCACAGAGCCCTTCTCGGAGGGGCTCCTGGGGTTGGCCTTGCTGCATTCCCTATCTTGGGCCACTCAGAGCAAGACTGTCTGAGCTCTGAGGAGCACCAGTCATGGCTGGAAAAGCAGAGGGACAACAGGGCACAGTGTGGGGACTGGCAGAGCGCCTGGGTACCCTGTTGGGCACACTGAGGGCCTGTAGCTCTCTCACTCAGCCTCTAAGGCTGTCCTGCTGGGTTTGCCCAAACATTCCACGCAGCCATCTCCACCCACTGCTTCCGCCAAGTGCTGAGTGAGAGGTGGCAGGGCGCCTTCTGCCTCCACCCAGCTGAGTGGCAAAGCTCCAGTCCCCCAGTCCTGTCTGTTCTCAGACTCTCTCTTATCATCCCTGCCTCCAGGCCAAGCCCCAGGATGAGCGGCCAGGGACCAGGCCCCTCCTCAGAAGCCCCACCCC
>NW_011888904.1:1152131-1157005 GCF_000151845.1 Pteropus vampyrus | reverse complement strand
GACAGCGTGTGCAGGGCTGACTGTTTTTACACAACCCACTTGGCCCTGGAGAAGGAGGTCGGTGTTTGCATGGGGTGGGGAGAGAGGGGTGGGTAATGTTTTCAGTATATTAACTGATGTGAATTATTTATTCTATAAATATTTATTTACATAGAAAGATGTTTATAGTACATGTTGCTAAGTGGAAATGAAAATGACAATACACATGATCTCCTTCCTGGGGGGAAAAGAAAAAGCAACCTTCCTGCCCATCTTCCTACTGTTACTTACTCTTAAAAAAATGAGGATCCTTTGGCCCAGTGAGGTGGTGACTTGCTCAGGACACAGCTAGTCTAGAACTCAGGCCTCCTCTCAGCCCTAGCTGCCTTTGCGAGCACCTGGCAGGTATAAGGAGGTGCTTTCTTCTTAGTTCCATGCAGAAAAAAGTGGCTGTAGGGCAGGGCGTCAGAGAGCAGACCCGGCCAATGGCATTACCTGGCCCATGGGGCCAGAGGCGCCCCACTAGGGACTCAGCTGGGACATCGCTCCACCCTCACGGAGAGCATGCTAATAGGCCTCTTCCTGTCACTACTTTTTTGTTTCTTAGATGGGATAAAGTGTTTGGCCATTGGACAAGATTATTTTTGCACGGAACAGGATTGTTATCACCTAATTGGAAATAATTATTCAATGCAAATTGAGTTCAACTCATCTAGCTGGAAATAAAGAAGTGAATATTTTGGGTGGTTTCACTGCTGCAAAGTCAGGTAAATTAAGTAAATGAAAGTATTGAAAATAGGCCGGTCTAGCCCTGGAAATCAGCAGGGCCTCTTCTGAGTGGTCTCTTGTCCTAACGGGTCTGTAACAGAGAATATGTCCTGGCAGAGCCCAAAGCCCATGGGGGTGCTGGGTGTGGCAGGGATGCGTGTAGTCCCGCTCAGAGGTTTGGCCCCCAAGGGGCTTATCCTGATAGACTCAGGCCCTGGTTTTCTCTGGAAACGAGTAAAAAGAGTGAGTCAGAGGAAAGGAGAGAGAGCCGCTGGCATGAGTCTCATGTGGGAAGCCACTTCCTGTCCTTCTCTGGCTGTGCCCTCCAACTCAGGCACTGCACCTTCCACCTCCCAGGTGTCTGAGCCAAAAACCCAAGTCCTCCAGACTCTCTGTCAGTCACACCTACACATCCAGCTGACCACCAACTCCATCTGCTTTCCTAAGTTCTCCCTGGCTTTGTCCATTTCTGTCTGTCCCCAGTGTATCAGTTATCCACTGGTATAGCAATGGCATCTAACAAACAGCCACAAATCTCAGCCTGCAGCAACAGGCAGTTCTTCCTCATGGCTCGGCTGCTCTACTGACCTCAGCTGGGCTGGCTCGTGAGAACGCAGGTGGGAAGGCCCCTCTGCTCCACATGTCTCTCATCCTCCAGCATCAGCGGGCAAGCCAGACATCTCTTGGTGATGACAGAAGCTGAGGGGGTAAACAGAAACACCTGAGGCCTCTTAAGGTCAACTCTCAGAACTGGTATGCAGTCTCCGCCCCATTTCATTGACCAGAGTAAGCCACAAGACCAAAACCAGAGTCCAGAGCTCGGAGAGGATGCCCTTCACGACGAGGCTGCAGCCAGCATGTGAGTGCGGTGGGCGAGGGCTACTGCTCTAGTCTCGACCTCCCCGCTAGAGTCCTCATCTCTGGTCTCGCCCCCTCTAATCTACTCTTCTCAGGGTAGTTAGTTTGCTCCTTCTAAAATGCAAACCTGACCATGTCCCTTTTCAGCTTAAAATCCTCCTTTGCTTGGTGGTCTTACTCCTCTTTTCTGAGAATCCCTGGAATTCAATTGTAAAAGTTCTGTCTTTAACAATACCTTAAGGGTCTTATGAAATGTGTCAATGATACAGCTGTCATGGTGGCCCCCCCTGGTTCTCCTCCCCTCCAGGGGCAGCCCTGGCTGTTCATGCTTCTGCATGGCAGTGCACGGAAGACCTACACTCCAGCGGGCCCAGGAAGAACACGGAACAAACACTCAGAAGCGTGGGAGCAGCGGGATGGCAGCTGCAGATGGAGCATCCTTTGCATGTTCTTGCACGGTAAGGCCAAGCACAGCACCAACCTCATGGGAGGGACCGTTATTCTCTTCCAAAACCCAACCATAAATCTACTCAGATGTAAACTTTCCCACAGTAAACCACTTGTGAAGCTGTATAGACAAATACTACTCAGAATGTGACCTACAGACCAACGCTGGTCTGCAAATTCTCGGTTATATGTTCATGAAGGAATAAGGAGCTTGCACCAGAATGTACATCACTGCATCACTAAGTACACTGGTTAGTTCAGCTGGCTTTTTTTTTCATAGCAAGACTCTCAGGGAAGGAAGCAGTGTGTTGATTGACTCTCTGGTGCAAGCTCCTTATCTCACATACAGTGATAACTAACAGCTTGTGGTCCAGTCATTTTGAGACTGCTGATGTCTCTTCTCCTGGGGACATGGACCTGAGGTGCCCAAGCACCTTCAGAAATGTTAAACGCTTAAAAACATAATGCATGCTCGTAATAAATTCGAACATTACTGTCTCTGAAAGCAAGCCCACTTAGAGATCAGCAAGAAGAATGTTTGGTATGTATTCTTCAGATTTCTTTTCATGAATACACAGACATATTTCTTTATGTATATGCATATATTTCCAAACATCTATATGCACGTCTATATAAATGATAGTTTTATTTTCATTAAATAAAAAAATGGATCTTAGAATGCTTTTATTTCCACAATAAAAGCACTTTATGCTTATTGTTCTGAAACAAAGCATAAAAATGTGCAAGGTTCTGGGGGACCTCAGAGGACGAGTGATTTGTGCCAGAATGAGGTGGCCCTGATGGTGGCCGTGGAATCTTGACAGCAAAACTGAGAGGTCCGCCCTGCCCTGGAGTTCCCTGCTGCCCACTCGTCCAGTCAAGGCTTCACTGAGCTGGCTGCTGAACGTGGCAGGATTTCGCTGGGCAGAGAACTGGGAGTGGCGATGTCAGGGGTAAGGAGTGACAGAGGCGAAGGCTTAGAGGGCGGAGATGAGGTGACCCCTTTGTGGCTCACCTACACCAAATGGTTGCCATGCAGAGGCACAGAGCCGCATTTTGATTCCGACACATTTTTTCTTTGTCTTCCTTCCAAATGTTCCCCTGTCCCCACCAGTGACCCCAAACTAATCCCTCCAGGCTCTCCAGCATCAGGAACCAGAGCATGGCCCCATTGGGAGAAGAGGGCCGGTTTGCATTGCAGAAGCAGTTATTGGGGTCCCAGCTCATTAGGAAAGCAAATGCTGTACTTAAGCATTAAGAGGAAAGTTGAATTTACAAAGCCCTGTTGTTTACACGGTGAGGAGAAATGAATTCTTGAGAAGGTGGAGGGTGGAGTTTGGGGTGTTCCACTGTCCTCTCCCCATTAAAGATACTGGCTAGTGGGCAAAACCAACATGTGCCCACTTCCACTTTGACAGCTGGTCTCTTTAAACATGGGAATTCACCTAGTACTAATCTGGATAATAATAATAAAAAAAACCCAACCAAAATACCCCACAGAAATTCAGAAGGAACTACTGCCAATTTGTGCAAAGAACACCAGGTGCCTTTCTGTGTATTATTCCAGTCACACTCCTGAAATGACTGGCTCAGGCGCTTCTCTGGGTGCCAGTGGGCAGGGCCCCTTCTGAAGTACTCCTGGCCCAGGCTGCTCTCCAGTGAGCCTGAATGAGTTTGCCGGCCCCAAGCCAAGCCTAGGACACCTGCCAGGTCCCTTATGTGCTTGGTTCATATCACTTAACCCATGTCGCTTAACCCCCCGCCATGTTCCCCATCTCTTTCAACTCTCTTCCTTTCTCTGAGCCTCTGTGTTGCCCTCTGTGAACTAGGGTGAGGGATGGGGCTGCACAATAAAAGTTCATTCTAAAATAAAATTAAACCTGAAGGGGAATCTCTAAGAATTCTTCCAATTTGATCTCATGAAAACAAATACGGAGAAAACAGATCAGCTAAGACCCCCCTAGCCAGCTTGGGTTTAAAGCTAAACCCAAGATCTTCTCCTGAGATAACCTCACCCCATCTCAGGACACTGTGTCTACCTTTACTGATTTCACAAATTTAAGTTACTTGTTGGTACCCCCACCCCCTGTACCCCACCGAACATCCACGGACTTGAACATCCCTGCCCACTGGCACCAAGCCGAGCTCCCCAGTCTGCGCCCTAAACAGCAACTTGGGACTTCAGCCGTGTCATCTGGACTCAGCTCCACATCCACCCCGTCTGCTCTCCCCTGAACCCTTCTGAGGTCATTGGCAACACAGTCTGCCCTTGACCTGCAATGCTAGGATTGTTGCTGGAATCAGCACAAGAGACAACATCATCTTCAGCCCAGTGGCCCCCATCCTGTCCGTGCCTCCACACTCCAGGCCACAGTCCTGGCCAATGCTCTCCACCTGAATGCATCCTCCACTGGCCTGCCTCTGAGCCTTTGAACAAGCATGTCTCAGATGCTCTTTCTCTCCTATTCATTGCACCTTTGCCTTTGAGCCTTAGTGCAAGAGCCATCTCTCAGGAGAAGAAATCCCTGATTCCATGCTTCCAACCCAAGTCAGAACCAAGCCTCTTGCCTGGTCCCTCCAAGCTCCACAGACCTTGTACCTGTCACCTGTGTCCGCATCATGTTAACTCCCAGCCTTTTCGCACCACATTTTAAAATGCTTTTAAAAACTGACATATAACTTACATACAGTAAAGTGTAGTTATGGCTTATTACATTTTTCCATATTGAAACATCTGTGTATGGGTTTGGGATACAGATGGGTAGGTCGAGGCACAAACTGAAAAGCTAAAAGACTCTTCGTGGGTCTGTGTGTGTTGGGGA
>NW_011888904.1:1150638-1151012 GCF_000151845.1 Pteropus vampyrus | reverse complement strand
GCCAAAGAGCTGAAATAGAACTTGTATTAGACTTCTCTGGCACCATAACAAAAAGCCATAGCCTGGGTGGCTTAAACAAAAGAAATTTATTTTCTCATAGTTCTAGTGGCTGGAAGCTCCAAATCAAGGTGCTGTCAGGGCTGGATTCTTCTGGAGCCTCTCTCCTTGTCTTGCAGATGGCTGCCCTCTTGCTGCCTCTTCACAGAGCCATCCCTCTGTGCATGTGCCCCCAGATGTCTCTTTGTCCTAATCTGTGCTTCTTATAAGGACACTAGTCAGACTGAATTAAGGCCCATTCTAAAGGCCTCATTTTAACCTAATTACCTCTTTAAAGGCCCAATCTCCAAATACAGTCACGTTCTGAGGTATTAGGG
>NW_011888904.1:1148076-1150588 GCF_000151845.1 Pteropus vampyrus | reverse complement strand
AGGGGTTAGGACTGCAATATGTGAATTTTGGGGGAAATACATTTCGGCCCAAAACAGAACTCTTCCTTAGAGGATGGAAGTGTCCTTTGGTGTCACCTGACTTGGTTGTAGTCTCCTTGGTTCCTCCCAAAACTGAGATGTATTTTGGTGTGAAGACGTCTCTCTCAGCCTCACCCATCACCCTTCCTTTCCTGTCTCTCACTCCATCACTGTTGACAGCTGTCAATTGATCTAAAGTAGAGATTCTCAACCTTGGATGCACATTGGAATGTCCTGAGAGCTTAAAAAACTACTGGTGTCTGGGCCCCAACAGAACAGATTCCAGTATCATTGGCCTGGGGGTGCAACCCGGGCAGGAGGAACCTTAAAACTCCTCAGGTGGAGTTTTGCCAAGGCGAGAACCTCCAGTCTCTGGTCTCTCTTCTTTGCCTTTGCAAAGCATGAGACAGCACAGGGGCTGTTTCATTACCATCTTTCAAAGTTAATTAAAGCTTCATATTCTAAAACCTGTTTTTAACTTCCCTAAACAAGTTCATTTTAAAGTGTGGCAGTAATTTGGCTCTTTTGTTAAAATTAAGTCCTTAAAATAAAAATTAAGAGACAGAATGGAAAACCACTGGGCATAGAAAATCCACCCTGAATTTAATAGAGTCTCTTAAATCAGGGACTGGAGTGAGACTCGCTGCTCAGTGTGGGTGGAGGAGTTTGCTATATGTTGTGGCACTTGAGGCTTATGTTCTGTGTAAGCTTTTAAAAGAAGAGGATAAAAGTTAATTTCCATGAGAACCCTGCTTCTGTCATAGAGTGATTAGGAAACTGTCGTGCTACGTTTGGGATCCTCCAAGTTTAGCATCCCAATTCTCAATATTTGAAACAAAACTTGAAAAGATTCTACCCATGGATATATCCTACAGACACACTGAGCTGAAGAAGCCAGAGACAAAAGAGTCCTTACTGATGATTCCAGTTATATGATGTTTAAGTCAGGTGAAACTAACCTTCAGTGACAATCATCAGAAAATGGTTGCCTCTGGAGATTGCAAAAAAAAAAAAAAATGGCATAGATGATAGAGGCTTTGATTATCCCTCTTGTGACCAAATCAAAGTTGTGACAAACAAAGAGAAAACAGCAAGCAAAAAAGCCTAGGATTTAGACTAACAGAAGCACTATAACTAGTGAGAGAAATAAGAGATTGCGCTGTAATGGCAGAAGGTAAGAGGAATCAAAGACACGAGACTGCCTGGTCCTGAGCAGCTGAGTAGGACAGAGGCTATAGCAGCAACAGCTGGCAGCTGCAGACACCTCTTAAAGGGACCGTGTCTGCCAGCGAACTTTCTCAGTGATGGAACTGCTAGCTCTGAGCACCAGTGCCCAGAAGGCTGCTTGGGGGGCACCTTGGACATATAGCGGGACACTGAGTTGTCAGAGTAAGGAACGAAGGTGAGACTTGCTCTGTACAGAAGTGCCAGCGGTATCCATTGTTCCTCTGTTGAGCCCTCTCTACTCCCGGTGTGTGGACTCAGCGCTGCCATAGCTGAGACTCATCAAACTGGATTACAGAGGTTGCTCTGCCCAAAGGATTCCCTGAAACTCTGCCTCCCCTGACTCACAGCCCCACCCAAGCCACATGCAGGTGTATCCTCAGCAGGTGCCCCTTGCTGAGCAGCGCCTAGACTCACGCTGGTGGCAGCTGACTGCAGTTTCTGGTGTTGCCTCTTGAGGAAAGTATAAGCACAGCATCTGTAGACTGCTTGCTGAATCTTAACAGCTGGCCCAGAAGGGGCACAGGCTGGGGATAAATTTGGTCTGCAGCTGAACCCCTCTCAGAACTGTGCCACTGGACACCTACTTCACAAAGCCACACTAATAAGACTGGGAGACTTAGGAGCTTTGCTTAGTACATAAAAACAGACACAGAAAGGCAGCCAAAACGGGAAGACAGAGAAGCAGAAACTATATGAGAGAACAGAGCAGAGATCCAGAAATAATGGAGTCAAGTAACCTCACATATGCAGAGTTCAAAACACTGGTTATAAAGATGCTCAGTGAACTTAGCGGAAGTGTAGATGAATTCAGTGAGAACTTCAACAAAGAGATACAAAACATAAAAAGGGAAATGGAAATTATGAAAGAGAACCAGTCAGAAATGAAGAGAATATTATCTGAGATGAAAAATATATTAAATGGAATAAACAGAGTAAATAAAGAAGAGGATCGAATGATCTATATAGAGAATGGGGCAGCCAAGGACACTCAATCATAATGGCAAGAAAAAAGAAGCCAAGACTATAATAATAATTTAAGGAGCCTATGGGACACTGTTAAATTTAAAAATATCGTGCCATAGGGGACCTGAAGGAAAACAAGATGTTGAGGAGCTATTTGAAGAAATTCTGATGGAAAAATTCCCTAACCTGGTGAAGGAAATAGACATACAACCCTAGGAATCTCAGAGAATCTCAAAAAACAGGAAACCAAAGAGGCCCACACCAAGACACATCATAATTAAAA
>NW_011888904.1:1145357-1148026 GCF_000151845.1 Pteropus vampyrus | reverse complement strand
CAGAGAAGCAGAAACTATATGAGAGAACAGAGCAGAGATCCAGAAATAATGGAGTCAAGTAACCTCACATATGCAGAGTTCAAAACACTGGTTATAAAGATGCTCAGTGAACTTAGCGGAAGTGTAGATGAATTCAGTGAGAACTTCAACAAAGAGATACAAAACATAAAAAGGGAAATGGAAATTATGAAAGAGAACCAGTCAGAAATGAAGAGAATATTATCTGAGATGAAAAATATATTAAATGGAATAAACAGAGTAAATAAAGAAGAGGATCGAATGATCTATATAGAGAATGGGGCAGCCAAGGACACTCAATCATAATGGCAAGAAAAAAGAAGCCAAGACTATAATAATAATTTAAGGAGCCTATGGGACACTGTTAAATTTAAAAATATCGTGCCATAGGGGACCTGAAGGAAAACAAGATGTTGAGGAGCTATTTGAAGAAATTCTGATGGAAAAATTCCCTAACCTGGTGAAGGAAATAGACATACAACCCTAGGAATCTCAGAGAATCTCAAAAAACAGGAAACCAAAGAGGCCCACACCAAGACACATCATAATTAAAACGCCTAAGATTAAATACAAAGAGGAATCTTAAAAGCAGCAAGAGAAAAGTAGTTAGTTACCTACAAGGGAGCACCCATAAGACTGGCAGCTGATTTCTCAAAAGAAACTATGCAGGACAGAAGGGTTTGGTACAAAATATTCTACGTGATGAAAATCCAGGATCTGCAACCAAGAATAGCTTATCTGGGAAAGCTATCATTTAGAGTCGAAGGACAGATAAAGAGCTTCCCAGACAAAAATAAGCTAAGGGAATTTATCAACACCAAGCCAGTATTACAGGAAATGTTGCAAGAACTTCTTTAAGAAGAAAAAACATGTATCAAAAACAGGAATAAAGAATGGTGATTACATTCTCATGAATAAGTATCTCAAATGGAAAAGAATTAAGTGGTCTAACAAAAAGATAGAGTGGCTGAATGGATAAGAAAATAAGACCCCTACATATGCTGCCTACAAGAGACTCACTTCAGATTAAAAGACACACACAGACTAAAAGGAAGAGGATGGAAAAAGATATTGCCTTGATGGACCTAGAGGGTATTCCGCTGAATGAAATGGGTTTGGTAGAGAAAGGCAAATATCGCAAGATTTCACGTACATGTGGAATCTAAAGAATAAAATCAACAACAACAAAAGTGGAAATAAACTCATAGATACAGAGAATATTTAGAGGGATACTAGATGGGAGGGGGATGGGGGGACAAAAAACGGGCAAAGAGATTAAGAGGTACAAATGGATAGTTGCAGAATAGACAAGGAGATGTAGAATGTAGCATGGGAAAGATGGTTAATAGTGTTGTAATAAATATGTAAGGGGGAAGAAGGGTACTAGATTTAGTGGGGTGATAGCTTTGCAAGTTACGTGGATCTCTGATCACTATGCTATACAGCTGAAACTGGTATATTACTGTATGCCAACTATAATTGAAAAAAATCTCATTGAATTGTACAATGTAGATACAAGCAACTAATTGTCTATTATATTTCAATAAAGCTGGGGGAAAAAAAGAAAAAGAACTCATTGAATGGTACAATGTAAATACGAGCAATTTTCTATTATATTTCAGTAAAACTGGGAAAAGAAACATTAAGCCCTAAAAAAAATGGTTACCTCTGATGTTTTTTGTTGTGTGTGTGCATGTGTGACACAAGTATGTGCATGTGTGTGTGTGAATATGTATGTATGCTTGTGAGCATGTGTATGTTTCGGTGTGCCTGTGTGCACACGTGGGTATATATGAGTGAGTGCTAGCACGTGCATGTGTGGGTACAAATGTGTGCATGTGGGACTGTGTACGTATGAATGGGAATATGTGTGTGTTTGTGTGTGTGGATGTGAACGTGTGTATGTTTGTGGAAGAATATGAGCATGTGTGCATGTATGTGTCTACTGAGAAAGATTCTGTTTCCTGTCTTGATTGTTTCAGGAGGGAGGCTGAGGCAGCATGAGAAAGTCAGCCTTGGCATTTCTCAGCAATCCCAGAAAGCACAGACCATGGGGATGGAGCCAGTCTCTGAGGGGCCAGTAGCCCCCAGCTGAGATCTGAGTTACACATTTACTGAGCATCCATCTCAGGGACAGCCACTAGTTTCATCAAGAGAGACGGTCTTGGTTGCCAGGCAGTGCCTACCTGGAACCAGGTGTCTAAGAGTGAAGCCTCTGAGATTCCAAGGGAAAAGAGATCATGATTGAGTAGCAATGTCTACCCTGGGCTCTGACTGAAACGGTGGCAGCACGCGTGCCAGATGTTTGCCATTCCTGGCCTCCTAATGGGGGCCAAGCAAAGACGGGACCGACACAGTACCTGCCCTCGAGGGGCTCCCAGTCTTCTGCGGGGGACTAAGAGTACAAATAGACAAGTGAAAATGAATATGTGCTGGACAAGGAAGTCCACCGAGGTTGGGAGGAACAGCAGGTTTCTTCATGGAATTTCGGATCAGGCTGACAGAGTTGGGGGAAGCAAAGAAAGGAGGGCATTTCTGGCAGGAGACGTAAGATGAGCAAATTCTCACAGAAGCGAAAATGTGGGGGTGTCTAGGGGTGAAATAAAAGGGGGAGTGGCAGGAGATGAAAAGGACAGAAAATCTGGAGCTGA
>NW_011888904.1:1105533-1145307 GCF_000151845.1 Pteropus vampyrus | reverse complement strand
TGTGAACGTGTGTATGTTTGTGGAAGAATATGAGCATGTGTGCATGTATGTGTCTACTGAGAAAGATTCTGTTTCCTGTCTTGATTGTTTCAGGAGGGAGGCTGAGGCAGCATGAGAAAGTCAGCCTTGGCATTTCTCAGCAATCCCAGAAAGCACAGACCATGGGGTTGGAGCCAGTCTCTGAGGGGCCAGTAGCCCCCAGCTGAGATCTGAGTTACACATTTACTGAGCATCCATCTCAGGGACAGCCACTAGTTTCATCAAGAGAGACGGTCTTGGTTGCCAGGCAGTGCCTACCTGGAACCAGGTGTCTAAGAGTGAAGCCTCTGAGATTCCAAGGGAAAAGAGATCATGATTGAGTAGCAATGTCTACCCTGGGCTCTGACTGAAACGGTGGCAGCACGCGTGCCAGATGTTTGCCATTCCTGGCCTCCTAATGGGGGCCAAGCAAAGACGGGACCGACACAGTACCTGCCCTCGAGGGGCTCCCAGTCTTCTGCGGGGGACTAAGAGTACAAATAGACAAGTGAAAATGAATATGTGCTGGACAAGGAAGTCCACCGAGGTTGGGAGGAACAGCAGGTTTCTTCATGGAATTTCGGATCAGGCTGACAGAGTTGGGGGAAGCAAAGAAAGGAGGGCATTTCTGGCAGGAGACGTAAGATGAGCAAATTCTCACAGAAGCGAAAATGTGGGGGTGTCTAGGGGTGAAATAAAAGGGGGAGTGGCAGGAGATGAAAAGGACAGAAAATCTGGAGCTGATGGCAAGGGCCCTGAGCTCTGTCCGTAGGAGAGTAGTCCCTACAAGGTCCCCTCCGCCAAGTGCAAAGGGGGCCACTCTCAGCCTAGCAGGCACCTACTGATGGAGCTTGGGCCTCCGGGCACGTCCATCCCAGGCTGGGAAAGGCCTCTGCTGCTGTCCTCCTGGGCGCAGACCATGGGAACCCCAGCGTTCCTGGCGTTGTGTAAGTTGTGAGCAGTTGCAGCTGTAGGACAAAAGGCCACAGATAATTTGCATGGAATGGAGAACACATTTTCAGTTTCCCCCTGTCACAAATTGCAAATTTCACTTTTACAGCCCTTCTTTCCCTATCACGACCACACTGGTTTCTCCACAGCACCTCAGGAGTCTGTTGCTACAGAGTCACCCAGCTTTCCTCTGGGCTGTTTCTGCCTCACCAGCCTCTAGAGCTCTGAGAAGCTCAACCAGCCATTGACGTTCCCTGCTTCACGCCTCCTCCAAACCCTGCCCCTGTGCCTCAGTCCCAGCTCGTGGAGAAAGCCCCACACTGGGAGGCAGGGGCCTGGCCACCAGTCCTGGCTCTGACCCTAACTCAGTGTGGGATATGAGGCTCTCTCTGGGCCTCAGTTTCCCCATATGTACCATAGAGGGTTCTAGACATAATTTTTGGAGGTCCCCCATGTTGTAGGTTTTCTGATCTTGATAGTTCCTTTGTCCTAGGAACTATTTCTGCCTCAGTTTCTTTTATTGTGTTGTGTCGGCCCCTGACAGTCTGGAAACTTGAGGTCTTTCAGGTGTCTCTTCATGCTACGGCTCCCCACTTCTTCCCAGTTTTCTCCCCATCCTAAGGTCTGGTTCCTGTATCTCTGGGTTCATTTGCTCCCTGGCTCTTGGTGATGACATTGTGGGGTGTTACCTCTGAGGTGCTCAGCTCACTGCGCTAAATGAGCTCTCGGCTGGGAGAGAGGTCTCTTCTATCTGCCCCTGGCTCCATGCCACAGCCCAGCTTGTAGCTATGCCCAGAGTGTCTTGCAAATAGCTGCCATCTGATCAGAGGGTGCAAGACTGTTGAGATTCAATATTTAAACATGAAATACATTTTTCACTCACTCCTGATGTGTTAAAGTTTTCAGAGAAGCTGTTTTTTGTTGACAAAATGGGCTGAGGGGGAAAGTCCCAACACCTAGACCCAGCTCTGCATCTGACTTGAGGTTTAGCCATGGGCAAGCCTTTTCCATGTTCTGGTCTCAGTTCTCCCATCTGTGAAATGGGGGTGAAGTAGAGTGGGCCAGAGTGGACTAGACAATCTTTTAGGCCTTTGCAGCTCTAACATCCACCAGATCCCGCCATGGCAAGATGGCACCGTAAGCAGAGCCTGGCTTGCTGACGGGAAAGGAAGACCTGTGAGAAGACAAGGACCCCACGGAGCACAGACAGGCAGGCTTTAGAGGCTGCTCTGTGGTGAGGTGGCAGGGGGATCCAGAGGAACCCAGGAGGCCAAGGTTAATTGAGGCAATGAAACCAGAAAACTCCCCTGAGCAGCGAAGTGCAGGAGGGTTGCCATGCAAATCACTAGGAAGAGATGATTAATTGGGTGTAAGTGAAAACAGAAGAGAGGTGGCTGGTGACCCATGACCTGTGGATGGTGGATCCGATGGTGGATCCCCTGGCCCCCCTGAGGCTCCGCTGGGGGTGGGTGTGGAGGATGAGGTGGGGTGTGAAAGGAGGCCGAGACAGAGTATAAGCTCGCCTCCCAGAAAGACTAACCAGGCGAGGCTGGCTGGCCGGGGAGAGGGCCTGGCGGGGGAAGGGTGAGAAAAGCACGCAGATGGTTTCTATTTCAGGGAGGTTCCGTGTTCTGCCCCAACCTCTGATGCCTCACTTGCGGGTTGGGGAGGGGCATGGAGAGGAGGAAGCAGGGACTTTTCTGAGCAACATTTCTAGTACCTAGAGCTATCAGAATTCATAGACCCTCTGGGGGGCTTCCTCCCAGTCCCTGGTTCCCCTCTCAGTAGATATTTGAATCTTCTCCATCACTCTGGTTGCTCACCTCCAGGGACCAGAAGCCCACTGCACCCCAGCCCTGTCCCCACTGCTGGAAAATCCAGTCAGGAAGAATTCTCGGCACCAAACCAAGGTCTCATGCCCAGCTGCACCGGTGTTTGGCATGATATGCCCCAGAGACGACCAGCTTGGTTCTGGTCTGTGAAGAATTTTATGTAGGAAGCAGAAATGATGTAAAATTATTACCAAGGTACACAAGTTACATGACAGGCCTGGAACCTTATTCTAGGGATTAGGGTTTTGTCAGATTTCTGCCTCAGTTTGCCATTCTCTGCCTCAGTGTTCATATCTGAGATAGAGACCATTGTGATAGTTAATTTTGTGTCAAAATTAGCCAGCTAGGTTATGGCACCCAGTTGTTGAGGCCAACGCTAGTCTAGATGTTGCTGGGGAGGCATTTTGTAGATGTGAATAATATCTACAATCCGGTGACTCGGTGGGCCTCATTCAATTGAAGGCCTTAAGGGCATAAACTGAAGTTTCCTGAAGAAATTCTGCTTCTAAACTATAAGATAAAAATCCTGCCTGAGTTCCAGCCTGCTGGCCTGCCCTATGGATTTTGAACTTGCTAACCCCTACAATTGTGTGAGCTTGAATAAATCTTCGTTGCAGAATTGAATGGGGTTTGTGTCTGTCTCACCCACTCGAGAAGACGAAAGCTTGTCAAGGGTAGGGTGTCCTCGGCATGGGCATAGGACCAGGGTTGTGCTGTGGACCGAGGGTTCTTCACGGGTTCCCATCTGGCTCTGCTGTGGGAACTGCTGGCTCTTGCTTTCTTCTGTAAACTCTTTTCCTCACTTCTGACTTTGGGGATTGAACGATCAGTGTTGTGGAAGCTAAAAACAAAGAACTGTCTCCATGAGTCTGCTATAGAACACCCAGTTCTAAGCACTTAAGGCTAGCTCTGTGCAAAAAGGTGCTGGGAAGGGACCTGACCCACACTGAAACTGAATTTCCCATTGAAATGGTATCGAATGGATAGATTATATTCATGATCAAGGGATTGATACCAAACTTTTCCTTAAAATGTCCATAAGTGTGACATTTAGCCAACAATCACAGCACACTTATATAAAGTTCCTAGGCTGTGCACAAGCCACGTCTAAATGATTGTTGGTGAGGCATGAACGAGGGTGTAGCTTGTCGGACCACGAAAAATCTGTAGGAAGACTCTCCTAAAAGAGGCGTTGGGCCTGACCTGAGCAGCTGGAAAGATGGATGGAGAAGGGAAGTACCTAGATCAAGAAGGTTCTCAGAGGCTGGGTCATGGAAAGACGGCCAGAGTTGCTGACCTGGATACGGCTGGCAGAGCTGAGCAGGCTGGGACTTGCTGAGTTGCTGTCTGACTGAGGGCTGCTGCAGGGAGGCTGTGCTGCGCCCTGGCTGGTAAGGATTGTTCTTGAGCCAGCAGTGATGCCCAGGGCTACTGATGATCATTAGGCAGGAGAAAACCAGAGGAGGGACTGAGAACTCATCCAGAATAACCCCACTGCTTCCAATTTTAGAATGAGGAAACAGGCCCAGAGAGGAGGTCACAAGGTATCAGAGCTCAAAATAGCACATTTTCTTGTGATAGCATCCAATTAGTAATGTGTTTACACTGGTCTGATATGTGTAAGAGGATGACTTATGTTTGGTAGACATACTTAGGGGGACAAATGTGGAAATTCGTAAGGACTCTTCACTAGTCTATACAGGACTGAATTCTTTGATATGAAAAGTTAAGCAGATTGACAGTCTGGTTTTTCCACAGGAAATCCTTCCTTTGCACATGTAACCACCTTGTCCCCTCACTTGGGCAGCCACAGGCATTTCTGGAGAGGACCTTTCCTCATGTGGATAGAAGATATGAGCCTCCTGGTCTCCAACCTGCCCTGTCCCCAGCACCATTCTAATGGCTCCCAGAGACTTTCCCTTCCCCCTTCCCTTTGGTGGTCCTTCTATACCTTCCCACACCCTTATTTCCTTATCCTTGGAAAAGCTTCTCCATCAAAAGGAAAGCTCTGAGGATACCATTTCCTCACCTTGCTCACCTGTCTGCATACCTGCCTTCAATCCCTTCCACGCCTCTCTCTGGATCGATCCATCCATTCCTCCTCGAGTGCCACTGAGTTTTCTTCACTTCTCTATCATCTTCTTCTCTTGTAGCACCTTCTGTCAAAAGTGACCTGACTCCAGCCAGTCCTCTGTCCCATTCACCTTTCATAGCCAAGGGTTTAAAAAGAGACATACCTTCTCTCCTCTTCCCTGTTTAGAAAGAGACATACGTTCTCTCGTGGCTGCTCAGTCCCCCTTCAGTGAGCTGCAGGCTGCCTTCTTGACCCATCAGTACCCTGCAACTCCTTTGGTAAAGATCTGTAAGGAGCTGCCGCTCCCAAACCTGAAAGATGCTTTCAGTTCATTTATTCGCTCAACATATATTTCGCAAAAGCAATTGAGTTATGAGGACATAAGGACGAATTATGAATAATTACAATAGTCTTGAGCAAAGTATAAATCAGAATGGAAATTCAAACAGGAGAAAATAACAGATGAAATACTGCATCCCCCAATTTAAGCTCAGAGAATAAAACCCAAGTGCAACTTGGTAAAAGCAATTCTTCTTACGGGTCTTGGAGTGTGTAGTGCGTTGCAGAATGTTCCTCCAAAAGATGGATATCCAAGTCTTAATAATCTCCAGTAACCATAAATGTGAACTTATTTGAAAATAGGGTCTTTGCAGATGTAAATAAGGATCTTGGAATGAGACTATCTTGGTTTTGGTGTGGGTCCTAAAGCCAACCTCAAGCAAGAATATACAGAGAGAAGATGGAGGCAGAGATGGGAGTTGAGCATCTATAAGCCAAAACGCCAAGGACTGCCAATGGACACCAGTCTAGGAGAGAGGCAAGGAATGGATTCTCCCTCGGACCATTAAGAAGGAACCGACTCTGCTAACATCTTGATTTTGGACTTCTGGTCTCTGGAACTCTAAGAACAAATTTCTGTTGTTTTAAGCCATCTAGTTTGCGGTGATTTGTTACCACAGCCTCAGGGAACAAATACGGGGTGCGCCCTTGCTGTTTATCTCCATGCCTTTACTGATATGGTTGCTTCTCCTTAAAGGGCTCTTCCTCTTTTGTTAACCTAGAAGCTTTTTATCCTGTTAGGAAGATCCATCAGAAGTCCTGGGCATTAGAGGTCCTGCCTAGCCCCCCCTTGACCTTTTTACTGGCAGGACAATCCATATTGATCCCTGCACTCCTTACATACATGACAAAATCTTCATTTTTGTGTTTGTCTCTTCAATTGCTTGTTTGAGATTTGAGATTTGAGGTTTGAGATTTCTCTTAATAAAGTAAACCTTAAGCAAGAAGACTACCTGGCATAAAAATGGTCCAGGGAAAATATTTGTTGACTAAATCAACTCAGACCGTAGGAATACTAAGGAGAGAAGGGTTAGCGTTGCCTAGGGTGGTCATGAAGGTCTCTGTGAGTGTGAAGGGCATAGGAGGAAGAGGAGTGAAGAACTGCAGAAGGCGAGGTGGAGAGGTTTTGAACATTAGGCCGGGAAGCTGGACACAAGTAGGTGGGCCATGGTTCCCCGGTGCTGGTGCAGTGGGTTCTCACCAGCATGCTTCTTAAACACACTTCCTACTGCTTGGGCCTGCAAGGTCGGCCAGTGCCTTCCCCTAAGCCCCTACAGTGGGATACTTGCCTTGTAATCAGTCTTCTTGGCCCCACATGGGCAAAGGAGGAAGCGAAACAGGATGGCCTGTGGACTACTTACTGATCTTTAGCCTCACTCGATTTTTTTCAGAATATTCCCAATTCAGTGAAAAAACATTAAAATGTTTCCAGTAGATTACAAATGAAATTGGACTTTTCTGACATATGAATACACCTGTGAAACCATCATAATCAAAATAATGTGTTCATCAACCCCAACAAGAAATATTCATATTCCACGGACCCTTAGTAATGTTTCTCACCTCTCCTCACCATCCCCACCCCCGGGCAACCATGGATCTGCTGTCACTCTCGATTAATTTGCACCTTCGTAGTATTCCGTTGTGAACTGTACTTTACTGGGTGCTACACATTTTTGTATTCCTATAACTGGTCTTGAGCTGTGTTCCTGGAACTGGTTAAGATATTTGGAAACAGAATAACTCCTTCGGGTCTTGCTTTTAAGCTAGTTAGGCAGAACTGAGAAGAGTTTACACCAAGGCTAACTTGTCCCCATTACTGAGGTAAAAACTCTTCTGAGTACTCTAGTCCAGGGGGCCCCAACCCCGGGCCGTGCACTGCTACCAGTAAGTGGCCTGTTAGGAACTGGGCCACACAGCTGGAGGTGAGCAGCAGGCGAGTGAAGCTTCATCTGTATTTGCAGCTGCTTCCCAGCGTTAGCATCACCGCCTCAGCTCCACCTCAGATCATCAGGCATTAGATTCTCATAGGAGCACCGGTTCCTGGTGCCAGAAAGGTTGGGGACCGCTGTAAATGTTACAACTATGGGGTTTTTCCACACTGACTGGTGAGAAAAGAAACTACTGCTGGCCCTGTGTGAGCTCCAGAAATAGTTCCCTCTAATCCTTTTAGGTGGTTTCCTCACACATAAGCACTGACCAGTACTCACTTAGCTGAAGACTCCAGGAGGACACCCTGCAGATCTTTGGGTTCTCTGTGCAGCTCTCTGCAAACTCTAGCCACTTTGACTTTTCTGACTCTGTTTCCTCAACTTAAGCAGACCACGAAGTCTCTTCCTGGGTTTCCTCTTCCTGCTCCACAACCAGGAAACTCTAAGCAGTCGGCTGGTGCAAGCAGAGGGCACACCTCACTTGTTTGCCATCTCTCACAGTTCACTGTCCTCCCTTGTCTGATGTTCCACGTGTTGAAAACTGCTTTATGTTACTTTTTACATTGTTTCAGGTTGGAGGGTAAATCTGGCCTGGTAGTCCAACCTTGGCTGGAAGCAGAAATTCCCAAAGTTACTTTTGATAATGACTATGATAAATGTTGCAATATATTTGATATTCTGAACTCTTTCATGTTTCACTGTCATATATATGGGTAACAAGCTGATAAAACTCTTACTGAGGAAGTGGTTAGATATAGTACATCAAAATGAGTTGTATTTTCTGCACTCAAAAATAACATAAAAAAACGTTTTGGTGTATGACTGCCAAGTATTCTACGGTGGAAAGAACTGTTCTGAGATAATGGTTGTAGCAGAGATGTTAGTGTTTTATTCATATCCCCGTGTCTCTGTCAGGGAGAGGGCTGTCCTCTACTTGCCCAAACCCACTTTGCTTGGGTGCATAGACAGCCAGAGTCCACTGGGAAAGGCTCCTGCGGGCAGCTCATAAACAATGACTGACTTAAAACAAAACAAGGTACATACACACACTCTGTTGCCCCTGATCAGGGCAACTTTGAGGTGTGGCTTAGACCGTCTCTAGGGCTCTTTGGGGCGTCTGTAAGCTACCCGCTGTGGGACTTGACTTGATAAGGCAGCCGGTTTGGATTCCTTCTCATCCCTGTCTCACTTCCCCACTCCCTTACTGGGTTTTATTGGAAACGCTTCCTACTAAATCACTGTAAGAAGTGATCTATTTCGCAATTGTTAGAATGGGTAGGTACAATGTCTATTGCGTACATTAAATATACATTAAACATACCAGTAACATAAATTGTTCTCTCTAGATAGAACTGTAAAACAGCTTCATCATGTGAAATTATTCTTTGCATGGCGTGCATAATAAACCATGTCTTGGATGGTACTTCTTTGAAATGTTAAGCCCAAACCCTAAGGGCCTGTGCTGAACTTGGGTCCTGGTGATGGCTCCCACATCCTATCGCCATTTTTGACCAATCGAATGTCCCATTAGATAGTCCCCAACTTGCCTCTATCCCCCGAGCTGACTCCCTTTGTTCTCACACCACTTTTCTGTATTTATCTCCACAGAGCTAACACCCAGCCTGGTGCTCTAGCATTATCCATGCTTCCTGGTTATACTAGTAAGTAATATCCATCTCAGCTGGTTGTCTGCAGTGGACCTGTCTCTCCCCAAAGGGGTCCAAACGGTCTGCCGATCTTCACGCCATGGAAGTAGTGGTCCTTATTTCGGACAGACGGATGTCCCACCCAACTCTCAAAAACCAGCACAGTCTGATGAAAGTCTAAGCCTTATAAGATGAGGCTACGTCCTGTCAGATGTGGAAGGCAACCTGAAATTTACCCCTCACCCCTAGTGAAAGTTCCTTTTGGAAACGGGTTGGGGTTTCAATTAGGGTTTCTCAACCTCAGCATTTGAAAAACAAAGATGGTAAGACCAAGGGATCAAGATAACTATGAAGGAATTATAAGCTTTCTTATTTGTATGTAATCTTTTGTTGGCAGAAGAATTTTCAGTTGTTTCCTACGAGAAGTTTCTCTCATCTCTTATCAACACATTATTGACATATGGTAAACCCTATCTCTCCTTACACAAACACAGCCCACATCAACCTTTTCACTCCTGCACCAACAAATAATGTTTCTTTGCCCATCGGAATGGCAAAGAGAAAAAGAAATGGAAATATTCCATATTCTTGTGGGAGTCAGGAGATGAAAACGCTCATACACTGTCAAGGATATAATTTGGCAAGATGTATTAAAACTTGCATGAAATACATGTATGTTTTTTGACCCGTAAGTTCTATTTTATCACAATGAAATAACTGGAGAAGATATGATGTGTATAGAGGATTTTTTAAAAAAATAATTACAATTAGAAACAACAGGGAGATGATTATATTATGTTATAGCTATATTAAAGGATATCGTGTAGGCATTACAAATAATGATGTAGATATATATTTGATCGGAAAGAATTTCACTATTAAGTGGAAAAACAGATTACAAAAACAGTGTGTACATGTATAGAAAAGCGTCTGGAAGGATAGACACTAACATTTTTAACCATATCTTTAGAATCAGGTATGATTTATATGTTTTAAAAAACTTTTCCCCCTTAAAATAAATATATACTCCCTGTGTAACATAAAAATAAAGAGCCAATAACAGACACTATTAACAGCATGGTTCTGAAATAATAATAGCATGGTCTACAAAAGCAAGGCTTTCCACTGACAGAATGGGAGATGCTTTCTCTCTGCTCTATTCCAAGAATGTCAAATGTGAACCAAGCTAGAATCCAGGAAAGGGGCCACTCGGGCTGCTTCTAATCCAAGTGGGGCCAAAGGCAAAAGACATTTAGAGTCTTCTCAATCCCAGCAATTACACAGATCCTTACTGTTTGTGATATCTGCTTGTCTTCTCTTAATTGTATTTATTCATTTAAAGTCTTATTTGATTGTGAAATCTCTCTGTATTTTAAAGTCCCTATTCTTGTACAGAAAGTTAAGTGTGTGCATAGACTAACTTTAACTAACTAAACACTAGCTGTATGAGCCAGGTGCCAAGGGCCATGAAGAAGAAATGGAGCAGAGGCTCCTCTGTGCTTGGTCTTTTTTTACCATCCTAATGCCTGCAAGTGAAACAGCTCAGCCACTTTCCTATCTGCATATAAATATGTGGACCTGAAGGGTAAATTACACCCCAGAACAAAATGTTTGCCTAATAAAACAATAAAACTGGGGAGGAAAAACAAAAGAATGCACAGAAACAAAGAAAAAAGGAGCTTCTTTTCTTCCCTGCTCCAAATGATCTTCTATGTATAAAAGACGCTAGAGAATGGCAATCCCATTTCCGCCCCTAAAGCAGATGCCCTCCCATTAGAAGGAATGCCAGTCATACCACATCAAGAATAAGCCACACTTGCCCCAGGTCCTACTGAGGAAATGATGCCTATTATCTCAAGGCGTACCACTCTATGAAGCCAGCTGATACTTTTAGCAGGATGTTGAAAGACTGATCACTGATCTTAGGGTCAAAACAATCCCGGCCAATGTCAGGAAGCCAGGCACCAACACACCACGACCTCTTACACTTAGCTGAAAGCTGGGCAGCCACAGGGAAGGTGTGGACTGAAGAAGTGGACCTACCATTTATATGAAAGTAGATTTGAGAGGAGAGATTCTCCTTTCCCCCAAAAGATAAGAGAGCTAGTCCTACCAGACATACAGCAGTTTGTGTACTTCACGAAGAGTAAAGTACAAATTTAAGAATCCAAAACTATAAAACTGTCCTAGATAACTGATTCCATCTCATTTCATTCTGTCACAGAACTTGTGCTTGGGCAACAAGGGCCTTTCACCCCAGTTTACGGAGATTTAATAACTTTAGTCACTCGTCCAGCCTAAGTATGCCCTTTGTCACCCACACTCTCATTGTTTTTTTTTTTTACATAACAGACACATTTATTTACTCTATTTCAGACATTTTATTTTTATTCTAACATTAGGCTTTGATAAATACAAAAAGATTCACAAGTACAAAATTTCGGTATAGTTTTGTGGCAGTTAAAAAACCCATGAAAACAAAACAATTTTTAAAACAATTCATCTCCACATAGTTGAGTGACAGTCTTCTGAAGTGTGGCTGTAAAAATGGTAAAAAACGATTCGCAATTATGTTAAAATTTTTGATGACTCTTTTTCACTTGTTTCAAGAAAACCATCTTGTGACATTTACACTGGATGGAATCCTTACCTGTATTTTACCCGATTCCCTGTCTCGTTGGGGCTTCTGAAGCGGGAAAAGCTGGATTTAGATTTATAGCTATTATTCTTTCCAATGTTAAAAAAAAAATAACGCTGAAAAAGATCAATGAATGTTTCATAGTAGCGTTAATTTCTGCAAGGATTTAATTTACATATTCACACTGCAGATGAATTACATTTGATGAGCTTTTAGGTTTTCAAAGTATTTTCAAAAATTCTCTTGAAAAGATTAATTCTTTCTATTCCTAGGATTCTGAGTAAAAATGACAGACTGGAACAGGGGAAGTACAAGTTTATCCTTCTGTTTTCTTACCTACTAACTTCTTAGACACAGAGAACAGATCTCCAACGGTCTTTGTTCAGCAGCTCTAGGTATGGCTGAGATTAAAAAACCAAAAACCAACAACACTCGCTTTACTCATAGTTAATGAAAATATTGCCAGGATGTCGTAGACATGAGGACCAGACAGGCACTGCAAAGACAAATCAGAAGCTGTCTCACAGTTTAGACTTTTTTTTCCTCTGCTTAATAAGGAATAGGTTATCATTGTAATCCTCATCCAAGCAGCTCTCCTTCTTCCTATGCCTGCCCTGCTTGCCCCGCTTGCCGTCTTTGGGCAGCTTATCTTCTCTTGGTTTGTGGTGATGTGAATGCTGAAAGGACTTGTGAGGCCTCTGGATTTTGAAAGTGCCGGGAAGAGAGTGGATTTTGGGGCCCCTGGGAAAGTCCTCGTCCATGTCGTCACACCTGCTGGCCTTCCTGTGCTTATCACGCTCTCTGCTGCTCCTGCTCATGGTTCCTCTTTGGGTTTCTTGCTTTTCTTGAGGCAACCTGTTGTTCTTCCATGAGGCCTGGCTCTTCTTCGCATCATGGTGAGACCTCTGATTTGCTGCTTCCATATGAGGCCTCTTGAACTGCCTTGGAAAATCTCCATTTTTCTGGAGTTCTGGAAAATATAAAAGTATTTCTGCATATTCTGTAGCTAGACAGTCCATGCAGAGCTTTCACAGGTCTGTAAGTAACTTAGCAGAGAGGGAAGTCAGACATTTAAAGGCATTAATGATATGACATTCTAAAGAGTCCTTACTAAGGTAAAAATCACTCCCTAAAAATTGTATGGTTGTGGCTCTATATTTCTGAGTGCTAAAAATGGTAACATCCAGAAGTCCAATGATCTTTATTCTGTTTGGTACAATTTAACTAGATGAAACGATGCAGATGAGGACCCATGAGAGCAGTAATCATCTTAGCTATGTGAAGAAAAGTCATGTCTGACCAACTCAAGCCCACGACAACAAGGTGAAGCAAGATGCATAAAATGTCCTTCTGACAGTCTCAAAAGACATTTCAATAACTCTCTGCAGATAAAGTCTGGCCACAGTACTTACAAGTGGATGCCAGACTGGACAGATTATTTTTCTAGAGCAGAGATCGCTGGCTTGGAGAGTTGGTGTGCACATGTGTACAACCATGTGTATCTCAGAGGTTTCGGGGCCAGATCTGATGGTATATTTTGTCAGGACTTGGCACTCTTACTACAAACGTCTGATGGTAGTGATTCTGGATAGGGTAGGTGGGGGACAAGGTTACAGTGAAGGATGACAACTAATATGTCAATAAAAACTTCAAGGATTAAAGAAGTGCCCCCCGCCCCAAATAAAACGAAGTACAAAGTAGTATATTTAGGGGACAAAAAGATGAATTCTAGAATATAGAACAAAAATAAGTAATTCCTTAAAGCCTTCAGGATAAAATAAAAATTCCAATGGATCATAGCAAACCTCAAAGTGGATCTGTGCCACAGAGCTGCCAATATAACAGGTTAAAAATAAAGTTTTTTTCTCTGATTATAAGACTTATAAACACTCATTACAGAACACTTGGAGAATACAGAAAAGTATAAAGAAAATAAAACAGAAGCACCCATAATCCTTTAATCCAGAGATGACATTTTGGTGCATTTCCTTTTAATCTTTTTAAAAAAGCCTGGAAAAGAATAACAAAAAGGCCAGAAGAGTCAACAATGTATAAGTTAACTTGAAAAACATAGAACTATTTTGTCCTGAAAGCAAGAAAAATAATTTGGTAAACCATCTTGAAGTATATTGCAAGACAGAACAGAAATAGTGAAAACAGGCTTATATTATTACATAATTTGGTGAGAAAGGACTTTATTTTAGCAACAGTAAATAAAGAAAGCACAGAGGGTGACTGTGGACCTGGAGCTCTGTTTGTTAATCATGGCCAAAAAAAAAAATGACTTCCTGGGAAGCTCCAGGAATTACCAGGAATCATCTAGCAGAGAAAACCTTTCTTTCCATGAAAAATACTAGAGATAGACAAAGGGAAAAAGTAATCACCAGTCAAATAGAAAAATCTCAAAGGAGCCTTTAAGAACTCTGTACATATATGGATAGAAGTATTTTCCGGCTATTTTCTAAAATGGGATCATTATGTTAGAAGAATGTTTATTGTGAATAGATTATAACACAACATTTCTGAAGTGGTTATTCGATTTCTGGAGATCAAAGTTCCAGTTTCTATGGTGATTATTAAAAAGACTTTCTGTGCTGACCAATGACCCTCAAAGCAGGCAAAGACATTGCAAAAAAATAATAAATTTAGGAACTACTGCAAAGGTGATCTAACGAGAAGTCTAATAACATACCTTTTACTTTCCGTTTAATTCTCTGTTCTCGCTCCCGAATTTCATATTTGTCATCATAGTAGTAGATGAATGGAGATGTTGGAAAGGTCTGGTTAAACATCCGCCTTTCTGCACATTCCTGCAAATTGTATGTGAAATTAGGAAGTCACGAGGACACACTGTCCAGACAACCTTTTTACAAGATCCTGGACCACTGCAATCGCAGATGAGCCCCACGTCACCGATACTCACCCTGCGGCTGCAGGATGTGGTCTTGCTGGGACTCTAGGAGGCTCACCCAGCCCAACACCCAATCATGTTTACACGCTATTCTTTCAGACCTGGATTTTCTTCCCTTACTTCTTTACCTATGAAACCCTTATCTCTTTTCAATCTTCTCTGCCAAACCCGCCCTGAGTCAGAGGTAACAGCAATGTCTGGGGGTGGGTGGGTCCCCACTGCACATGCTTCAAATCTGTTAGAGGGTTTATTTTATTTGGTCTTATGCTGTATTAGACCTTTGCTTGTCTGTCTCTTCAACAGCCTTCCATCAGGTGCTTCTCCTCTTTTTCTCTTCACGTTCACACCCTGCATGTGGGTATACATTTTTAGCCCTCTGCTCTTTTCCCTCCACACAAGTGGTTTGTAAGCTATTTTAACTCAATTTTTACTGCTCACGAAGGCAGTTGATTCTTATGGTGGGGAGCAGGGTGGAGGTGGGTTGTATCTAGTTTGAAAATGCTCCTAGGTGATTCTGACACACCCCAAAGGTACCCTCTCTTCTTTTTGCTTCCTCACTCAAGATGAGGTCACTCTGTTCTTCATCAGCCTTGGACAGCTCCTTACTCTCGTGGCTCTGGCCCTCCGTGAGCTGGCAGCTCCCACAGCCACATAGTTGGCCTGAATCACACCCCATATAGCAGGCTTTGTTTATTAGGATCTGTGACACACACCCATTCTGCATGTCTGAAACCAAATGCTATATTTTCTTTGATAGAGGTTTCCCTTTGGAACTTTTCCATTTCTGTCATTTGTCATCTGGCCTAAAATTTGTTTATAAGTGTTTATTATTTCTTAGGTAGGTATTAAAGAAAAATTAGAACACCTCTTAGCAAGAAAGTATATGAAAGATCTGCATAAAGTTTATCTGATTTATCATAATTTTGACATTAAATACTTGATTTGTAATTCTAAGATATCTGACCAAGCTGGTACATACATACACTTAGGAACACCATTTGCTGAGCTCAAAAAATTATGAGTCATTCTAAATATACACTTAAGTACTGAAAATAAAGTAATGGAAATCTGTACCTACCATTTAGCTTTATCAAATCATAACATTTTACCTTAATTTACCTCAGTTTTCTTCTCTAAGAATTAAAGCATTATCAATATAACTGAAATCGTTTGTAACTTTTCCATTCCAGAAGTTGCCATTGTCTTAAAGTTGGTGTCTCCCATCCTTACATGTTTTTGTACTCTTACTGCTAATGAATATTCCAATAAGTAATAATGTGAGTTTGAAGTGTTCAGACTTCATAAAAATGTTATTATTCTGTAAATATTTTGCGATGGCTTTAGGTTATAATAGCTTCACAGAATAAGTGGAGTAGTGTTTTCTTAGTTTATGTTTCTGAACAAAGGTTCAGTAAAACTTGACTATAAAACTATCTGGGTCTGGTGTATTTCATTGGGGATTATTATGATTACTAATTCAATTTCTTTAGTGGTACTGGTTCATGTAGGTTTGTTTTTCAGTCATTTTGATTAATTTATATTTTCTAGAGAATTATTTAATCTGTATTATCAGATCTAACTTTACCTTTATGCTTTTGGTTATGTTGATGCTACTAATTTTGCTTTCTATTTCAGTAATTTTGGTTCTTATCTTTATCATTTTCTTCTTTCAGCTGTCTTTGGATTTATTCTGTTGTTGACTTTCTGGATATTATGCAGTTTGAAAGTTATAAGGCAAACCTATATGGTAACATAAAGAATTGTTCCTATAAACCGCTATCCATGGTGGCTCCAAGTTCCTAGAAGAAAGGATATTCATGAAGGACCTGGTTCTAAGATTCTGCTATGGTCTGGATGTTTGTGTCCCCCCAAAATTCTTATGTTGGAACTTGAACCCCTAATGGAGTCTTTAGGAAGTGATTAGGTCATGAGGGTGGAGCTCTGATGAACAGGATTAATGCTCTTATAAAAGAGACTCTACAGAGCTCTCTGGATGCTTCTACCATGTGAGAACAGAGCAAGAAAGTGCCCTCTATGGGGAAGTAGGCCCTCACCAGACACCGAATCTGTGGGAACCATGATCTTGGGCTTCCCAGACTCCAG
Source organism: Pteropus vampyrus (assembly GCF_000151845.1). Classification (NCBI taxonomy): domain Eukaryota; kingdom Metazoa; phylum Chordata; class Mammalia; order Chiroptera; family Pteropodidae; genus Pteropus; species Pteropus vampyrus. Next base: position 1,128,864 of record NW_011888904.1, on the reverse strand, counting down.
AACTGTGAAAAATAAATGTATCTTGTTTATAAGCCACCCAGTCTATGGTAGTTTGTTTAGAGCAGCCTGAATGGACTAAGACAGATTCTAACCATAAAATACCAAGAGCAAATTACAACTACACAAGGTACTAGAGATCCTGACATACTGCCAGGGTCCCACTCAACCTTTCACATCCTCCTGAAGTAGTCTCACTATACAGTGACCATCAGTTCCTGCAGCAGTTTATCTCCTGTGGAGCTGCCTGAGACTGTTCCTGCCTCCCCAATTAGGGAGTGAGTAGAGTTAGGGAAGGATGATGCCACATTCACTTCACAATATCTTTCACACGAAGAAGCTATTCAATAACATCAATAGAGCTGAATTTCTGAAACTGAAGGGGAGCGGTCCTCGGACATCTTTAGTGACCTGCATAGTCTCCTTTTTGGATCCTGTATAGTCTAGACTGATGTGACTATACAGAGCTATACAGTATTGTAAATATTTTCCAAAGCTAAATGTAAATTGTATTTTGATTATCCACATCGCTGGTCCCCTCCATTAGCACAGACAATGGATAGTTGGCTATATAATTTATCTACTATTCTGGATTAGCCACACCACTGATCTTCTTCATTAGTGTGGATAATCTAGAGTTCTTCATCTATGGCAGCAATGAGGCTGCCAAATTTGCTTTATTATAATTTAAAAATGATCTAACTCTAGATTTCAGGGATAAATTCCAAATGCTTTTAATATATTTCCTATCTACATTAACAGGAGTGACTAATAAGCCGTATGTGTTCAACTATAATTGTTTTTCTTTAACTGAACAAACATAAATGCTAAAATTATACCCCTCTGCTCTAAAGAGGCAAGCAAGCATAAACCGTACATCTATGTGATTTGCGTGGCAGTGGACTGCTTATGTGAGTATGTTCCCTAAACAGTATTGGCTACATCTGAATTTTGGCAACAAGAAGGAATGTAGAGAGCAGTAAAAGGTCTCGAAATGATAGTTTTGTAAAAAAAAAAAAAAAAGTATTCTCTAACTAGGTTTTCAATGTGAGTTCTATAGAAGGGAAGCAGGTACATGGTGGGGTCTCTCCATCTTTACTACCACACTATGGATTTGATCACATTGAATGCAGCAGCCAAACGTCAGTGGCGAGAGATCTTTCTCTACAACTTCTTTGCTTTGGAGATAAAGAAACTGGAGATCTGAGAGAAAAAGTGGGTCGTTCAAATCACATGGTTAAATCAGTAGCAGAGCAAAAAGTAGAAATGAGGATCAGAACTTTGTCCTAGCTTTCTTCCCCTTTACTCCACAGTCTTACTGCCACAATGTGGAAGATAAACCTGATCTGTTGATGGACTCTGTCCAGCACTTTTTCTCAGCCTTTCTCTCTCACCACACTGTAGAGCTCCAGCCCTGAAGTCTGCACAAGTGAAATGCCACGGTCAGAATGCAAGATGTGACCTGTGATACCACCCTCTCCTACCGCTCACACCCCTATCCATTTTGAGGACTCTCTACCGTTGTATGCTGTCTACCTCCTGTCGTCAGATCTGATTGGATATTAGGTTATTTTGGTTTCTAGACTGTTATGAGTCTACCTGGAGACTGGGAATGCAGTTCTCTATAGGCATTCTCTCCTGCTTGTGTCACTGACTTTCTCCCTCTACCTTAGGATTCCCAGATGTATGGGCTCTGAGTCTATTCTTATTGCAGCCTGTCTCTGGAGTGAGCTGCTGCTGTTTCACACTTAATGAGACAACTAGTTAGGAGCCTCAGTCCCACCTCACAGCAAGAAGTTCTTTCTGTTTTGAGATCTCAGCATCTAGAGCACAGAGAGTTTGGCCCTTGCAGTTGGGGTTAGGGGAAACTCAGGCTGGATAGGGAATGTGGACATTTGTCAAAGAGGCCGGCTAGTTGATGATACAGCACCTCTGTCTTTCTACTAGTGAGTGTCACAGTTTACTTGTGAGTGATGAAGATTTAACTGAACATGGTACTTCAGAAAACTGGAGATACTGCAGAACTATGTTGAAAATCTAAAGTCATGATTTGGCTGTTTCAGAGTAAGGGTAATCGTAAGCACTCATGTGAACTGTGACCATTCTGTTGATTACTATTACTTGTCTGATTGACTTGATAAGCTGTATTTGTCTTAGCCTAACTTATTCACATATATTTAAAACAATTAGAGGAACATGCTCTGACAGATCTGCGACTCTGGCAGGGATGGGAAAAATAAGTCAGCTGAAAATATATTGCTACTTCAGGATGTTAGTTTATAAAAACGTAAGCATTCAGACGTATATTCTTTTTGAGTTCATCTTTTAGCAACCACTCCCTGAACAACAGAGTGCTTTATGCCCAAATGCCACTTCGACTTACGTGTCCGTAATGGCCTTCTTGACCGCAATTGTAGCAATACGTTAAGGCTGATTGTCCAGAAGGGGTCTTCGGCTTTTTGGGTGGTCCGGGTTTGGTCTGTAACGTGAATATTTGTGAGAGTTTATTAAAGGTTAGAAGAAAATCATAACCACATTTTAGGAATTTCTGGTGAGGTGATGAGGACCTAAACTACAAGAGTAATAAGGATAAGGAAACAGATCTGGGAAATACATTAGGAAATAAAACTGGTATCACTTGAATACTAAAGAGATACAGCGAATGAGGGAAAGGAGAAATCAGGATGCTTTCCAGGTTTGTAACTTGGGTGAACTGTGTGAGTAGTGGTGCCAACAACTAATTCAGCAAAGGTAGGAAAAGGAGGAGGAGACAATTTAGAGGGAAAGATAATGAAGTCTGTCTCGGATTTTGAGTGTTTAGGTGGAGATGTCCATCAGGCAGTCGTCTACGTAAGGTTAACGTTTAGGGAACACGTCTGAACTGAGGATGAGATCTGAAAGTGATCCACTGAATAATGGAGGCTGAAATGACCGGAGTGAACAGGATCGCCCTAGCCAGTATGTATGAGCAGTAGCGAGCTAAGGCAGGTACCCTGGGCATAACAGCAGTTAAGGGGCAGAGAAGAAAGGATAAAGGATGCACAGCCACAGGAGAATGTCATCACAGACCTTAGAGAACAGTTTCAAGAAGGATGAACTGATCTACAGGGTCAATTATAGTAGAGAGTCCTAGTGAGATTAGAACTGAGAAAAACCTGTTAGATTTGGCAATTGTTCATGGATAACTTATTGTGAGAATTATGGAATCACTGGGAAGGTGGAAAGAGTACAGGGCAATGAGTGGAAGAGTGAAGAGATGCATATACCAATGTGGTAAAACTATAGAGAAGAGCAAGGAAGTGATTACCCACAAAAGCCAGGATGGTGGTTACTTTCATTGGGGAGAGAATAGTGCACAGAGGGTTTTGGGATAGATGCAATTTTCTATTTCCTGAACATAGTGGTGTTATATAACTTGAGTGTGTTCCATAACTAATTTATTAACTTGTACACATTTAATGTACTTTCTATCACGTATATTACTATTCATAATCAGACATGTTAAAAAATGGAATAGAAGCTGTAGAAAAGGAGACAGTACGTACATATGATGATTTTAAGAAGGGGCAGAATAAGATGGGGCAGTACTTAGTAGGGGGATTTGGTAGAGTTTGTTATTAGCATGGGAGAGAACTGAACCGTGTGAAAGCTAGCAGAGATGGAGAAGTTGAAACCAGAGGAGAGAAAGGAGAAGACGGATTGAGCAAAACCCCTGAGGCATCAGGGGCTTTAAATAAAAGGAGAAAAACCTAATCCCCCTTCTCACCCTTTCCCCATTTTGTTTGTTTGTTTGCTTGTTGTTTTGAGATCCGAAGAATGAGAATAAACTTGGGTAAGTTTATTTCTAAAGTTCTTTATTCGGATCCTATATAAAACGAAAATACTGGCCTGCCAACTAATTTTGTTGTTGTTTAGTGTAGTTAACAGGTGGTTTGTGGAGGTTTTATTTTCTTGACATAGGAAAATAATTTACAGGTTATAGAAATCTTCAAACAACTTTACTTTTAGCTCCTATTTCCTAAAATAGAATACTGGAGGATGACAATAATCTGAAAGATCTTTTCTGCTGAAAATGACTACAAATACTCTACAAAATGGAATTTACAACCTCAGCTATTATTAATTGAGATATAATAAAAAAACACAACTAACAAATGTCTTATATTCTCCAACAAATAAATGTGGTTCATGAATTAAGACTAGCTAAAAGTCATTAAGCGTAGTTTTAACAAGTATGCACATAAGCATGTACTCATTACAGTGGTTTACAAACTAGATCAGACAGTAGGGTACCAGGAAGACAAAAAATTATTAAGCAGAAATGATTTTTCCATCTGAAAAGGTAACTATGTTATTTGATGTGACACAAAATCTAACCGTGAGCACATGTAGTTTAAGAGAAAGAAATAAAACCAAAAGAAATGGTGTCATGGATGTGACAGTAGAACAGATAATGTTTCAAGGATGAAGATGTCAAAAGCTACAGATGAAGATGATGAAATCCACTGGACTTAACAATCAGGAAGTTGTCTGGGACTGAAAACTGTTGTGAGCAGTTTCATTTGAGGGGTAGAGGCACAAGTCAGATTGTAATGGGTTCAAGTACAAAGATGCTGAAGAATAGAACATAGATGACTTTTTCAAGAAACTAGACTATGTATAGGAGGAGGGAAGGGGACAAGTAGAGCAGAATATAAGTCCAAGGATGCCTCTATCAGTGACATTTACCAGTGCTGGGCACATGGCATGAGCATATGCATGTATTTTCCCATTAACTTATTAAAAAGATACTGAGTACCTAATACACACCAATTAGTGTTCTACAATTAGGTAACTGAGAAGTGAGCAAGACAAAAAACACTGTTTACATCTCCATGGTAGAAGATAGACACACACACAGACACACAGACACACACACACGTCAGATAGTAATAAATGGCATGCAGGCAATCAAAATAGAGTTATGGGAATGAGAGTGAATGAGTTTTGGGGAAACTCTCACTGGGGTGGTATTGAAGAAAAAAACAAGTATCTGGTGACTCAAGAAATGGTATTGTAGGCATAAGGCATGGGGAACAAGTAGTGCAAAGCCCTAAAGTGGGCATAAGCTTGCCATATTTCAATATCCGAAAAACGTCTGTGAACTTGGAAGTGTGGTGGGTGAAGGAAAAGCAGGAGAAGAGGAGATTCTAGAGGTGGAGAGGGGTCAGATCACTTAGGGCTTTATAAATCAGGGTGATGAGCGTTGCATTTATTTTGAGCATTGCATTTATTTTAAGTGACATGAAAAGGTAGTTTGAAGCTAACAGTAGGTGCTCAATAACTAGGTGGCAACTGTTAGTAGACTAAAACTGATGATAAAAAGAAAGAACAATACACACTCCCGAATAAATGTTCTCTAAAAAACTGATGTGTTTATAAATTTTTCTATTTATGTTTGTGCAAATACATGGCAATTTATCTCTGATGCAAGATTTCTAGATTCATTGATGAGAAAGACAATATGCTATGTTTATTCCACTTGAAAAAGAGATTCCATTGGCTCAAATCCTATGCAAAAGGACAAGATGAATTGGGAAGTAATGATGAGCGGGGGCTGGTGAGAACCAAATTAGCAGGGATATCCAGACTCGAGAACTTGACTTGATAGGTATGGATACAAATAGAGACTTCCTCATGGGAGGGGCCATCTATACTCCCACAGCAATTCTGGTTTCTCTTTAGAGTACAGAGCACAGGGAAAGTCACGCTACTACACAGCTGTCCAGTGGTTCACTCCCATCATCTTTTCTCAGAGTAAAAGCCACCTTTATTTAATACTGCCACTGTGTCCCTTATCTCCCTTTCCCTTTTCACCTTCTAACGTACTAAACTGGTTATTATGTTTCTTATCTGCCTCCCCACTGCTAGAATGGAAAGTACATGAGGGCAGGAATCTTTGTTTGGTCCACTATGTACCCTTATGCCAAGAGTCTAGAATAAATGTTGGCAAACTACGGCCCACAAGTCAAATCTGGCCTGTTGCCTGTTTCGATATGGCTCACAAGGTAAGAGCGGTTCCTATATTTTCAAACGAATAAAAAAAAATCAAAAATATTTTGCAACACATAAAAATTACATGAAATTTAAAATTCAGTGTCTGTAAGTAAAGTTTTATTGGAACACAGCCAGGCACAGGTTATCAGTGGCTACTTTTCACGCTACAGGGGCAGATTATGAAAGAGACCATATGGCCTGCCAAGCTACAATATTTACTATCTGGCTCTTCACTAGAGAAGTTTGCCAACACCTGACCTAGAACATAGTAACTGCTCAATAAATAGGTGCTGAATGAGTAGATGTGAAAGACTGCAAAATTTTAGAGAGTGGAAATGAGTTATGCAGCCAATAAAGGTGCTTTCAGCACTTAAAGGTGCTGAAAATCTCTGCTACTGATTGAGGACACAGAGCAAAAGCTTTATGGAATTTCTCTGACTTTATTTTATTGCCCAAGTTTGATGAATTACTGGTAGTCCCAATGCAGTTCTGTCTGCTTATATCACTCTTCCCCCAGATAAACATGGCATACTCCTTCATCCCTTGGCTTAAATGTCATCTTAGTAAGGCCTTCCTGACCATCGTATTTAAAATAGCTAGCTCTCTCCAACTGGTGCTTTCTATCCTGCTTCGCTGTCTTTTTTTTTTTTTTTTTTTTAACTCCATGGCATCTGACATACTATATATTTTACTTGTTTTGTCTCACAGGGATTTTCTGTTTTGTCCACTGTTGTACCTCAGATCCTGGAAGAGGGACAGGCTTGTAGTAGTAGTTCATTAAATATTAATAAATGAATAATGAGGTAATGCATATATGAAGTACATGGCCCATAGTGAGCATCTAATACATTTTAGTCACTAAAAGACAACCTGTAAAATTATGCTTTGATATATTAAAAAGCCTGAATAAATTAACACAACTTCCTAAGTGTTTCCCCTACTTAACATTGAGAGTATGGTGCATGTTCTGGCAGAATCAGGAAGGAGTTAGTAATACAGAGAACAAGAATTCAGTCTTAACAGTATCAGGGATAAAGAGATATTTTTTAATCGAGATTTTAAAAGCATGGTTCATGTTGAAATTTATTTTATTTTAAAGTAATCTCATTCAAAAAGCCTCAAATTTAGCCCCACTGTTCATTTATGACCCCAGATGAAGCACAAACATTTCGATGTTTGTTCATCTGAATAAATCTCACTAGTTAAAAACTTCCATTATTACTAATAAAAACAGCAACAGTATTTATATTGTGCTACGACATTCTAAACTGTTTCACAATAATTAATTAGTAAATGACACGACAAACGCTATCTACGTACTCTCATTTTAATAAACTATCATGTACCAGGACTTAATAGGAATGAAATCAGCCTAGATCTTACCTAATTAGAGAACATTTCTGTATTAGAATACAGTAGTGAAAACTCAATAACAATTTCCAATGGACAAATTTTCATACTATGATCTAACAAAAATCTTAAAACTATTTAAAGTGTTAGAAATATAAATCTGTGACTCAATACTTCTGCCTTGGAGTATGTCTTTATTTTTAATTAACAGTAAAGGTCCAATTTAAAGCAGAATGTGTCAACTGAGTAGCTCTAAGTTCAGGGTTCTGTCATACCTGCCTGTACTGTGGTTGAAAAGTTAAACGCAGGGAACGAATGTAGTTTTATAGAACTTTTTTAAGTTAAAAATTTATCTAAAGACTTTATTTGACCTGATGGATACCAAATGAACTATTTATGAAAGCAGCTCTTTTTATTTTTTTTTTGTACAAACATTTAAATAATCTATATTTGTAGGGTGATATCTTGGAGATTACTTTACTATCAATATATAGAAGTAATAACCTGATAGATAGCATTACCTATGAAAGGTCCATCCCATCTGCTATTCTTGCTGAAAGCTTTTCATGCACCAGTAAACTCAGTAAATATCAGAAGATAAAGCATAAGCCTACCACGCCACGGATTTACTCCTAATGTCTCCTCAAAGTGCAGCCCGATGCAACGATTACAAATGATTTTCTTCTAATGTCATTTTACATAACCCTTTTTTCTGCATGAGTAGTTAGTGCGGAATGAATGAATGAATGCCATTAAAACAGTTAATCATTATCTGGGACACTGGCCTTACTCCCTTCACTACTAGGAATCTCCATGACAAAGGCCAAGAGATCAAAACGCCAGAGCTGCCTCAGTGTCCTATTTCTAACAGTAATTTTTTATGCAAATGAACCTGCTGGGCATCTCCCTCTGTGACCTTGAGCTGTCCTTATCTAAACTGACTTTGATCCAACGAGGGCTTGCATCTTGTTGAAGCTCATTATTATATAGGGTGTGTAATCAATTTCACTAATTAAAGGGAATTTTCTACTCTTGTGACCGCAAAATGGACTTATTTTTTATAATCATACACATGCTTAAAGACTAGACTATATGTTTTTATTTATTAATCCAATTTGTTATATGAACATATATTAAAAAGTAAATATATTAAATACCTCAGGTAAATGTATTCACGACCAAATGTAACATTGAGTAAAGTACTGAGCGTTAATTCCAGTCTTTCTGAACAAGTTACATTTGTACTTACACCTCTTAAATTCACATGCTTTTCATGCTTGAGAACCTATTCTTTCAGAGTATTTCCAATCGACTTATTCTTTCAATAAACTCACTAATAGCACAAGCCTCCTGCATTCATATATTTAAAAAAAAAAAACCTAACCCAAGTAATCAAATAACATTTCTAAAGAAATGTTACCCCACACCAAAAGCTTGCCGTCATAGTCAAAGTCCATTAGTTGAAGAAGGAACCTAATGGTATGAATTTGACATTTAAGCAGAACAGAAGTTTGAATTAAATATATACTTCTTCTCCTGTTTAAAGATATTATTTTTACTGCTTCTTCTAGAGGTCAGATATAGTTTTCTAAGTGTTTTATTTAGTTTTATGCTCTCCTTTGGTATTGTTTACAATATAAGTGCCAATGGAAAGGTAACCGGTATATAATCAAGAAAAATCACATCTGGGGCCTAAAGGAATCAAAAGAAGAAACTTAAAAGTTGGACAAACAGTTGCAGTGAACTGAACCAAAGCTGAGTCTGTGAGAAGGCGAAAATGATGATCCCACGTGACCAAAGATACAAATGATGCTCCTCCCTTTTCAGTGTTTTTCAGGGGTGGGTCTTCGTACCTGGGGATCTGAACTCCAGGTCTATTCCAACCATGGTTTTGGACAAAGCCTTCCATTTGCACAGTGTTCTGGCAAATATTCACAGTATTACTTCCCTTTGACGAATATTGGGAGGAATTTTTCTTTCCAAGCTAAAGGCTTTGAAATTATTTTGAAACAAAGCTTCCTTTATGAAATTCTTTAAGCTTTGCTTTTTTTCTCAGTGAAAAAAATTCAACTGTATTCCAGTGGATATTGCTACTAATTTTCCCCAATTCTAAAATGCAATTAAAAGCACCTTATATAATGATACACCTAGATTTTCTATGTGTTAAAAAAAATGACGCCATGTACCCAACAGACTCCTGCTCCATCGGGTAATTCCTTAATTAGGCAGATTTCTGAAACATGTATTATGTACACAACAGACCGGAACGTCTTCTTTGGAGCATTTTCTAGTCTATCGGGTGATTACATCATTAAGCCACACATGCTACGTAGAAAAAAATCCTTATGAAAATTCATGAAAAAATGTACAGCACATCATTAGCATGCAGCAGACGTGTACGCTTTTGATATTTTCTCTGTTAAAAAAAAAACTACATGAAGTAATTAGTCCAGGTCATGAAAACATGAAAAAGGTACCAGACACTGGTGAAAATGAAAATTGCAAAAAATTGCATCTCTCATGGTTAAGCTGAGAGTAATTTGCTTTATTGGAAAATGGGTTCTAAAACAGTGTTCATCTGAATTGCAACAGAATAAAGAGTGTTGCTTTACTGATTTGATATTTCCTATGTACACATAATTTCCCCCATACCTCTCTTTTGGCTACTCCTAAGTTTACAAACCAGTGGGCTGAAGGTTACAAATAACCAGTGGTAAAACCATTAATTACCCAAGGCTTTGCAGTATTGTACATCTGTATACTTGTATCTTCATTTTGTGTAACCAAGAGTGTAAGGGATTGCACAAGTGTCTTTTTTAATAAGTCAAAACTACCCTGAAGTTATATGAATAGAGGTAAATTGCTGGTATAACTCCCAACAGTGAAAAGATAATATATTACCGACATTGTTAGGCAACATCTAAAAGGCAAAAGATTTGAAGACTAAAAGAAATGAGACACAAGTTTTATAAAAAGAAGCTATTAAACTTATTGATTTCTCTTTTTGTAAATGAACCCTGCCCCAAAAAGAAAAACCCAACAACACAAGAAAACCCCAGTAAATGGAGAACAATGAACATATGCAAGACAGTAAGGATCACAGTAATTCACTCCCTGAATGCTCCAAATCTTCATGGCTTAAAAGCATCCCAATTTTCTCCAAAGGTAGTGGCATTTATTCACTGGGCCATAGCTAATTTTACATGGAATGCAAAAATGTTAGTTTAAGTTTAATTTACCACCCTATTTAAATATTTCCAATGCAGCTCTCAAACTGCAGAGCTATCCCTCCGTCTATTTTAATTTTAAAGTAAGTTAGCAAAGGCTTCCTTCTTAATCCCCAGAGACTACCTACATAGTGACACAAATGCACAAATTTATGACAGCAACATAAATGCTCTTCTGAAGTAATGTGCAACATTAAGTGAAAATCGTTTCCTGGAAAGATATTATAGGTATCTATATTTTATTTGCCATCTTAAACATATCTGGGTCTTTATGGCCTTATTTTAAAAATGTATTTCCTTTTTATATTTCCTGGTGCAAATGGACTGCATAAATAAGCAATGTGCTATGAGGCTTCAGACCAGCCGATAAAACCTTTCAATTTTCATGCCAGCTTCTTCTTTTGTAATTCAAATCCGCCTGGAAACTGGCAGCTCTGAAAACTGAAACAAGCACTGCCACAAATACCTTGTAATGCTATCGACCTTGTCTGCCCATGCAGTGAGAAAGGGGGATGCGTATGTGTCTGCAGCCATCCAGATAACACAACTCATTTTTTGGGGGGAGGGGGCGGGGTGGGGATAACAGAAGCCAGCCCCAGACTGTGCACCAAAAACAGTCATTACCAGGCGCACTGGAGAATAAGTCTCTTCAAAATACACAGTGCATTTAAAAACCATATATGAGGCTGAGCCACTGCTGTCATTACCAATTTTAATTTAGCTCCTTCAGTTTGCCAGCTAGATAAACTCTTTAGTGCTGTTTTTTAATCTATTTGCCACATTTTATGTTTAAGATTATAGTAATATGGACAGGAGAAGGAATCACTTTTAGGGGAAATAAAGAAATAGATCCGCTTATCAGCGCCCATCAGAAAGTTCATTAATCAGCCAGGCTTTGTGCCCTCTAAATTGAAAGGTTAAATAATCCTCTCAGGAATATTTCTCGTCCCCTCCGCCAATTGTCCGGAGAGGAGCTGCCATTCATAGCACGCGGGATCGGTGACAGGGTATCTTACCACTGTTTGGATCCCAAACAATGATGGACAAATGGCCTGGTTTACAAAGAACCTTTTAGTATACGGATGGAAAAGGACCACAAGCTTTGATGCAGGGTGGAGATGAGGGGGGCGTGGAGACAGGATGTTGGGGGGAAGGGACAGAAAAGAACACATACATGCGTGAATCCATGGATATTTTATGTGAATGTTTATTGGGGTGGACTATAAAACACAGAATGCACATTAATATACATCCTCCGACCATAGGAAGTCCTTAACATATTCAAATCTGCTTATATATTTTACGTACAATTGTACATAAACCATAATTGAAAAACTGTAGAATAATAGAACTGTAGCTTTATTATATTTATTAGTCTATACACAGGGGACCCAAATAAACCCCAAGATTTTTATTTTTACCATAACTCCACATGACTTATACTCTACAGTACTCCCCACTCCCCCTCCCCAACCAAACCCAACCCTGCTTACTCTACTGAAAAATACTTAACCATCAGTCACAAAGGCAGGGAATTCCACAGCTGTAAGGACCTATTTAAAAGAGACCTTTTTCGCTTTTACAATATGCTCCATCTTAGCTTCTGCTTGTCTTAAAATAAATAACAAAAATGGAATAGGAATGCTCTTTGAAAGAATACAAATCGCATGCACTGAGAAAGTGCTTAATTTTGTGTTGCCTTTTTTTCTGTACCTATATGAGAATATGGGTGGGTGTCTGCAAAACAACTGACCAAGCTCTTATAACTCAACATTCTGCTGTGAAATCAGTAGAGTTTCTGGCATCAATCATATGAAAACATTGAGCAGTTTTACCTGAAGTGCAAAAAACTAATATGCTATTTGTTTCATTCCTTATCTGATTAACATAAACCCTCTATCCCTAGCAGAAAGTATCATCATTGGTGTGTGTATGTGTATGTGTGTGAGAATTATTCAATTTCATATTATGCTCATTATTTATAAAGGAAGGAAAGATTTATGAAATTTCATTTGCTTATGACAGATAACTATATTCAGATGACACTGAAGTTACCATTTAAGAATTATTCATTAACTTAATATATTTTTTCAATATGATATCATCATATCTTTATATGGCACATATTTTATAGTCATTTCTATTAAGAGAGGAAGAAGCCTAAAAAATTTTGTGATCTACTCTTAAATGTCTTTATGATTTTTAAGCAAATCAAATTAAGAAAATAATTTGCTGTATTTAATTAAAAGTTACTCATGTACCTATCTAGAGAAGACAAACATAATTAAAAAATGAAAACTGAAGTAAATAATTTTGTTAATAAGATACTGCTTGTATTTTAATGACTATAACAAGGAAACATTTTTATGAGACTGAGAGTAAAGAGGTCAGTATGAATCTCCTTATCTTAGGCAAACGACAGTCTTCTCAAAAGACATTATAATAATCTGAGTTTGGGCTGTTAGCCCAGAGGCCATCTCTACAGGTGTGAGGCGTTTATGGGTTTGCTGTATTGGAGCTCAGTGTTGAACATAGGCTCTTTGCCAGGTACCGTGCAAAATACTTTACATTTATCATCTCACTGCATACTTACAACAACCTAGAAGGCGCTATCCCCATTTTTCAGATGAAGAAACTGGGGATTTTAGAAGATAAATATTTTGATTAGGTTTTGCACATCTAGTAAATGAAAGAACCTGAATGTGAACCAATGTCTAACCCCAAAGCTGGCATTCTTTTCCTTATGATAAAAAACGTACCCTAGTAATTTCCTCAGAAATAAGTTTGCCCTTCCAGCCCAATTTTATAATGTTTTTTTCTAAGGACTTCAGTAAAATGAGGAAGAAATGTGGCATAACTATAAAGAAAGGAAATGTGAGAGACCCAAGAAAGACAAAATTGAGATTTTATCGTTTAAACAAATTTAAGAAACTATCCCCAACTTAGTTCCCCTTAACTGAAAAGGCAAGTAGGGTAATCCACAAATAAATTTAAAGGAAAAATATTTATGTAGAATGGGTATTTATAGACATGAACATATCACAAAATTATAAAGATGACCTTATAATCTAACAGATTCGATGCTATGTGATTTTTGAAAAAAAGTAATGAAAATAATGGGGTAGCTTTATTACCAATTGATTTACATGTGTGAATTTTTTACAAAGCTAATATGCATTTCTGAACACTATCATGGAAGAATTTTTGTTTTTGAAATGTGATCTATAGTGTATTAGTATACTAATTAAGGTGAAGGTCTACTTTAATTCCAAAGATATTATTTTTTTTTGGTTAAATGCTCTCTAAACACAAAGCATTTTTCTCCATATAATATTTTTGATATTTCTTAAAAACCCAGAGTTGTTGGTCTTGGAGGACCATTGCTGAGCTCAAAACAGCTGGAAGAAAATCCTTATAAATGTACAAAAACATAACTTTTAAGACTTTCTGGTACGTGGGGAGCAATGGCAAATGAATTTCAATAAAATCTGACTGATTTTTATCAATAATTCATTAACTTTTAGTCGAGATTTAGGTTTTAAAAACCATAACTTAATTCAATTTAACTACTGCAGTTTATACCATAACAGGAAATATAACACTAGTTTAGAAAGATTGTTCATGCCCACAATCAAGGGGTTCTTTCAGGAGTCTTTTCCTGCAGATTATTTAAAAGATTAACCAAAACCCTTGACTTTATGGCTGATCATGACTGTATCTAAGTGATTCCTAAATACTTAAGACCTGTCAGGCATTAACTGTAATCTACCACGTCATTCACATGCATGACTACTAAGAGGAATGTTTTAACACAAATATCACACATGGTCCAGGATACTTTATTTACTTTTATTCTTTCACTGAAATATCCAGAGAAGATTATGAAAAGCTCAAAAATCTGGAATATATTTATTTAAGGAATGGAATGAATCACCTGTTCAAAGTACATACGAAAAAGAATCACTCAAATATGCTAAATTTATTCTACAAAATACTTCTATGCTCATTATGTCTGGTTAACATGACAAAGAACAGGCACCATTAAACATTTCAGATTTTTAAACTATAATTTATTAGACAGTCAGATACTATGCAGTGTTAAACTGCATGAATTCTGAAAATTCTCAGGCTACTTGTTTATATTCATTTTGTCATAACAGGGGCACTATTTAAAAGTGCAGGGTTACAAGTAAAAAAATGTAGTTTTCTTTGGGATTTTATGAATAATTTATGTGTTTTTTGAGAAGGAAAAGATTTTAAAAAGTTATGTATACTAAAATTATAAGTACTTAGAAATGGAATTAATTACCACAAAATTTAACTATCAAGAAGAAATTGCCCTTATATAATTCCTTTGTAAGTAAAGGTGAACATACCTGGGAAAGAGAGAAAAGGATAGTAAAGAGTCCAAATGTAATTTTCCATCTTTTTATCATCCTCAGGAGAAACACTTGTTAACAGATAAGAAAGTAAAGACTACAACAAGTATTTCTTTAAGTTTTTCAAATAGAAGTAAAACTTGAAGCTCATATAGAAAAAAGCACCAAGAAATTTTTTGTTCAAATGAAGAAAGGAAGTTACTGTTGATAATAGAGCTTCAGGTTCAATAAGTTTTATTGAGTAACATGTACCACCTAAAAAATGAACAGAAATCGCCATGATGGGTAATTAGGACATCAGAGAGATTTAGAAGGTGGCAAAACCACAGCTGCTTCTAGGACAAAACATTTATAATAAATCTTCTCTAAACTGTGTGAATGCTGCATACTTTTCATTACTTATCTGAAATACTTAAATCTAGATTAGAATTATTGTCATAAAGCACTGATAGTATTTAAATATATTAACACAAGGAAAAAAAAACCTGCTTGCAATATGCCATATTGATTTCCCATTTAAAACAAATTAATTTTTTCATTAAAATCTTGAAAATCAAATATGTTGAGAATCTCTCTGAAGGGGATGACACCTCAATATTTCTTTGAAAAGAAGGAAATATAAAGGTTCTCCCATGTGCTCCAATACAGAGAAATAAATTATATCTAAATCTAAATAATTTTACTCTACTCCCATTCAAAAATAAGTTTGTATACAAATTGTCTAAATGTCTGAGGAAACACTGTGAGAGGAAAAATAACATGTGCATTTATAATTCACAACATTCACTTTCTTCCCCTTCTTGTTACAGAAGCTTTAGAAAATTGCTTTTTGATGATTTGGCAAATTGTATTTATTTTTAAATGAATCTCATTTATTGAGATTGATAATTCCAGGTTTCATTTGCTTTGAAATTGCATTTTCCAATTGCTTCCAATGATAAGTTCTGGCAAAATGTGGCCCAACATGCCAGTGGAAATAAAGATTAACAAAAAAAAAATTAGTTGACCTACTCTGTAAATGTAGTAATTACTATTTTTTATACTAAATTCAAAACAAGGTGAAGACTGATGTAAAAAATTACTAGCAAAATGTTGACACTAAATTCTTTAAGAACATGGTATTTAAATAAATATAAAAATATTCACATAAAATTTCCATTTGAAAAATCTTTACAAATTTTAGTCACAGTTCAAATGTATTTTCTATCTGTTATTACAGATGGAGTATTAGAAACAAAGTTATCAATGCTTATTCAGAAAATTCTTTTTATTCAGACACCAAGGAACTTTAAATATAAAGCAGTCTGATTTATTTTATAGTACTACAATGGAAAGATGACCCTGAGGTACTACAAAACAGTCATGTGCCTTCTGAATCATCAGAGCACCATTACATTCACCTCAGGAGTGTTTTAGTACTAAGAGTATTTTTAATGAAAACTAAACTGAAAATCTGAAAGAGATATAGTATCTCAATAGCAACACTTAACCAATCAAAACACTGAAATAGTGACACCAGATAAAGAGAGGAACAAAAAACTACAAATTTAAATAAGAGTACTCCTGGTTCTTAAGGAAGCTGGCAGAGTGAACTAAAATACGAAAATAAATGAATTTATCAAAGTGTTAGTTTAGGATAATCTGTATGCCAGGCCTCAAAAAATGGTACAAAGAAAAAGTTAATTTAAGTAATTCCAAAATAGAGGCCTAGTTCTCTCTGTATTTTGGAGTTATTTAAAATACAGCATGTAACAAATTTCATTTTCTTACACACACGCGCGCGCGCACACACACACACACACACGAAAGACCTATCAGTTGATATCTACCATGTGAATGGGGTTCCTGTGGGTTTTGCAGTTCTGTTTATATAGCTAAGGATAGATAGATATTTAGGACTCCCATTGGATATCCTATTAAGAGAGAGAGGGTTTTTTTTCCCCACCATAAAAAGAAAAAATTCTAGCTTGAGGATGACTTTTTGAAACTCTCTCATTTTAACTTATTTTTTAAAAAATCAATTTTAGTATTAGACAATTACAAAATTGTTACCCACCCTATCTTACATCACAATTCTAGGATAAAGACTTTTGTATAGCTATAGCCTCACAATCAAATTCTTTTTCATTCCTTTCTTCTGGACTATAAAACATGATTCTAACGTTAAAGTTAAAAGTTGACGTTTAAGGTTACCTACTCTGCGGTACAGCATAGAATGCTTTAGAAAGTAACATTCTTGTTTCATATAAAAATCTCATTTCCATATTGTGAAAATACATTTCTAAATTGATGTTTCCAAGTAAGGAGAGGAAACTGAGTGGCAAAATGAAATGGTATTTTTAATTATGGTCTATGATATACTCTGGCATCTAACTAGTTCAGGTAAGACCTAACTGAGGGTAGGTTAATTACTAGTAACCTCTGGTCACAAGCCTTTCCCAGGCTAGAAAGGAAAGCCAGAAACTCTGCTCCCCCGCATTTCCCTGAGAGCCAGTATTTTTCTTTGTGAAATGTGAATTCAAGGCATTTCAACATTACATAAAAAATTTTATTTTTCATATAATTCGTCCTAAAAGGTTGCATTTGCTTTCTGCTTAAACTTTTAGTTAAAATAAAAGGTAGCAAGTTGTAACACAGTTTAACAACGCACACAAAGAAATCCAAGTGCAAAATTTAACATAAAAGATGTATTTTTTTTTTGGGTTTTTTTTTGGTTCTTAACACATACGGTTCCCAAATTGCAAAGTTCTGGGTACTTTTTTAAGTAGTTTAAAATCAAGATTAATGAATGTCCAAAGCCTATCAAATTATAACCTCTACTAGTTAAAAATTCTGTTGGTTGTAAAAACTTGGTTGGTGGCCATTTTGGCCTAGGATTTTTAATATAAATGAGACTAAAAATGACTGGGGATGGGGGAAGGGACTTTCTTTCTTGAATAGAGGGAAATTTTACCTAGAAAGATGGAAAAGAATATTCAAAGTCAAGCTTTACCAAAATTTAAAAATATAACAAAAATTAAAATACAAGAATAGTGCTATATTATTGAAGATTTAAATTTTTTTTCTAAATATTTTTTGAAAGAGATAAATACATAACTATTTGGAAAAATTACTTAATTGCTAAATAAAAATCACAGTTTTTTCTTTTTCCCATGAAGATCTCTAAATTGATAATCTAAAGTCATTAATTATATGACAATGCTATAGCTATTAAAATATATCAAGAAAACTGACATAGTCAGATAACATATCTATAGGGATATATAGGTAGTGTTTTAGAGTTTTATTAGCATGTACCCTTTAGAATGATGGTCAGTTTTTATTAACATAGTGAAATCTAGTCAAGTTTAGTTAAAAAGCTATTCTATTTAGATACAAGTTATTAAGGAGGCTTTATTTGATCTCATGAAATTGCTGAAAATACTGAACATGTTTCTTCTCTAATATTCTTTTAGAATGTGTTTTAAGAAATTTTTGATTTGGAACGTTTCACAAGTCCACTTATATCAATCAACTTCACTCTCTCTCTTATGTGTTTGAAAAATAATATGTTTAATCTGACCCATAGTTTTTTTCTTTTTTCTTTTTAAAGAAAGTGATTCTTGGATGGACCTCAAATTGTAGTTGCTAAACTTTAGGCTGTGTAAATGTTCTTCTAGTTTTCCTTACTGGAAGGCAGATAAAAGCAATTGAAAAGTTCTCAATTGTAAACATTTCCAAACTGAATATACTAATCAATTTCTCCCCACAAAAAACAGTTCCCTTTGGGGTGAGAAATGGACACTTTTTGGTTAGAAAAGAAATTAATCAATGAGTAAGTGTAGAAATTTCCAGAGTTTTAAGACAACTGGTTTAAATGAATATCCAGTAGCAATTCTAACCCAGGCTTCATTAGTCAGTCACTGCTCTGACTGATACCACATTCATGTGTGAGGGCTACTATGAGTCAATAGATGGCAGTCCATCGCCTAGTAAAAGAGCTGAAGATGGCTAAACTCACCATGCATCTTGCTTTTATTCAGGATTAAATACTGCCTAATTGCACACATTTGGATATTGCCTATATACATAATTATTTAACTATTTTATTTTAGATGGATTGATATATATGTACATGTTTATAAATATACAAGTTTTGCATTTATACTTGCATAGTAAACCAATTCCTAATTCCTAATTTAAACTTGATAATTATGAAATGTGATAGTTACAATATTATTTTGAAAATTAATCAGGATTCTAGACAGAGACGAATAGATTTTTCAAAGTGATTGTTATACCTATAGAAAGAATATATTATAATTCCCCCAAAGGGAATTGATTTTGTTACATTTATTTTTTCCTAACTATTCTTTTTACAATTTATGATTTTTAAAAACTATAATTTTAAATAAACCTTCAAACAATTATCTGATGCTAAAGTCTAATTTCTATTCTTTTATGTCAGTTATATAAAAGAACATAGGTGCAGATAATGAAAAGAATGTCATTAAAATAGTATTTCCCACCCTTCAAATTTTCAAGACTGGAATTCTCGGCGGTGGGGGGGTGGGGGGAGAAGAAATGTAACGTCAAATCCATTAGGCTATTACTTAATAAAAATGCTGATTAAAAAAAATGGTATACAAAGAGCGACTGTGATCTTGAAAGTATAATATATGACTGGATTCCAATCAAGTTTAGGCTATAAGGATTTCACCATGTTAGGATAAAAAAACTGATACATGAGCATAGATATAATGTAGCCATATAATTTATATCTATAACATATGTATAATATATATAGGGTGTGTGTGTATGTTGGTGGGGGTAATACTAAAGATTTTAACAAAATCCAATTTAGGATTGAGGGATAGTTGAGGAATTACAGCTTTCTACTGAGAATCTTTAAATAAATTAAGCAGTGATAACAGAATGTAGAAACAAACCATCTGATATGATTCTTTGCTTCTTGGGCCTTTGACAAACATATTGGTAGTATGAGTCTATTTATTGGTTTACTTTTGATTTCCATAAAAGGAGAGCAGTAAGAACACATGTTTTTTAAAAACTTTGCCCTTTCTATTTTTACTGTTTTCCTATAAATAAAACTTTTTAATATGTTAAACTTTAAGAAGCAGCTTTTAATTACACTGTATAACTGTATAATTACAAGAGTAATTTTTATTGTTTCTTGCTCCACACAACATAATTAATATACTAATAGAAATGACTAGTAGTGCTATGGTGAATTATTGAAATTAATAAAGCTGAATGTTACAAATGAACTGACTTCACAATATTGAGCTTCAGTCAACAGTTCCATATTAAATTGTTTTCTGCTTTTACTTAGCCTAAAATCACAATGAAAGGAAACCAGAGAATGAATAACTTGAAGGGTATTAAGCACATATTTATATACTTTGAATAAGTCAAGAAGGGCTTAAGGATATGACAGTTGAATTAACTATATGTCTAGCTTTATTAAAATATACATGTAAATATTTCAGTAAAGCCAGAAAAAATGACAATGGAAGATATCGTGGACTATATGTTTATGGACTGTAGATAATACAACATTTTAAAGACACTGGATTACTATTATTTTTTTTATGGCTCCTAGCATACTTGCCCCCCTTTAATTTAATGAATGTAGTCTGGGAAGACTGAGAGATAACATGATGTAATCATTAAATGATGTGAGTAATAAAAAACCAACCAAATCTTTTAAGAACAGGAAGATAAAGGGTAGAGTAGTAAGCAGGGGAGAATAGAAAAAGTATATTATTGCTCTCTCAGTGCAAAAACTCTTCAGATGTTTATTATCTTCCAGTAGAAGATGCTTGTCTATATTTTATGGTCAGCAGTTCAGAGAAGGGTAAATAGGCTAGGTCTTGGGGAAAATAAAAAAGGTGTTTCTACTCACTGTTAGGTGATACTGCCTCCAGATTTCTGGGCAAGCCTGGAAAATAAAAATATTGATCAGCTGGGAGCATGAAACAAGGTACTTTACAGCCTGTTGGTTTTGGCATAACCCAGCATCCACCGGTGTCGGTCACAGGAAAATAAGAAGCTTAACAGAAAGGGTCTGCATTTCAGCTTCAAAAACCTGGCTAGACAGTTTAATTGAATTTTACACTGGTTTAACACACTCCCTGCCATTGTCAGAAAGCCAGTAACAAAGTTTTCTCTCTTTTTTTTCTTTTCGGGTTAGAAGTTTTGGGCACTAAGATGTGATTAAGAGCCATAACTCAGTTAAACTGATAAATGAACAGCAGTGGTCAAAATCAATAAGACTCACCAAGAACACTTTTTAAAAGAATACTTTGAACCTTGGTAGTATGATAGAAAGCAATTTAATAGCAACTGCTTTTAGGAAGACTTCATTGTGGTTATATATTTCTGATGTCTGTTACCATCTTTTACCTAAACACTTGCTGCTAACTTTCACTCCTCTATGTAATAGAGCAAAAAGGGAATTAAAACAAAACAAAAAATGTCAAGAATCTAAAGTCTATGTCTTTCCCCTTAAAAGTCGAGTCTTCTCCATCTTCATATTTTTAGAGATACAACTTTAAAAAATCCAATAAGATCTCAAAAACTTTGCAAAAGATCGGATTATTGAAACCAGAATAGGTGATTGCAAAACAAAACAAAACAAAAAAACAATAGGAACATCAACAAAAACCAGCAAGAAGATATTTTCTTGTGGATACACATATGAATCTTCTTTCTTTACACCTGAAGTATGACTCTGTTAAAGAGACACTTTTCCTAACCAGGCTCTTTATGAATAGTTGATTGGTTTATAATCTTCTCAGAAAAAGAACTGTTGATGACAGAAATATTTTAAAAATAATAACCATATTATGCTAATGGTTCTAATAAATTAAACTGCCAACTAAGGGCAATTCTTAAAGTAAATGTGAATTTATAGCTTTTGCTTAAAAATGTGTATATACACACATATGTATATCCATACACATATGCATACCTAAAGTTAGAATGAACTAAGTCTTTTTAAAATCTTTATAGTCTTTGACATACTTTGAAACAATTCTTTACCTGATTAGTCGTTCCTGTCTCATTTATTTCTCAGGGTAGTTATAAAACTTTCAAAGAAAATTCATACCATATAAAAATATTATGGCTATGGTAATAATTCAGAAAATAACTTTTAATGGCAAAATCTCTGATTAAACAAAAAAAGAGTAGCTATGTTACAATTATGCTGAATATTTTATCCATTATGATTTTTAAGTTTAACTGTCTTATGTAATTTTCTAAAGAAAGGTGTGGAAATTAGACTGTTTAGTGGTCGGCTTTCCAATTTGAATGTCATATTCATGCAAACTAATGTGTCTGACTAAAAAAGTCACATATACACAGTGATTTACAGATGAACAACATGGATCAAAAGGAAACTATTTTACAAAGTAGAAAGTAGCTTCAGAAGGCAAAGATCGTGTTAGGTACTAAATAATAGTCACAAACTTGTAGGTTACAAAGTTCTTAAGAATATATATATATATATGTAATATATAATATATAATATATATATATACACACACACAAACTATTTTTATAAACATATTTACACACAAATATCTAATGTATAATATACCTTTAAATATTCATTTCCTACTTTCTATCATAAGCTTTTTGCTGTGTCTATAAAATTTGAGTTAGATTACTGTAGAGATAAGCAAACAGTTATTTATACATTAGTTATGGATAGTTCTTGATTACCACAGTGTCCTCAGAATAATACGGTTGAAAAATCGCAATCACTGAGTTGTCATACACTGGCAGAATGCCACTCTACCATGTGACCTTTTCTTGTGTTGCAGCAATTTAGTAATAAAAGAAAGAATTACTTGGTTTTTGAACAATCGTCTGATTGCTCTGTACATGAAGATGACGGCTAATATAAAAATTAGTAGTGAGAGACGTGAAACTTCTTTTCTCTTATTAGACAATGGCATTACAATTTTAAAAAATTCTACTTGACTATCTCATAAGTACTTTTACTGAACATTCCCACGCATGGTTTCATTTTGCTATTTTCTGCGTAATATATTTCCATGTAAAGTTAAAAAGAATTATTTTTTAACTTCAAAATAGGTACCAATGTAAAGTATACATCTTTATTTCTAAATATATGACATATAACTGCATCACTAGTGGATTTTAAAAATCAATTTTTTTGCTTGTTGTGGCTTCCACTTTTTACCATTCCTTAGTCATTACACACATTTTTCTTTTTATCAAAAAGAAAGCCATAGTATCCATATTTATATATCTATTGCACAGAAAATTTAGGCAAAGTAAGTTCCATAGCAAGAAAATTACTATTACAACTG
>NW_011888904.1:1085533-1103033 GCF_000151845.1 Pteropus vampyrus | reverse complement strand
GGACTATCCTGGGCAAGTTATATAACTCACTGTGTTTTCCCATTGATAGAATGGGGATGACAACACCTCTTTGGGCTGTTGTGGCAGTTGAAGAGTTGATAAGTATGAAGTCCTTAGAACAATGCCTGACACATAGCATGCACACAGTTGTATTCATTATTGCTGTGATGATGTCAATTTGGCATTCTCCATACTTCTGAAGTCATGGGGAAACTGGAATCAATACGGTAGCTGAAATAAGTGAAATCTATTGCAGAACAGTCAATGCTTGGATATGGCCAAACTTAAGAGAAAGCAAAAACTCGCAGTTTAAGTGACCTGTTGATAAGAGAATGAGGGGAAAAAAATTCAAAAGAAAAGGACAAATCAAAAATATAGATTTTTGTTAGGATATAGCTGCTTGTGGCCATGTACTTTGTAGAAAAAATTTCAGAAACATCAATGAGCATCTACTACACACAATGTACCTATTTTATATCCAACTGAGGTCTATACTCAGTAATGTTTTTTCAGTTGTTCAAAATACATGGAAAAGAATACTTGATCAGATAATCTGATCGCATTTTTATAGTTAAATTGTGGAATTAAAAAAAACTTCAAAAGCTTGACCACTGATTAAAAACAAAAGTAATCCACACCATTCTCAAAGTTTATATACCATTCTTCAGTTTTCTCAAGCTTACTTGATTCCTTTTGTCCACAATGCTTAAACAATAATAATGACTCCAGCTTCTTTACTAGCCTTTCCCTCTTGCCTTTCTTATTTATAGTAACCATAACTATGGTAAACATTCTGGAATACTTCATTCCAAATTTTTTTCTATGCAAATCTATATTCATAGAGAAATATGTATATTTACATGAAAACAAGATTATACTTCATATGCTATTTAGTAATTTATGCATTTCATTTAATGAACTAGTAACTAGTATCTTCATATTCAATATTCATTTCTGTATCATTTTTTAATTTTATTCATTTATTTTTACGCCTATAGCACCTGGTATTCCTAGGTGGTCTCCCATTCAAGTACTAACCAGGCCCGACCCTGCTTAGCTTTCGAGATCAGACAAGATCGGACGTGTTCAGGGTGGAATGGTCGTAGTCTCTATATCACTTTTTAAATGGCTGAACGGTATTCTATTATGTGAATCATATGTAAACTACTTAAAGCAGCTGCAACATCAAATAGTTGGGATGCCTCGAAGTTTTATTATTATAAACAGCTCTGAGATGAACATTCTTCCAGCTGTATCTTTGCAAAAATCCATAACTGAACTCCAGAAAGATTATCCAAATGTACTTTCTCAGAATAACTTCTCTAAGAGGATTATACTGAGGCATTTCTTTCTTCCTTTTAATTTGTAAGGGTTTTTTATGTATTATAGATAATTAACCTATCACATAGTTTATAAAAGTCTTTTCCAAGTCGTGGTTTGTCATTTAATTTTATTAATGGTCTCTAGATGAACAAACTTTTTTTTTAATTAAATCTATTCTCCCTTTTCCTTTATGATTTCTGACACTGGTGTCTTTGTTTTCTAATAAAAGCATTTAATTCGATACATTTATTTATTGTGATACTTGATATGTTTGGTCCTATTTTTTCCCTCATACTTTTCTAAAAACATTACACTCTTGCTGTTTCCATTTTCCCTCTATCATTTGTTATATCGCTTAAGTTTTCTTTGCTTCATTTTAAGTTAGAAATCTAGAAATTATATGGCTTTTTCTTTTTGTAATTAAAAAAACCCTTTTTTTATTGGAATTATCTATGGTCTGCATTATTATAGGTCTTAAATTGGATGTTTAAAAAAATTTTTTTCTAAAATTCATATTAATTTACAAGAGAGATTAACGAGAAGTATTCAGGCATGTACATCAGGCTTTCTTGGTTTCACTGTTCACTGCCGCTTATTTTATTCTCTGACTTTTCCAATAAATTCACAAATGAACAACAGCGTGGCTGTGTCATCTATTTTTCTCAGGTGCTCTAGCCTCTAGAGATTTCTCCCCTGCCTTCTGGCATTTAGTATTGCAGAGGAGAAGTTTGATGCAAACTTGATTGTGTGTGTGTGTGTGTGTGCGCGCGCATAACATGTTTTTTCTGTCTGGATGTTTGTATAATTTTTGTTTGACATTCAGAAATTTCACCAGCATATGTCTAAGATGTGGGTCTTTTTTCTCCTTCATATTCAGTGGGTACTCTTTTGATCAGACTCTCTTTTGATCATTTTGCTTTGGATTGCTTCTCCTCTATCTTCTCTGCTTGCATCATGAAGAATGAATTAAAATTTTCTCAAGTTTCCTAAGTTTCCTATTTCCTATGGTGAGTTTATTTTGTCTGGGGTCATCTCTGATTCCTTCTTTAATCTACTGATTCTTCATATATGCCTTGTCTGCCTTTGGAAGGTACCCATGATGCAAGTTGGACTTTAGTAGGCCTTGAGCCATCTTTCCATCCTTTACATTGTAAAACTCTGGAATTTCAACCAAATACATACAGTATTTAACAAATGAGGCATTTTTCAAGTAGAGTTCAGGAAAGAGAAAATTTATATTCATTATTACAGCAAGAATATGAATACGACTCACCAGTTTTCATTATAAATTATCTTTGCACATATAACTGTTACTCTGACATTACAGAGACCTGTGGTGTAGCTTATAGGGATGTATAAAGTAAAAATGGAAATTTCTTGATTTCCTTAATTTATAAGAGGTTAAGGCATCAATAGATAATCCAGAGCTTCAGAAATCCTCTGTGAATGAGCAAGAAGTCCAACAGCTGAGAAGATGAAAATGATAAAGAGGGATGGAGGGCAGTATTGTCAGAGGGTACCAACCTTAAATGAGCCAAAGATATCTACATAAAGAAATAGTAATGATTTAGAGGCAGCCATGGCAAGTGAGAAAGAGGTTGATCCTAATCAACCTAATTCAGAGGTATGTGGGTCAAGAAAGAGTGACAGCAAGCATGTGAGAAGGTTGCGGGGAAACAGTATTTTCTGTGGAGGGCCAGGTTTCCAGACAGATTTAAAGCACATATGGGACTTGTTGAATAGCTTCAGTAACCTGAGGCCAGAATGAGTGTTTCCAAGTGAATCCTCATGAAGAGCTGCTGGCATGGTGGAAAGACTATGCTTCTTCAGAAGGAGTCAGTGGAGCCCACGTTTGAGTGGGCTCCAAGGGAATGCTATATGCCAGCTGGGCAGGTTGGAAAAAGATCAGTTAGTGTCCAGAACCTTCAGCATGTAATTACAAAAAAACCCAGTGGTAGATCTTGGTTGATTTAGGGGAAAGGGTGCTGCCTTCTCTGAAGTCGGCCCATAGCCCAACCCTATCGTAAAAACTTATATTCCCTGGGTTATTAATCCTCAAGGCCATTTTAGATAAAGAGTTTAACATATATTAGAGACCAAAATTAAGACGTTAAGCAGAATGGGTTATAGATTTAATTCAGAGCTGATTATATAACCTTTTACAAATCATTCTTAACTGTTCTGTACTGAAATACTTCTTATTTAAAAAAACTGCTCATGACAATGTCTGAACCCTTTCTGTTATCATAGGCAAATAAGACTATATTTGTAAGAGCTCTTTGGAAAAAAGAAGTAAAAAAATATGCTATTAAACATAGCTGGCAAATTAGAAAATCTTGCTAAGAAAATTATAATTGGTAGCTCTTAAGGATCTACTTTTTTAATGGCTAACTTAATGCAGAGAACAGTATAAAACAAAGACAACTTAGAATTTACTCATTGAAAAATAAATTTAAACTACTTTAAAATGAAATAACTTCTATGTCTATGCTATATACATATATATTCTCTAGGCAATTATATTCAACATCACTAGTGGCCTAAGGAACACAAATTAAAACAATAAGATACCATTTTCTCCTTACCCGATTGGCCAAAAATTTTAAACATTGATTATAGTTAGTGTTGAGAGCACTCTGCTGGCAGGTGGATACACTGATATAGTATTTTAGAAGAGAAATTTGACAATATTAATCTAGACATAAATGCACATATCCTTTAATCACACAATTCCATTTAGAATTTGACTCACCAAAATACTCTTACATGCATGAAGATACATATAAAGATGTTTGTTGCAGTATTGTTTGCTTAAAAAAATGGCTAACAATATAAATCTAAATGTATTGGTAGAGAAATGGCTGGGTAAACTGGTACATCCATACAATGGGATAAAACTTTGCATGAGAAAGGTAGGTCTTCATGAGCTGAGACACATTCACGAACTTTCCAAAGTGGAAAAAAATCAAGTTGTAAGTCAGTGTGTGAAACAGTAACCCTATTTTTATTCATTTAAAAAGATCCTTTAAAAATTACAATCAATAATTGTTATATTACTTGCACAAGAAACGCATATACCACACATTCATATTCTAGTTTGTTTTAATCAGAAATTCATCTCATCAGAAAGCCATATTAATTTATTGAGCAAAAGCTATAAGTATACTTAAATTATAAATAATTTATAAGTCTCTGGGAAGTACAAATTAAAGAGAAAACATTCTTATTTTTTTTATTTATTTACTTCTATAGCCCTTCTGGTCTTCGAAATTGTGACTAGAACCCCATAGACATTTATATATTGTACAAAATGATGTCCAAAATAACAAAGTGCTAGAATTAAATGTGCTACAAATAACTGGAATGTCTTCTAATTTACTTTTGTTTTTTAAAATCTAAAGAAAGAACTAAGATAAGCAAGTTCAGAGTACTGGTGGCTTGTCCTTCATCCATAAGACTGTTGTACCAGCAAGGGCCATCAATAAGCAGCATCAAACCAGGCCTCACATAGACCTCTGTACACAACTGCTAAGTGTGTATATATTTTCATCTAAGTATGCATGAGTAGGTAAAGTTTACAAGTTATTTATTATATACCTCTGTAATTTCAACTTTTACTTAGCAAGCACATTAAGCAAAATGGGCAAGTATGGTTTTATCATATTTGCTGATGTTGCCTCCTGACAAACCATTCTGTAGGACCCCTATCCAGAGATATTAGAGGACTGCTTTACATGACCAGTGGCCAAAGGGATATGACTCTCGTTATATACTCTACACAGTAAACATTCTTTTAGGTACACTGACAGATAGTTACAAATTGGCATATTGTCCCCAAAGCCTGACAAATTAGTTATGTGTAGGATACTCACATCGGCATAGTGGCCTATCATATCACATCGGTCACATCGTTTTCTCCAGGAAGGTCTTTCAAGACATCTGTGAGTGGAAGACATAGGCAAAGAACAGTCTAAGCAAAAGCGTGCCGGACAGGCATACTGGAGGTGTCCTCTCTTGGAGCAGAGGCAGCAGGGGCGGACTTTCTATGTGGCAGACAAACAGAAAACCTTGTTAGAAAAATATTTCAGTCTTAAAATAGAAGATTAATTTTTCTTTTTCTGTATAATTCCCTAAGTCATTTCCAATTTTGAGACCCCAATGCAGGTCAAATTTGAGCATAATTATAAAATCAAACAAAATGTCTGAAATCAGAGCTTTAACACAAGCTATCTGTATCCTGTGGTTGCCAAAAAGGCTTATTAGTCTGCATGTACTATCGGCTAGAATCTATCCCTTATGCCTTGTCTTATAAGATCATTGGCAAAGTGGAATGTGTCTGAGAGGGAAAGTAGGATGATGAGGATCTGGAAACTGAGTCATAGGAGGAACAGATATAGAAAGAGACTGCTTTGCCTGGAGAAGCAAAGACAAAGAGGAAACATGAGAGCTGTCTCAAATATCTGAAAGACAAGCATTGGGAAGAGGGAGTAGGTCATAGAAGGAAAGTTTGTTAAGTGCTTATGATGTGTCAGAGAACAACTAAGAGCTTTAGTTCTGTATTGTTCCAAAGGTTGCTGTATCTGTTTAATTTACCTCAGTAAACATTTATAAATGCCTAAAATTATAATTTTCTAACAACAAAAATTATCCCACAGTGCAACAAACTGTCTCATAGAGTAGAAGGTTTAGAAGTGAAAAGGGTCTCAAGAATCATCTGATTCAATCTTCTTTTTATAGACAAGAAAATAGAGAGGCAACAGAGAATAGAATGATTTGCCTAAAGTTGTCCAACTACTAATGGGAAGCTGAAATTGATTCCAGGTTTTTCTGAATCTAAATTTATTGTTCTTCCTTTGCTGTTTATTATTCTAGGCTATGACCTACATGAAAAATTAACAAGAAATTTAACACCTATATTACATGAAATTTGAATTCTAAGTTTACTGAATTTCAACTCTAAGATTCTGATTTTAACAAGGTAAAAGAAACATTACAAATTTCACATACTTGTGGAAAAGGGCAGTTTTTTGACAAATGGCCACATTTGTCACAATTTCTACAGGTAACGTTTTTGTTGGCCGTATAGTATCGGTGGGTCCATCTTCCGGATGATCTATTATTACCTATCTGTGCCTAAGGGGGAAAAAAATCAAGAATTAAAAAAATTATTTCACCCTGTTCAAGAGAATTAACAGTCACAGTCCGTTTAATTTAGAACCTAGCAACAAGTAACTTTGTGTTCTTAAAAGGAATTATAAAAACCTAAAAGGGGGTGCCATAAAGACAACTCTACTTTTTGCTGCCCCTCCCCATTCTTTTATACTTCTCCATATGGTTCCACGTTTTTTGTATCTTTCTCGACAACTCTAATAAGGTCCTGATATACATCATTTAGACATTCTGGTGGCATTCAGAGTCAAAGATATTGCTGACATCTATATCTGTATGAGTAGCTTGCTTAAATTTTTAATTATGGGATGGTGTTTTGTTTTTTTTTTTAAAAGATTTTGTCTTTTATAAAGTTATAAAATCACATAGCTACTTGAATACATTCTTTCTTTTGAATAGCCCAGGGTCACTGCCTATAAACTGGATTATAATCTCTAAGAGAGAATGAGATAATCTCCTTCAAAAAGAGTCCTTTTAAAATCCATTCTGCCTATAATGACCCAATTCTAGCTGTCCCATATTCTTGCTAGAAAATAACAGCAAAGCATGTTATATGGATATCTAAAGAGGAATATGTAAATGTCAACCATGTTTTTATCTTGTTTGGTAGAATTCCATCTTTGAAAAAACTTTCATCTTTACTAGTTCTTCTGCTGAATTGGCCAAGTAGGCCCCAAAAAGACACAATCTAATTATCTCAAAACTTTTCTCCTACCAAGTTGTAAAATTATTCTCTTTTCTAGCCATCTGCCACAATTAAGGCTAATAAACACCTGCTACATCCTAAATATAGCCTGACCATTTCCTTACACTGAAGAAGCAGTTATTTCCGGTGTTGATCTTTAGTGGTACTCGGCGACAGAGTTGAGAGGACTCACCACCATAAAGAAACAGAAGGGAAAGGGGACTATCTCATTATGGTGACTGACAAGAATCAAGGCTGAACCACACATCTGAAAAATTCAACCACCCATATACTGAAATCGAACTTGGGCTGTTGCTATTTTTAAAAAATTTAAGTTATCATAATGAAGTGAAAAAAAAAACCACGAATCAAAGGAAATTAGTAATCTATTATTCATAAGTTCAAAAACAATTTGATTTTACCTCAACGTCTTTATCACTGATGAACCAGTTTACACCATCTTCTCCTACAAAACAAATGAAATGTTACTCAATCTTGACCCCTTTAAAGCATTTATAGATTGACAAAAAATTATTTAATTTTTTAATACTGAAATTGGACACCAAAGATGTAGTGAGAGATATGAATAGCTTCATCTCTTATCTTGGCTCCATTATTAACTTGTGTGGCTCTGGACAAACACTTAATCTCTTTTAACCTCAGTTTCCTTACCTATAAACTGGGAATAACAGTATTTGCCCTGACTACCTACAAAATACTGTGAGAATCCTATGAGATACTTGAAAATGCTTTGAAAACCATCAAACTGTAAACAAATATTAGAAAATCAGTGAAGGAACCAAAAACCCAACAGCAGAGGCAAAAAGAAATCTTATGTGAACTTTCCCTTATCTGACTATGGCAGAGCTTTGAGAGTCAGCTACCATACCTGACTCCCCTCCCCAGTTCTATCAGGGAAGCATACGACTTTGGGTACCAGAACATTCCAAAAAAACAAAAAATCAAAAAAAAACCTGTGAACAAGCATCATCAAAATCTTCCCTCCTCTAAAGCCTTAAATCTTCCCTTTTATTAAATTGGTATACAAATCTTTATCTTTGGCTATTCAGTGACTTACTCCATAATGAGTGCTCCTGCACCCTCTTTTTCTTGTTACTCTCTCCATTGGCAGTTAACTCGAAGGCCCCCACCATTTGAATCCAAGTAGGTAAAGGTTTTTCATTCCAACATCAGTATTAACTGTGCCCACTAGCTTCCCCATTGTAGTTGACTTCCATTATAACATTAAAAAAAAAAAAAAAAGACTTTGAATACTACCTCACCATAAAAAAAAAAAAAAAAAGACTTTGAATACTACCTCACCATTAGGGCTAAGAATTCAGTACTTTTTTTAAAAAAATAACATCAAAAATAGTGAAATAAAAAAGCAAAAAAGGAGGCCAAATATCCAGAAACCATTGATAGATCTAAAAATATAACTGTGAAAACCTAGGGGGATGAGGAGCATGACATTTTTTTTTTTTTTATCAGCTGTTTTTTCCTTTGCACTGCTTCTTTATAAAATTGCACATGGCTGCTATTCCTTTGGTCCACCCATGGCCAAGGAGGAAGGGACATATGACTAATGCAGAAGCTGTGGTGTCAACAAAGGACTGAAAGATTTTTTTTCTCCCGCCAAAGCAAAGTTAAGATTTCCTCCTTCCTCTTATCTACTCCTCTTCTCTATCTCAAAAACACAAACTGAGCTTGACTCTTTTCTTTGAAAGGAATTTTGAAGCGACATGAAGTAATCTACATTTCCCCAGGCCTACCAGGAGTAAGTATCTAGAGATATATTTTAAAATAAAATATTTTTACTAAGAAAGCCCAAGAGGCTGCTTTACAAAAAGACCAATAGGAGAGCAGAGATGCTGTGCCAATGATTATTTTCTTTGTAAAATTTGGAGGCTGCATCCATATACTGAGAGTGGAGAATACATTAAACAGCAGCAGCTCCTATTCCTTCATCATCACCATCCAATAGCTATTATTCTTTCATTCAAAGGATTCAACTAAGGAGCATGCTTTGCTGTAACTTTCAAAGCTGCCTTTTGTATCTCAATGTCCTTCATCATTAAAATTCAAAATGACCACTTAAACTCATTTTAATTATAAAACTGACTTCATATTGTCCTTTAAAAAAGAATCCCAAACGAGTGAAATACAAAACAGCAACTGTTACCACCCCCAAACCCTAATAAATTTACACATAGCAGAGAATAGCGGAAAAAAAAAAGAGGTCTGAATGAGGGAGATCAACTCCATTTAGATTATTTTAACATTCCTGTTGAATGCGGCAATATTCTGGGTTATGTACTAACTATTCTTCAATAAGCTACAGTATATTCTTACTACAGAAAATCTACCAACAAGTATACAAAATAGGTTTCAATTACAGATGAAATCAGACTTCTCAGTGGTAAATGAACAAAGAAATGATCAAGGACATATAAGTCAACTCTTGGCTCTCCCCATGGTTCCAGTTTTGGTTCGACCTTGGAAATGACAGCTGAATCCTGACCTTCACTAGCCCTTTTATCTATTCTCTTTGCTTCTTAACTCTAAGTTCCAACGTAATGAGAGCTTTGTCTAAGGGTAACTCATTAGAATTCATTCCACAGCCAATTCTCCACTTTGTTAAATTCCTGGTATGGAACTTGAGAGAAACCTGGGCTCCATCTTAACCCTAACTCTTACATGCTGTGTGGCTCTGCGCAGGTTATTTACCCTCTCTGGGTTTGTATAATAATGGGGTTGGATTAAATAGTTAATTATGGTAACTTCTAGCACTAAATCTCCGTGATTCAATCAGATTTTCATTCGTTACTGGAATCAAACATATTGTCAAGTAGTCTACATTACCTACATCCTCCAGCCCTTTGCAACTAGCACAGGCAATCTTGCCTTAAAGACAACTTCCCACAGGGCTCAGAAGCACTCATCATCCATGTGTTCACCATCCCACACCATAGAATACAAAATGTATCTGCCTTAAAGATGCCTAATATCAACTCCTGGCTGCTTTAGAGCCTTGTCTTACTAATATCCAGGACTGTGATTCTCTTCAGACTTCAGAACTGTAATCGAAGCCAATAGCTGAGAACTCTTTCTTTGCATTAAATCAACTCAATTTAACAAACATGTATTGAAAGGTTATAGTGAGCAAGGTGCTATAGAGTAAACGAAGATGAATAAGAGCTTATAACCTAGTAAAACACAAGGAGACAAATGAAAGGAATAAGAGAAGACCAAACAAAATGCTATGAGAAATTAAAAGGAAGAATAGTTGTCTGAATTTACGGAGAAAGGGGAAAAAAGTCACAGAAGCTGTGCCATAAAGGAAACCTTACTGAGGTATAATTTATATATTATAAAATATACCCATGTAAAAAACACAGTATGATGCAAACTGACAAATGTATACACCTGTGTAACCACCACAGGTATCAAATGTAGAACATTTCCATTATCTCAAAATGTCACCTTGTGCATGTTTGCAGTCAACCCCCCACTCCAGGCAACCACTGATTTGCTTTCTGCCATGATAGATTCGTTTTGCCTATTGTAGGACCACATATAAATAGAACCATATATTATATACTACTTTCATCTGGCTTCTTTTACTTTGAATATTTGTGAGATTCATCCATGTTGCTGGGTAGTAGTAGTTTGTTCCTAATGTCGAGCAGTTCCTAATGGGTAGTAGTAGTTTGTTCCTAATGCCGAGCAGTATTCTACTGTATGGATATAATAATTTAACTGTTCATCTCTTGATGAACATTTAGGTTGTTTCCAGGTTGGGGCAATTATAAATAAAGCAGCAACACACATTCTAGCAAGTCTTCCTTTTAAAAAATTTCCCTTTGGAGAACACCTAGGAATAGAATGATCAAAGGTGTTAGGTGTATATTTACCGTTATATGAAACTGGCAAATTTTCCCAAAGTGGTTGTGCCACTGTATATTCCCGTCAGCAATGTATGAGAGTTATAGTAGCTTCATTATCTCACCAACACTTGGAATTGTCAGGTTTTTAAACTTTAGTCTTAGAATGGGTGTGAAGTAGTATTGCATTAGGATTTTAATGGCATCACTCTGATGACCAATGATGTTGAGTATTTTTTCATGTTAATTTGCCATTCATATATTTTCTTTCAAAACTTCAAATTTCTGGCCTTTTTTAAAATTGGGTTAGTCATCTCTTTTTTGGGGTAGGGGGTATCTGTCTTCTTTATATTGAATCACAGGAGTTCTTTATATATTCTAGATAAAAGTCTTTAATCAGACATGAGATTTGCAAGTATTTTCTCCCAATGTGGCTTGCCTTTTCATTTATTTTAAACCGTGTTATTAGGGAAAAAAGTTTTACTAAACTTGACTTTTCCCTTTATGATTAAGGTTTTCTATGCCCAAAGAAATCTGCCTATGCAAGGTTACAAGTATTGTGTTTTTACTAAAATTCTATAATTTTAGCTTTTTATGTTTAGTTATTACCCAATTTCCTTCCATATGAATATCTAGTTGTTCCGGCATCATTTGTAAGAAAGATTATACCATATTACAGTTTTTATTACTAAAGCTTTTTAAAAAAAGATCTTGAAATCATGTAGAGTAAGTCTTCCAACCATTTTGTTATTTTTCAAGATTGCTTTGGCTATTCTAGACTCTTTTGATTTCTGTAGAAATTTTAGAATAAAAAACATCAATTTCTACAAAAAATCCTTTTGGGATTTTGATTGATACTGTGCTACATCTACTGATCAGCTTGGGAATATATTTTAACAATATCACATCTTCTGCTCATTTATTTTGGTCTTTTTAAATTTTTCTAAGCAATGTTTTACAGTTTTTGGCAAACAGGTCTTGCATATATATTTATTAAACGTATCCTTGAGAATTTCATGTTTGTTATTGCAAGTGGCTTTCTTAAATTCCATTTTTCAATTTTTGGTTACAAGTTTATAGAAATACAATCAATTTTTGTTTACTAACCTTGCATCCTGCAAATTTGCTAAATTCAATTTAGTTCTAGAAGCTTTTTGTAGATTCTTTCCAATTTTCTACATATACTATCACATCGCTTGTGAATCAAGACAGTTTTATCACCTCCTTTTCATCTGTATGTCTTTTATTTCTTTTTCTTATCTCACTGCATTATATAAGATCTCCAGTATGATACTCAATATAAGTGGTGACAGCAGATAATCTTTGCTTTATTCCCAATCTTAAGGGGAAAAAAATTCAGGCTTTCACAGTTAAGTATACTATTTACTGTAGATTTTTGACAACAGGTTGAGGAAATTCTTTCTATTCTTAGTTTTCTAAGAGTTTTTAATATAAATGTTGAATTTCATCAAATGCCTTTTCTGCATCAACTGAGATGGCCTTAAGGTTTTTCCTCTCACTTTCTGTTACTATGTTAAATTACAGTGATTCATTTTCAAATGTTAAACTAGCTTTGTATTCTGGGATGGACCCCACTTGGTTACGATGTATTATTCTTTATAACATATTGCAGAATTCAATTTGCTAGTTTTTTAATAAGAATTTTTACATCTGTGTTCATGAAGGATATTGATTTATTCTTTTCTTATAATGTCTTTGTCTGGTTTTGATATTGGGGTAAAACTGGCCTCATTAAGAGTTGAGAAGTGTTGGGAAGAGTTAGTTTAGCACTGGTGTTCTTTCTTTCTTAAATATCTGATAGAATTTACCAGTAAAGTCATCTAGGCTGGAGTTTTTCTTGTTTGTGGGCCAGGAATTTTACATGTAGGAAGCTGTTTAAATAGTAATTCTATTTCTTTAGTAGATATGGAGCTATTTACATTTTCTGTTTCTTCTTTGGCCAGTTTTGGTAATGTGTGACTTTCAAAAAATTATCTACTACTTCTAAATTGTCAAAATTATTAGCATAAAGTTGTCCATAATAGCCTCTTACATTTTTCCTTTGATTCATCTGATTTGTACTTAAGCCTAAACCAGAGAATTTTTTAACCTTGAGTACTAAGTTCCATTTGGTTCTCTTTTATATCTTCCATTTCTCTTGTTAGGGTAGGTCCATAGTAGGCTTTAGAGTACTCTAGGGCTAATTTAGCCCTACTACTAAGATGTACCTTCTGAGGTCGCTACTGAAATGTCTCAGGTGTCCAACACTGTCTCTGCACTGTGGCTAGTCAGAACTCAGGTAAATTCTGGGAATTGTTCAGTTTACAACAAGTAGGTTTTGGTTCACATCTAATGCAGTTTCGCCCTATTCATGTGCAAAAAGGAACTTTGTATTCATGGATACTCCTACGCAGATTTCAGAGTTATTTCTCTCTGCGGCTGGCTCCCTTTCTTCAGTACTCTCTGTCCCACGAATTACAGCTTCCTTAGCCTCTCAGACCTCTGATCTCTGTCATATTTTAGTGAGACTGCCATGCTGTGCTTGGGTTCCCTCTCTTGGCATCATGATGCAAAAAGTGTCTAGGCAAGAAGCGAGGTTGACTGCAGGGTGCATCTCATTTGTTTCCATATTCTCATGAATCATTGTCCAGTACTGCCTGCTGTCCAATGTCTGAAAATTTGCTAATCGATCTGTAGTTATGCCAACCCACTAAAATTTTTCATATCTTTTATATCTTTCATTTACTTTATTGTATTCATCTTTCCCTTTAAATCTGTGTATAATAGCCATTTTAATGTTAAAGTTCTTGTCTGCTGATTTCATTATCTCTTATCAGGAGGGCAAGTGTGGTTATAAGTTAACACAATATGGTTGGACACAGAGTCTTGTATAGGATTTTAATAGGGTAGATGAAGAACACTAGTAGAAAGGAAAGGCGGAAGCAACATAATGAAAGAGGTAAAAGGATATAGGAAATGGTACGGTTTGACTGGAACAAAGAGTGTAATAATTCCTTTACTAGGAATTTCTACAGACCTTTTTATATATAAAGAATACCGAGTAGAAAATATTACTTATAAAAGACTTTTTATCTGAAACACATATGAAGACTTCATTAACATTAAACCTATTCTTCCAACTCAGAGGTTTTCCTTCAGGTTAACTTTAAAAGTCTTGACCTCTTACTGTGTGAGCTCTCCAAGGAACAGTACAGCAGGTATCTATCAGAGCAGTAATGTGGAGGATGGAGACAGTAAAAACAGTATCATAGGGTGTTCTGTTAACACTACGCAACAACCAGAATATTTCCTCTTTTTTGAAATAAATTTCATAACAAAAAAGTGAACCCATAAACTAATTTGTTTGTTTTTTACATATTTTCTCCTAATTGTGGAACTATTCTGTTCTCGTTCTCTCCCTCCCTTTCTCCCTCTCTCTCTCCCTCCCCCCCTCTCTCTCTCCCTCTCTCCCTCCCTCTCTCTCATTACTGCATGGTAATGAAGATAAACATCTTTCATATTTTTATGGTGATTCAGTGTATAAATTGTTTTAAATATACATTTTACCTTCAGGACAACCCTGTATGCTATGGTTACACAAATGTTCTTTTTTTATGTAGGTGCTTCCTACAAAAATGGCAATTGGTGCTTTCTGTGAAATGT
Source organism: Pteropus vampyrus (assembly GCF_000151845.1). Lineage (NCBI taxonomy): Eukaryota > Metazoa > Chordata > Mammalia > Chiroptera > Pteropodidae > Pteropus > Pteropus vampyrus. Next base: position 1,088,309 of record NW_011888904.1, on the reverse strand, counting down.
AGTGTTAATGTAGCTATTTACCCATAAGATGGATTCAGTTTTCAAAGGATCTAAGAGAGAGCTTGGACTACATTTCTTAGGATCAAAGTCAGTTTACATTCTGCTTCAATTATTCTTAATCTGCCTACATTCTGGTGGGAGGGAATAGCTAAAGGTCATTCCATTGCTGAAAGAGCAGTCACAGACAATTATATAGCGAGTTCTCTCTAACCTCAGGATAATTTGACAGAAAATAGGAGTTAGCAAGTGTTTTTCCAAATATTACAGGACTCACAGTTCAACACATCCAACTGGCCGTTTGCAATAAAGGTGCCTGGGACTAAGAAGAATCTTTCCCTGAGTCTAATACCCTACCGCTCCTTCTTAAAAGAAGGCCATAGATGCCTAAGATTTTCTAGATATCCTAATTTCTAACCTTTAAAATTGTAGATTTCATCAAATTTGGTGAGAAGGTATGTATTTATGATTTTCTCAGCATACAATGGACTTGAATTTAATATTCAGCAAACCAGATATAGTAACTTATTCTGCTAGTACTATTTAAGAATGTAATTGCAACTTTTCTCAAAGTGTAAAGTATTTTCACTTAATGCAGTGTCAAGTTAATTTTCAAAAAATTTTTACTATTTCGCATATAAAAGAGTGCGGGAAACAGAAAGATGACTAAGATTACGTGCTTGCTATAGAGTAATATGTGCTATTTTGGGGCAAAGAATCGATTACCGTGTTAACTAAGTAGCCATGATTCCGTTTTTAAAAATGCTAATTTAATCAGCAAACTTTTAAAAAAGACAAAAAGCCCACTATTATTTGGGAAAATGAGCTACTTAACAAGAAATAGTGAATGTAGACTACAAATGAGCAATTAACTTAAGACTGCAGCCCCTAAACAGTCTTTCTTATAATACTAAGTATGTAAGTCCTTTAGCAACTGTTCCCCGCCCCCAATAATCTGTGAGTCTATAGACAGCTCACAGTTGGGGCCTGGGGAAAAAAAAGAGATACTGGTTGGTATACACATGCAAAAACCAAAGAACCAAGATTGTGGGCCTTCTCAATATCGTCTCTCTCTCGCAGTTTACAGCCCAAACTGATCCATGGAATGGCACTCTTTCACTCCTCTAAAACACAATGAAATGGTCAAGAAAACAAAGGAGATAAAAGTGGAGAAGATTGTGAATAACCCTCTCACCAGATAACGTGAGGTTAAATTATTTGACAGTTATAGCAAAAAAGAAATTAATAAGTACATTTCTAAAGTTATTTCCCACTCCCTTTTTACATATCTATTAAACTAAAAGGTCCTGTTTGTAATTTAACACTCCCAGTGCTTTCCCATTTCTGTACCTTTGCCCATTTTATTCTCTGAATTTCCAATACTGTCTTCCTCTGCCAAATTTTCCACTTACCTCAGTCTAATTTCTCTGATTACATATTCCAAATATTCTTTAAGGCTTATCTCTCATAGTCAATGCATATGGATAACAGTCAGTACTTTTCTCACTTGACCTTCGTGAGCATTTACAATTCTCTTAGCTGATATAATAAAATACTTTCCCAGTTCCTGTCCCCTTCAGTTTCCTTGTCCCTCCACTGGTTACCTGGTATGCTCCATTCTTTGTCCTCTTTCTCCTCATTCTATATTCTTTGTCCCAGGTTATATCATACATGCCCATAGAGGGAAACGAGTCTGTATCTCTAGGCCAAATCTTTTGAGTTCCTGATCTATGGGACATTTGGATTAGACATCTTATATGTAACTCAAACTCATAATCACGAAAAATGAATTCTTCATTTTCTCCCCATTCCTTATGTTTCTCTCTTAAAAATAAACTACTCTACTTCTCCTCCTTGTATCCTGTCTCAACCTGTACCATAGTCTATTTCCCAAATCAAAAACCTCAACTCTTCCCTCTCACCTTTTATATAATAACCTACCAATCTGTGAAAATTCTCAACCCACAACAGTTTCAATGTCATTAAACTGGCCCAGAAACACTTAATTTCTTACCTAGGTTATTAAAATAACTTCTGACTATCTCTAGTACTACAACCTCCTTTCCATTCCACTGTTACTGGAGAAATGTTTCTAAAATGGAAAATGTGAATACATTCTGCCCTGAATGGTTCTCAATACCTGTAGGATAAATGTGAAACTCCTCTGTATGTCACACGTCTTTCATGCTTGGGCCCTTCTCTCTTTCTCCAGCTTCATCTTCCCAGTCCCAATACTCTACATATGCCTAATAATTCCCCCATAGGTCCTGTTGTTCTCTGCAACTCTGCCTATGCATGTATTTTCTAGAACACAAACCACCCCTAACTTCACCCACTTGGAACTGGGACTTGGGTCTTCAGGTCCCTCTAATCATGTGTCGCCTTCTCCATTAAAGTCTTCTCCGATAACCCTTCAAAAGCAGAGAGGATCACTCTCAACTCTACGACCTCCTGGACTTTAACCATGTCATTTCTACCTTCCAAATGCCACAGCACAGTTGCTTAGTTATCACAGATACCATGTTTACTGCATGGATTACCCAAATAACATTTCCTCTTTTAATTATTGTCTTGTAGAAGCATTTTCTACCTTTGCTCATAGTCTAAAAGCACCTTATTTGTATCTCTTAGGCTAGTGAGCACTTCTAAATCTTGTATTAGGAGATGTACTAATAAATATTTTATTTCCCTAAATACATCATAAGTTCTCTATGGACTAAGACCACATCTGTTTAATATATCTACCTAGTTATCAGCACATCTTGCATACTTAGAATTA
>NW_011888904.1:1033497-1085298 GCF_000151845.1 Pteropus vampyrus | reverse complement strand
CTAGGAACTAAAAAAGAACTGAAGAAATCACTGTTATTGAATAACATCACTTGGCAGACACAGGATGCATGTGGAATAAAAGATAATTGGACATTTATAGATAATCATGCTTGTATCTAGCCAGTGTTTATGGGTTAAAGATCACAAAGATGAAGCTGTCATATTATTTATGTCATATCCTTTCCTGAGCCTACCTCCACTAAACCAGATTTCCCCCTGGGATCTTCTCACTTCTAATAAGCAACTGAACCAGCTACAAATGAAGTTACTATTCCCAACTTCATCAGCAGCATCTGTTATTTCAACGGAAACTTTTGAAATATACACAATGCCACACGCAAATCCCCTGAGGGTTGAGCCACTTTATTCAACTTGCTTTCTTTTCAAACTGCTCTTTATTTCTGTCTCGGTTTTTTCTTATTTGTACATTTCCATTTAACATTGATCACAAAACCATTTTAGTCATTAAAATTTTGTGCTGGGAATAGTTTAAATAAAACAAGGTTTAATAGAAGAATTTGCAAGTTAGGCATCGAATTGTTCGTCTTATTTTAAATCATATTAAATTTACCAGAAATAACTTATATTTTTAAATGTATGTAAACGATAAATGGGGATTTAGCCTTTCTTTTTTTAGAGGTAGAGGAGGAAGAAGAAAGAGGAAATAAACACAGGTGCTTAGCACAGGGTTATACAGAGATCTTGCAAAGTTATCAGTCATATAAAGGCGGACAGATACACACAGTTCTCTTATCCCCATTCCCTGTGCCACAAGGATTTAGTCAGTGAATCACCTAGTCAAGAAATATTTAGAAATAAACACTCCTCAAATTATAATAAGTAACAAGAACAGAAAGGGAAAAATTAACAGAAACAGTCAATATGATGGGATTATGGAGCTGTTTATTCTTCTTTTAAAGGCATACTATGGTCCACACTTCCACCTCTACTCCCACCCCCACCCCAAAGGCAAAAAGGAAAATATACCATATGGACACTTAAAATGTTTGTAAAATGGCAAGCACATATAAAACACTTAAATTTAATCAAGAGACTACTTAAAAATATACGGTAGGTTTCTAGAGAAGATTTAAAGGCTATATAAAACTTGGTATAAAAATATAATACCAAACTGGAAGCTATATTCTTTCAGTCATCCTTCAACATTTCCTTGCCCCCTTCCTGAATCTCGTCTTTTTCTGTGACTATCGTTAGCTTTGTGTGTGTGAACACATGTATTTCCTTCAATATCTGGTTCTCTATTCACCTCTCTCAGGGAAACAAGTCACTCCAAAACAGTTTGCTTTTATTATCATTTATTTTGGTCAGATTTTCTTCAAATCACTCTTTGGACCTTAGGACAAATATATCCAGGCTTACATTTATAATTGCTTACAGGATATATCACAAATATCTATATTACAGTCATTGCAAACATAACTTTTAAAGCAAAACTCATTTTTACAATCCCACTTGAAAGTGGCTCAACTTTCTTCCTTGCTGTTATTAATGGCGCAAAATGTACATTTATTTTCACCTCAACCCAATGCTTCACCCCCCTTCATCCAATCAGGCCAGGCCTTATTATTCCACAGTATAGATCTTTGAAATGTCTTTCCAAGCCAATACTTTGGTTTCCTTCCAGTTACCACCATGTGATCATGACCTTGGATTTAGGAATATTGGGGTGTCCCTGTGCCTTCAACTTCATTTGGTATATACCAACTAGATTTTCTCTTTAAATTTATACTTTCATATTTAATTTTTTAAAATCAAAGTAATATATGCATGTGGTTTATAAAACTGTACTAATATCACAAAAGTGCATTAAAAAATAGCAGTTCTCTTCCCTACTCCAGCTCCCACTCTCCAAAGGCAAACACTTTAAACTCTTTAGCTATTTCTTTTGATACATCTCTGCATACTTCTAAATAATGTTCAGTTTGCTATTTAAACATGAATATCTAAATTCCTAATAAAGGTAAAGAGCATTTAGTTTTCTTACAACATCCTATCTGAATTTCTTCTCCCTCTATCCTCTTTAAGCTCAGGTTAAAATTCACCTTATGACTATACAGTAGTACATTATTTCCCTTCTTATATAACTCTTTCATTTTCCTGTATTTAATACCAGCCTAGTTGTTTCTAGTTGTTTCATTTACTTGTCCTGAAAACTCTACTCACTACTATGCCAGCCACTAGCACCTCACCTCTCTAAAAGGCTAAGTTTTAGTCATCTTCATAGCTCCAGTATTAGGGAAGTGCCTGTTAATAATTTAAGTCATTTCATAAATTATTTATAGAGGAATAAAGAGATAGCAGAAAATTTTTTTTTAGAAATCTTAATAAGAATTTAAACATGGCAAACCCAAATTATTATTTTATATATTCCTGTTTTTGAAGCTAAATATACCTGAAATTGGCAACATCCTGGAATACAACTTAACTGCTCATTGATTCTCGTGAGCTTGAAACATATCCATTTTGTAAAGACTTATCTCAGATTTCAAATACATTTCTTCTTTGCTCCATAATTATAAAACATTTTTACTTTTTGATTAATAAACACCAATTAGAATGATCAATCCACTTTTTTTCTTCTGTATCATCTATTTCCTTCTAATCACCCTTGCATAAACATCTGCCTTCAGCACTTGCTCACTTGAAACAAACTATATCAAGTAAATTTTGGTACACAAATATTATAAAATATGAAAGAATACACTCACACTTCCTTTTATCAAAGCAAGATGGTACAGATTTTTGTCATAAAATATTATGTGGTAAAGAACTTCCTGTTGAATGACTAACCAGATGAAAATAACCTATTTCATTTTTGTACTTAGAGATATGTTGTTCACTCATCAATTCTTGAGTTTGAAAAAATTCATTTACGATATTCTCTGAAAAGTCACGGTCTGAGACTTCACTTAAAAGATCAAGTTCATCATATCATTAAAGTCTAGGCATTGTTACCTGTCTCTCTGCATTCACGTTCTGATTCATCTAATAATTATGAAATGTCTTCCTCTGCTAATTTTCTTCTATTTGCCATTTTGAGCAGAAAAATGTAAATTTGAAATTCTTGACTTTTTTTAATGAACGCTAAAAAAAGATGGTGTCTCTAGATTTTTTAACTATATTCTTGAAAGATAATGCAGTGCTTTGGGCAATACAATAAGAATGCTAAAAGATGATGAGACAGTGGTAACTTATTTCACTATTACATCATCCTTCTAGGCAATTCTATCATTCTTCTATTTTCCTATTAGCTTAGTTGTTTTTTGTTTGTTTTTTTTTAGCACAGTTGGGAATAATTAGTGAGTAATGATAAATTATTCTTACAATGATGAAATGGTAAAATGTTTCAAAATAAGGGAAAAATAAGACCACTAGGATCCCATGATATCTCTTAGATTTATAAAAGGATCCAATGGACCCACATAGTAATTCTGAAATAGAATGAGTTATTCTATTAAGAAAAGTAAATTTTCTCTGTTCTTTTAGAAGACCCCCAAGGAAGAATCAAAACCATGAAATGTAAATTCTTAAAAAAAATAGTTAAATGTTTAAAAAAGAAACTCAAACTAAAATTGGGTCTAATGAACCTGATGGTATACCAAAGGTTAAACATTATGATTATTTCCAACTCTTACCATTCATTCATTCAACAAACATTTACTGAATTACTGTCATATCAGTGAACAAAAGAGAGAGTGCTACTCTCGTAGAACTTACATTCTAATGAGAGAGAAAGACAATAAACAATAAATATAATGAATAAGTAAATTATGTGTGTTAGATGGTGATACTTCGGAAAAAAGAAAAAGTAGAGTAGGGTAACAGACACTGGGAGTGTTGGGTATGAGTTACAATTTTACATAGGGTGGACAAAGTAGACCTTATTGACATTTAAGAAAAAACTTAAAGGAGATCAGGGAGTGTGCCAAGCACTTCTGGAGTAAGAGCATCCCAGTCAGTAGAAACAGCCAAAGCGATGTCCTGAAAGACAAAAATATTCCTGGTGTGTTTGACGAATAGCAGGGGACAACTGTGGTTAGAACAGAGTCAGTGAGTGAGAGGTCAAGTCAAAGGAGTACAGGAGTACCAGTTTGTGAAGGGCCTTGTAGGCCATTACAAGGATTCTCTTTTATGCTGAGTGAAATGGGAAATCAGTGGAGGGTTTTGAGTAAAGAAGTGATATGATTTAACTGATAATTTAAAGAATCATTCTTTTAAGAATAAAAAATAGAGGGGAGAAGCAACTATAGAAGCAGGGAGACGAGTTACGTGGCTACAGCAATAATTCAATCAATAAATGACAATCCCTCTGACCAGAATGATAGCAGTAGATATGCTGAAAAGTGGACGAATTCTGAAGATATTCTGAAGGTGGAGCCAACAAGATTTCCTGATGAACTGGATATGAATGTAAGAAGGAAAAACAGAGTCAAGGATGACTCTCAGGTTTACAGACATACATGTTTTGAGAGAAAGATGAATTTAGTTTTGGATGGAATGAATTTGCAACATCTAGTTGACATCCAAATGAAATGTTAAATAGGACAATGGATATACTACTCTTCAATTTAGAAGACAGATCTGAACTGGACATATAAGTCTGCCAATTGTGGCATGGAGATGGCATTTAGAACAAGACTGGGTGGCAGTACCAAGAAACTGAGTATAGAGAAAGAAGACAAGAGGAGTAAGAACAAAGAAAGAGTAAAAAGTGAGGTGAGAAGAAAACTGGTGGGGAGAAGGGCGACTTCCCTACAAACCAACTAAAGAAAACCTATCAAGAAAGAGGTGTTATCAGTTATGGAGAATGCCACTCATAGGTCAGGGTAAGATAAAGGCTGAAAACTGATTCTTGGATTTATTAGCAGTCACTGGTGATTCTGATAAGTTTGGATGATGTGGTGAGGTAAAAATTTGACTGAATTGAAGAGAACTGGAAGAGAGAATCTGGAGGCAGTAAATGTAGGCAGCTGTTTGAGTAGTCTGACCACAAAGGAAATATTCGTCATCTATAACTTGGCACCCTATTCCCTTAAAATTTCTTCTAATATGCCACTAGATGATTCAGTATGTAGGGGAGAATTTGGATATCACATGAAAAACAAGCCCCATAAACTACTCAGGGGTTTCAAGTAGCTCCGGAAAGATTACTGACAAAACTGTCTTTAAATTCAAAACACACATATTTACTGATATATTTATAATAACTATTACTCAAAAGTTGAGATTGACAGAGTGCAAGCAAGAAGTTATAGAAGATTAGAAATTATTATATAAAATATTGTGTTCAAAGGAAAATAAAAAATTTTGAACCATCCTAGTATACTTTTGTATAAATGTTCATCTTGATTTTTGAAAAATTAATTTTAATGTGTAACACCTTCAAAGAAAATATGCATAATACATAAAAATTGTTCCTTTTCAAATCTCCACTAATAGATCCTTCCAGAGGGAAAAAAACCCAAGACTTTTTATTTATTTTATTTTTTTTAGGCAAGGCAACCCTTGGTCGACTTCACAGATTGCAAGGACCTTCCTTGTCAGCTTACAACCCCTTATTTTTAATTTTATTTTGTTTACGCCTACAGCACCTGGTCTTCCTAGGTGGTCTCCCATTCAAGTACTAACCAGGCCTGACCCTGCTTAGCTTCCAAGATCAGATGGGATCGGGCTTGTTCAGGGTGGCATGGCCGTAGACCTAAGACTTTTTAAAGGATACAGAACACAAAGAGCTTATTCTGTGGTAGGTACTATGTCAAACATTCTAACTATTTTTCTAATTTAACCCTCAAAATGATCCTATAAAGGCAGACATTACTACTTTCATTTCTTGAAAAAAGGTGTGGTTTATAGGAATTTTTAAATAAAATGCTTAATGCCACAAAGTTTCTAAGTGTCAGACTGGAGGCTAACCTCTTAACCAATACGCTATATCACTTCTCTAAATTATTATCGATAGTATTCTGGTTTTATCGAATCAAATTATTGCTTTTCATCTCTACAATATTACTTTTTTATTACATAGCACATGGCAATTACTAATGTGAAATCGACTTGTTGAATTTCAAATTGTACTTTTCTACTTTTAATATAATATTCTGACATAGATATGAATAGTATTATTTGAAGAGCAGTGTTGGTCTTTGAGAATCTTGAACTTCAGTTTTATAAAAATAATGTTCCAACTTTCTAGCTGCAGTTAACTCTAGTCTTTAAGGGGGCAGGAACCATTTTCGTGTTACTTTCCAATATATCTCTATCCTCTTGCATGGTACCAGGCACATAGTAGGTGTTCAATAAATATTATTTAATAAACGGATTCGCAAGAACCAAGTGATTTCCTAAAAAAGATGTCAACTGTCTTTATTGATCTTTAAGAACAAATTGGCATCTATTCATAGCATTGAGTAGCTCTTCTGTTTATGAAAGTAACAACTAAAAAGTATTTGATGGCTATATAGCTTGCTCAACTAGCAGAGTAAATACAATTTTGATTGAAAAAAATAACATCGAAAAGAATAATGTAGCCCTTTATAGGCCATATGGAATATCTGGACAGATCCACTCTCCCAAACTTAACTTACAATGCTCTAATCTATTTGTAGTAGAAACAATGTTGAAAAAAAGGAAGAGAGGAAAGAGAAAAGACAAGAAACAAAAAAGAATGAGTGACAAGGGTCAGGAAATAGTAGAAGAAAAGGAGAAAGAGAGAAATGATTTTTCTTCAACTTTACTGAGGTATAATTGACAAATACGAAAGAAATGATTCTAAAATACCATCTCAAAATAAAAGAGAAGCAGTTTATTGTGCAAGTAAACAACAGATATGAACTGAGACCTAGGTTCTTTTAAAACATACTGAATAATTTTGTACTAATCATTTTATCTCTCTGGACTCTGATTTCTTATTTGCGAGCATGAATCTAGCCCCTATATGATCGCTAACATAAATTCCTATTTTTTTCCCCCTCAGGAACCAAGTCAAAGGGTACTTGCTTCTTTAAAATCCCCAGAGACAAACTAATCTGTATTATTTTCTCTATGAATTCCAGTGTCTTACAAAATCTCCATATGGTCCCAGCCACACTAGACAGCATACACTTAAGAAACTTTTGATAAGAAAAGCTTCGAATAACAAAGGAAGTTTTGATTAAATCCTAAACTTGTAAATAGAAATATGAATTATCAATATATGTGAAATATTTGTTAGAAATGTAAACAGTTCATGTCCCCTGGGAATACACAGTAACCACCCACCTCAGAAAAATACTATTTATAATCCCTATGCAGTATGCACTATTCAGGCCTACTAGGCAGGGTTAAAGCTGGATTTTCAACAAGGCTCACAACTCCTGAGGTTAAATACACATGAATTAAGGTTGTTTAATCCAACTCAACCATCTTTTCATATTTAAAGCAGCTTCCCTTAAACAGGAAAAATACAAAATACATGAGCTGCCCTGAAACTAAAGCTCCTACAGAGGTAATATAAAGGTCTGGGGTTTTTTTTTAACCCTTAAAACTCATAATGTGTTTACTCTTATTTCCAATACATATAATATGTCCTGCAAGAATCAGAATACTTCTATGGAGCAAAAAAAGCTGCAAAAACAAAAAATTTAACAAATTAAAATATTTAACAAACATATTGCTTAAATATAATTAGGACTAGCTACATTAAATGAGAAAAAGGCATAGGTTTTTTTTAGGTATGTGTATAAACACGCATAAATCTGTATACACACAGAGAAATAAAACAGTTAAACAGTTTCTACCTGTTTTTGTGTACTCCCTTTCAGATATTGTTCCCCTAGAGTCTTGGTCTCTGTTGCTGTCTAACTTGAATTCACAAAACTCAATGGCTCGTGGTTTTCAAAGCTTAGGGCTACGTTTGCAGAACAAAGTCGCTTTCTCTCTCCCTCTCTCTCTTTTTGGTGGGTACAAGTATGGGGACCACAGGAACAGTTAAATTCATGGCATGGCTGGTCTACCACACAGTCGGGGGAATTCTTTAAATAGAGCCTGTCACTCTCTTGGCCCATCAATGGGATTTCCTTCTCAAACTGCTGATTCGTTCAGGTACACAACAGAAGAAATTTCAGTTAACCTTTGTTTCACCCCAGGGAAAAATCTGTCTGAAAGTATAAAATGAATAGATTAAAAAAAAAAAAAAATAAGCAGCTCAGCCACAAGGCTATTCTCCCAGTGTTCACTGCAGCTTAAGTTAAACAGTAAAAAGGGACAGTGGAATGTTTCATTGCAATGGAAAATTCAAGCACAATATAGAACTTGAGACTCTAGAAGGTCAGTTTATGTTGAGGACTAAACCAAACCAACTGTCTATTCTGTTTAATAAACTTGAAAATTCCTCTTCTGGTAATTTTATAAGAGTCAGAATTGTTTTTCCCCAATATCACTATTACTACTATAATCTGACTAAAGTTTCTATAACAAAGTTGCACCCTTCAAATCTTCTTTTAAAAAATAACTTAGGAATATTTTCAAATAAAAGCAAAACATTAAAGTAGTAATGAGGAGAGGAGAAAAGAGGGATAGAAAAAATCAGAGCCCTATTAAATTTTCCCTGTTATTCATCTTAAAATAAAAATTCAAGCAGGGAGGGACAAAAGGAGTCTACTATTCCATGATAGAATTCTCCGTTTTCAAACAATGGGACTATCTAGAGAGGCTGTAGTTAGATCTAGACATGTGATATCTTGGGATGGGAAGTAAAAACAAGAAAAACAATTTAAAATTTGTTTCACCTGAAATTAAGGAAATTTAGATTATATAAAAAAATTTTTTTTAAAGAATGATGATTATTAATTTTGGGATATGATGGATACACCTTGGCTACCTAGTCTCCCAAATGATTTCTGAACACCTTGGCTACCTAGTCTCCCAAATGATTTCTGAACACTATGAAACAGAAAAAGCATTGCACTATCAATATTTTTTATACATATTATTATATTACAATTCCTATCTATTGAGTGCAAGCAGATAGGGCAGCTCTTAAAATCAAGAGCAAGATGTGTTTTGCCTCTGGGACCAATGCCATTTTCATTAAGAGAAAAAAAATGATTCAAGGCCCTCTTGTTTCCATTTTCTTACCAACTTTTTATTTCAAATTTTTTTAGTGGTAAAATACAAGTAATATTTATCATTATAACCATTTTTAACTGTACAGTTCAGTGGTACTAAGTAAATGCATACTGTTGTGCAACCATCACCACTATCCGTCTTCAGAACTTTTTTCGTCTTACAAAACTGAATCTCTATACCCATTAAACAATATTTTACCAACTTTTGATGAACTTGGATAGTATGTTCTTATTCTGACAAAGTCTCAAAGTCTTGAGAGTGGAGCTAATGCTGGTAGTTTCACACTTTACTCTGAAGAGATTGTAAATGAGATGCTTTATTACACAGCTTGCTCAAAAGGCTTTAGAGAAAAGAGGCTTGAAAATTGGAAGGAAGTTGGACCTCTATGACCTTAAGAACCATACACCAGAATAAGGATAAAGTGCATGTCTTTATTAAAAGGCAAAACTTTAAATGCAAAGTATTAAAGAACATTTATCCCTATTTGCATATTTTAATAACCAAAGCAGGTCATAACTCATCTCTTTTGTGACAGTTCTCTGGGAATCCTTAGCCTAGGAAATGGAACCTGCCAGACAAATAGGTTAATTATTGGGACCTGAGGGTATTAAATTTTTAAATGTCTACAAGCCAAAGTTAGTGTTTATATTCAAGCTTAAATATTTCCTCCCCTTGGTAAATTCTAGTCCTCAAAAGCATTTCCATACTGCAAAAATCCATACCAAATAGTGTAAAATGAAGTATGGTTTTCAAAACGAGACTGATTAAGTACAATTACCTGTGATAAAAGATGTATTTAAAGACCTGGGGAATATTTTCCAAGTTTATTTTCTGAAAATTTGTTTTCTGTACCAGCTTGACATCATACACAAAGTAGAGACAGCCCCCTTTGCCCTCTATGTATTGAACTGACTTTAACTACTGTCTTCTATGGAAATAAAAATATAAGTCTTTTAAGGATAGGATTTCTAATGGGAAACCCTCTGAAATGAATCCAATAAAAACATTGAAAACAGATAAAATAATACGAAAAAATTATTATAAGAAACACCAAGATAAAAAGGCTATGGGTTAAAACTGGCAGGAACCCATAGAAGACAGTCACAGTGAGAGAAGATTCCAAAATTATCCACTGAGAAGACCAAGTAAATAACCGAACCATATATAGAAGTAACAATACTTTGGGCACTCTATAAAGTCCAAATAAACAGGTGACAAAAATTCAAGAGAGAACTCAAACTAGATTCTTGAGCTAGGGGTGGGATGGGATTGAAGGTGGATGAGATGGAGGCAGTTGGTGTTGGTGGGGTTGTGGTGAAGGGTGGTGCAATAGAGAAAGAGCTCAGCAAAAGGAAGAACCTGAAGGATTTCTAAGAAAATTCCGCAAAGATCACAAATACTTACGCCAATTTCTTAGACAAAAACAGAATACTAAATGCTGACCCTATTCTCCCAATAGGAAAGAGATAATTTAAAAAGGTTACAAATAAAATGTTTCATAACTCTGTACTTTATTCTAAATACAGGACCAAAAAAAGACTTGAGAAAACCTATGCACAGCTAAGGGAAAGGTATTTTACCTTTTCGACCTTTATAATAAAATGGTGAAAACCAAGAGACGTTAGATAACCAGTTGCAGTAATTAATTAAGCAGTAATAAAACAATTTAAAAATACTTTTAATTTAGTAGTATGTTAATTTCCAAATATCCCATGGAGATTTTTCAGATATCTTTTTAATTTCTAATTTAATTCGACATGTTCTCGAAGAGTTGTTAGTCAAAGTGTGTGTATATATATATATATATACACACACACACACTTCTGTTACCTTAGGATTAGAGACAAGTTCTGTTTGGAAATAACTCCAAGAACAGTTTTTATATTTTATTTTCACATTGAAAACCAGTCGGATTTGCTGTAGCCTCAAAGAGCATGTTTATGTAAAATTAAATTAACACTGGCATTAAGTGGCATTTTTTCTTCTACATGGGAAATGAGATAATTTATAAATTAGGCTCAGTAAGAGATTAACAATAATAATAAAATAGAACAATTCTAACAATATACTGTAATAAAAGTTAGGTGAATTTGGTCTCTCTCTCTCTGATAACCGACCTGATAACCAAGATAGCTACTAAGTGATCAATAGACAGGTAGCATATACAGAGTGAATATACTGGATAAAAGGTGATTCATGTCCTGGGTCGGATGAAGTGAGATGGCACAAGATTTCATCATGCTACTCAGAACAGTGCGTAATTTAAAAAATATGAATTATTTCTGGAATTTTCCATTTAATATTTTTGGACCCTCATTGCCCATGGGCAACTGAAACTGCAGAAAGCAAAACCAAGGATAAGGGGAGGTGGGGACAAGGACTACTGTACTACCCTTTGTCTCAAAGTCTACTTACCTGATATTAGTATGACCACTCTAGTTTTCACATGCTTACTCTTAGTATAAGTTAAATCTTTTTCTACACTTTTATTTACAAAATTTTTCTCATCTCTGGTTTTCATTAATTTGACTACGGCCTCTTGAATATGTACAATCATACCTTTCACTAAATTTGGAAATATTTCTCCCATATTCTTTTAAAACGCATTTTCTTTTTCCTCTCCTCTGGGACTCCAATGACACATACTAGGTGTTTTAATTTTGTTCAATGGGTTACTGAGGCTGCGCTCTTTAAAATTTATTTTTAGAGTATTTTTTCTCTGTTTTTCAGATAATTTTGGTCGTCAAGTTCACTGACATTTTCAATCTGCTATTAAGCTCATCCAGTTAACTTTTATAGAAATTTCCATTTAGTTCTCTTTTGTAGTTTTACATCCTCACTGAGATTTTATATCTGTTATTTTTTATATGTATAAGCACAGTCAAAATAAATGCTTTCAAATCCTTGTCTGCTAATTCCAACATCTGAGTTATCCCAGAAAGAGTGTCCATAGATTGCCTTTTCTTGAGAATGCATAAAATTTTCCAGTTTCTTCATATGTGTGGGAATTTTGGATTACATCTTGAACCTTGTGAATGATACTCTGTAGACTATGGATTCTGTTATGTTCCTTTAAAGAGTGTTGATGTTTTGTTCAAAAATCCAAAATTTGGCAAATATTTGCATGCATGATTTGGGTTTCCTCCTCCGTGAATTTCCCTTCACTTTTCAGTTGATGTCGTAGCCTCTCTTTTCTGATTTCCAAAGCCAGTAAGACCGGAAATTTCTTTCTGAGTTCTAACGATCCCCATGCTGTACCAATAAGTGACTGTCCTCAGGCAAAGAGCTGTAAAAACAGGAAATTTATCCAATGATGTTCCTTTATTCCAAGTATTGACTCCCTATCAGTTTCTGCCCGCTTTTGGTTGGTTTCCAATACTTTCAGATGTTTTATATTTTTAAGTATTAAAATATGCTTTAAAGTGAAATATGTGTGTACATTTATAGTACAGTATTTTGTTCAGAGTATAATTATCTGTAGAAAGGCTGATCCATTATGAACATTTCTGTCATTACCAGAAGCAGAACTTTGGGAATACTTTTTTAGCATGGTATAACCTGTAAAAAAATCTTCCACTCTTCTTTCTCGGCATCATTCAGGCAAAGATTGAGTCTTTACTATTCACTGCTTTGTCCCTCTCCTCTGACTTGATACATATTAAGAGATATTTTATAAATATTTGCTGAATGAATGATGAAATAGGGCAAAATGAAAATCATCAATATACACCAGAAAGCTCCAAGGAGGGGGAAGATACTTTGACCTGGAGTGATAGCAATTTCTCATTTAAGAAATTAAAGAGACTTACCCTCAGTTTCAGAAGATGATGCATTATATATAGGGTTCAGATTGTTTTTAACTACAGCTCTCACTTTCTGGATAAGAAACTCTAGTCATGAGTTTTATTATTCAAGGGTCCAATACTGATAGAAAATGTTATGTTTTAGTTCTCTGGGCAAATTAATTATGATTTACTATTTTAGGCCACATTCTAAATTCCTGGGATAATTATATGAGATTCTAATTTCCAAAACATTCATTTGCAAATAGCTCATGAATACTACCCAATTTCCCAAAAGACAGTATGAAAATGAACACCCTAAATGATGAGGAAGGCAATTAACATCTACTGGGGGACTGCTAGATGAAAAGCTCTTTAAGTGCATTATCTTATTTAATCTTCTCAATTATCTTATGACATAAATATTATTACCAACTATTTATACTTAAACTAAAGCTCGAAGTTGGCCAAGGTCACACAATAGGTAAGTGGTAGAGCATGAATTCAAATTTGATAACTTTTGATTACACTGAAATCAAGCCCTTCTTTTCATCAAACAAAATAAAACAAAATACCCTATTAAATAGAGTGAAAAGGCAAACTACAGAGTGGGAGGAGATCTTTTCCCAACATATAAAGGATTCATATCCAGAAGATATAATAACCCTCCCTCTACAAGTTATTAAGACAAATAAATGAAAAACTAAAAAAGACTTAAAATAGGCCCTTCACAAAGAAGATCTCTAAATGACCAATAAGCATAAAACATGAAAGGTACTTGACTTAATTTAGTTATTAGGTAAATACATATTAAAGCCACAATAAATACTACTACTCACCTACCGAAATAGATGGAATTAAGAATACTAACAATATCAAGTATTGGCAAGGATGTGGAAAATGGGAACTCCTATATACTGTTGGTTAGAATGTACATTGGTACAACCACTTTGGAAAAAGAGTTTATCATTATCTACTAAAGTGTAAGATATGCATACCATAGGATGAAGCAATTCCAGTCCTAGGTACATAGCAGAAATGCAAAACATGCACATTAAGAACACTGTTAGCAACAGTCAAAATGTCTATATAGAGAAGAATGAATAAACTCTGGTATAGTCATACAATGAAGTATCCTATATCAATTAAAAAACAAACAAAATGAACCAAAGCTGCATAACATTATATATAAAGGAAGACAGACATATACAAAAATATATACCTCGTATAAGCCCATGAATATAAATCTCAAAAACAGGCAAATCTAGATAATAGTTTAAGGCATATATCAGTGATAAAACTATAAAGAAAATCAAGAAAGTATTATCACAAAAGTCAGGCTACCTATTGGGAGAAGGTAAAAGGTTATGATCAGGGAAGAGCAAACTGAGGACTTCATTGTGCTGGTAATATCCTAAATTTTAATGAGGTGATGATTATGTGGGTTGGTTTCTGTATAAGCAATTCATCAAAGTAAATGTTAAATTTGAAAAGAACATGCTGGAGAGGCTTGTCCAGCCAGATATCAGAAATTAGCATTAAGTGCTAATACTTAACAAAGTGTGGTCTGAACAGACGTGTAGCCCAAGAGGAGATCTGCATTCATAAACTTAATATATGACACAGGTGCCATTCTATAGGGAAAGGAAGGTTTATCCAATAAATGGTGCTTGGATAATGGGAAAAAAACAAAATTAGAACTTATTTCTCACTATACACAAAAAACAATTCCAAGTTTAGGGTTTAAAATTCTAAATATGGAAAGCAAAAATTTTTTAATTATATAAGGAACTAAATAATATATTTTAACATCTCAGAGATGGGAAGGATTTTTAAAGACACAGACTATCAAGTAAAAGATTGGAAAAATAACATTAAAATTTAAAACTTGTACTCATTAAAAGATACCAAGAAATCAGTGTAATCAGTAGTTTAGATAAAATTGTATCAATATAAATTTATAAAGTTGACAGCTATACTGTAGTTATATAATAGAATATCTCTATTCTTAAGAAACACACACTGAATCATACAGGGGTTAAAGGACAGGCATGCTGTATCTTACCCCTAAATGATTCAGAACTGTATGCATATTTGCATACATATATACATATTATAGAGAGGGTGTGAGCTAGCACACAATAAAGCACATGAAGTAAAATGTAAACAATAAGTGAATTTGGATAAAGAGTATACAGGTATTCTTTGTACTACTTTTATTTTTTCAACTTTTTATAAATTTGAAATTGTTTCCAAATAAAAAGCGTTGTTTTTTTTTCTTTTTAAGACTTTATTAATAAAAATTAAAAGATAAGCCACAGACTGGGAGGAAATACTGGTAATACATACAATCAACAAAGGATTCATATCCAGAAGATATAAAATAGGCCACAAATCATAAAGAAACAAAAAGACAAATAACAAATAGGAAAAATGGGCAAAAGATACAAACAGCAAAAGATGGAAGAATGATGCAAGATCCAATAAACATGAAATGATGTTCGGTCTCACCAGTAATCAGAGAAACAGCAAGGTAAACAAAGAGACAACTACAAAACAGAAAATTTTGACAATACCAAATACTGACTAGGAGGTAGGTGATCAAGAACTCATACAATCATGCCTGCAGGATGCTCTGCAAAATGTAGGGAAGTTGAAGATTACCCTATAACCCAGTAATCCTACTCTAGCTACACACTCTAAGATCAGGGGTCAGTGAACTTTTTCTTAAAAGGCCAGGTAGTAAATATTTTAAGTTTGTGAGTCATAAGGTCTCTCAACTAATCAACTATGCCACTGTAGGCTGCAAGCAGTCACAGATAACACATACACCAATGAGCATGGCTGTTTCATTAAAGTTTTATTTACAAAAACAAGCACTTGGGCTTTGAACCAGGTTGCCAATCCTTGCTCTAGAGTAACCCTTATATATATATATATGCATCAAGAGACACGCAAAAAAAAAAAAAAAAATGCATAGCAGATTTATTTGAAAATACAAAAAATTTCCAACAATCTAACTGTTCATCGATAACAGAATGGATATATCAGTGGTACAGGCATACAACAGAATACTACAGCAGTTAAAAATAAATGAACTAGAGCTATATATATCTCAACATGAATGAATTACAAATGCATTGCTGGCTAATGAGAAGTTCAGATGTATACTTAAAAGATATGACAAATTATCTAAGTTTAAAAACATATGAGTAATATGCATATGTAAATATGCAGAAGTATAGAAGATGCTTGGGGCAAAGATAAACTATACTGTTAAGAGATGTTAAAAGAATAAAAGCAAGGAAATGATTACTATAAATGTTAGGGTGATGAATGTATCTATGGAGAAGGGGAGAGATGAAATATGGTAGAGAAAGACATGCTTCAGGGGTAACGTCAAGGTCTCTTTCTTAAGCTGGGCGATGGTTACTCATTTTTTGGATTTCAGTTTAAATATCATCCATGAAAGCCTTCCTTTGCTTCCATACTTTGTTAGGGTTTCCATTATACATTCTCACAGCATTGTTTTATTTTTCTTTCATAGCAGTTGGGTTCATTTTGTATTCCTAGACTAGCACGTGGTAGTTATTATTCAATACATTTGTTGAAATACCAAATGAATAGGGTACTCAACGTGATGACAAACTGACAACTATAGAGTTCCATGGCTAAGAGAACAGGATTAGCCCTCTGAAACATTAAAATTGTATTGTTTTTGTGATGTGAGAAAAACAGGACTTAGGAGGGCATTCATAATTTTTGAAGTTTACTATTTTCTGTTTCTTTGCAAATAAACATTTGTTAGGTCTGGAACCAATGTATATCTTATTGACCAGGTAGACAGTAATATGGTTAATAAGTGAACTCTCATTATTTTCTAATAGTAGTCTGTTCATTTTGAGAGCACTTGAGAAATACCAAGGGCTTTCACAAAAACCTTACGAAGAGTTTCCTATGTATTAGGCTCTGTTCTAAGCATGTGGGGTACACAAAAAAGCTAAAAATACAGCTTCTGTTCAGAGAAACAAAGTAAAACAGAAAAAAAGAATAAGGACAAAACCAGTACATGAAAAAGTGAAATTAATAAATGCTAACAAGATTCAGAGAAGGAAAGAGGTGGATATGATCAAAGAGGAAATCTCCATCTTCAAGAAGATTTAGTTTGATGAATAAGAATCACATCTATAGTAAAGGGAAGATTTCCAGCAAGAGGAAATGCTAGGAGTAAAAAATGAAACAGCAAGTTTCATTCTAGGACTGAATACAATCAGTTTGGCTAGTAACATGATGGCAACAGTAAGTTAGGAAGATTCATCTCACCTTAATCAGGACTCTGTCTCTAAGGATCAACACAGGTCACCAAAATCACAGACTCCTTTGATGTTATACTAAATATCTTAGCCAATAAATATGGATGATTTTAATGAACCTTATAAACTATTGCCAAAGCCTTTCCAAACTGTGTCTGAATGAATAAATTAAATATACAGGCACGCCCCATAGAATGTCTTCTGGGTAAAATACCTCCGTCTCTTAATACAATGTTTTTGACCAATGTTTATATAGAAAATGTCAAACTTATTTCCCAAAAAGTTCACTGTGTAAAAGTCTCAAGTTATCTTCCAAATATAACTGGGAGAACAACACTGAAAAGAGATTCACAGATGTAACAACAGGAGGGTAAAATTCCATTTTGCAATTTTTACCCTAAAATACTATCTTCTCTGATGATTTATGAAAATCTTCCAATTCAGAAGTCAGCTGTAGTACTGTTAGCTTGTCTGTGTGTGTTTGTCTGAAATAGTTTATCCTTTCTTTGCACATTTTGGTTATACCATCAGTCCTTGTAACAAATGAAAATGGCTAATTTAACATTCTTCCTTTCCTTAACTTTCTCCAAGCTCCACCTCACTTGAGTGAAAATTCATTACAGAAAGTTTCTGTATTTTTTTACAGTAAACTTTTATCTGTATTTTACCCCAACAAATTATTTTTTGCTGTGTTATCTGATGTGTGTATTTGTAAATATAATGTCTATGTATGGCATGCAAATTGTACATACCATTTGTTAACAAGTATATTAAATGCTTTATGAATAGGATACTCATTTTTATATTTTCTTTCCTAAAATGATTTCTCAGATATAGGTACTTTACTGTTTTAGTTACATTTTAGGAGATCGACTGAGGGCTTTGGATGGGTGTACATTAAAAATTTTCTTATTTAGGATTTGATTATAAATACTTATATTTCATAGAGTCTAGGAAACTAAAGATAAAAATCCTTCTCCAAAGAAATTTGTAGAAATAAGGGTGTTTTTCTTTGGATGTGATATAATTCCTTTTCTAAATCTAACGTGACCTGAGAATTAAAATGTTGTCCATCTTTTTTACAAGCTAGAGAAAAGGAACAAAAAAAGTCATTTTCTGAAGACAGATAATTCTTTGTTAAACCAGATACTTCTAGAGAAACTATCAATAATCAATTTGCCAGTTTATACAGCTTCAAAAAGTCAATGAAACCACTTTTTTTAATGAGGACCCTCTCAAGATATTACCTTTTACTGATTAATTATAAACCTTATTTTCCAATATATTCTCATCAGATCTTCTAGATAACAAATGGGAAAATTACCATTCTCTTTGCTATGGAAAACAAAATGGTAGATAACTTTTTCATGAACAGAAAGCAATAAAATCAAATCTATTTTCTGTATCATAATTTTGTTCTTAGAAACATAATTATATATTCCTAGAATTCTCAGGATACATTTTTAATCACTTAAGGCTTATTGATTTTTAAGCTTTTGGTTTCTTGATGCTAAAGAAATTTTTTTTTCTGTAATGAGACCATAAATAACCCTATGCTGCCAAGGACACAATTCCTCTGGCATTCCTGCCAAAATAGCACAGCTGGAATTTAATCATGAGGAAACATAAGACAAATGCAAATTGAAAGACATTCTACAAAATAACTGGCTATTATTCTTTAGGAGAGTCAAAGTTATTAAAAAGACTAAGAAAGTGTCCCCGATTAAAAAAGACTATGACGTTATGACGACTAAATGTAATGTGGGATTCTAGTTAGATTCTAACCCAGAAAAATAATGTTAGTTGGAGAACTGATGGAATTTTAATAAATTCTGATACATTAGTTAATAATATCATATCATTGTTAATTCCTTGATTATGAGAATTGTACTACAGAGGTAAGATGTTAACAACTGAGGAAGTTGGGTGAATGGCATATGGGAATTTCTCATAAGTCTTAAATTATTTTTGGTGTAAGTCTGAGTTATTTCAAAATAAAAAGTTAAAAATTTAAAAATATATTTTAAAAAAATTATTTTAAAAAAACATCCAGTCACAAAATGTGTAAGTGTTGGGCTGGATATTTCAAAATGAAATGTTAGAGCACCTGAGAAAGAAGGCGGCCATGGAACCCCAATTTCCCAGTGCCAAAATGCTGGTTGAAGGTTTCTGAAGGAGTGTTTTCTCCTCTCTGCTGAGAATTGTAAAATCTGCCCTCTGCAGATATGTGTGTGGCTACTTATTCTTTTTTACTCCAGTTTGAGATTTGGTTGCCATGTCTGGGAAACTCAATGGATCTTATAGCTGGTGGTGTCACAAAAAATGTGTGTAGATGCACAGGGAGTTTAAAGTTTGCCTAAGGTTCAGAACTATCTAATTAGAAAAGTTTCCCAAAATAAATAACCCATAGGTCTTTATTAGTTCAGACTCTAATGTGAGCTAAAAGACTTTACTGTCAAAACAAGGTATAAACAAGGTAATAGTGCCTCCTAGAATTGTGCAATAGTACAGCCTTAGTTTGATCTGAATTTTGCTTTGGATGTAAGCTACTGGCATCGACCTTTTGTATAATGATAACTAAGCAGCACTAGAGGCAGAATGTGCCTTTAGAAAATGCATGCATTGGTTAGTTTTATTTTATGCCATGTACGTATCCCCTCATCTGCAGGGGATACATTCCAAGATCTCAGGTGGGTGCCTGAAACCATGGATAGTACTGAACCCTATACATATATACTGTGTTGTTTCCTATACATACATAAACTTTATGGCTTCTCTTTGGCATATCCAAATTGCCAGTATCACCACTCTTATGTTTTGGGGCCATTATTAATTAAAATAAAGGTTACTTGAACACAAGCAGTGCAATATCACAACAGTCGATCTGATAACTGAGATGGCTACTATGTGACTAACAGGCTGGTTGCACACAGAGTGTGAATAAGCTGAATGAAGGGAGAATTCATGTCCAGAGTGGGATGGAGCAGGATGGCAAGAGATTTCATTGCGCTACTTGGTACAGTGCACAATTTAAAACTTATGAATTGTTTACTTCTGGAATTTTTCATTTAATATTTTTGGACCATGGTTGACCATAGGTAACTAAAACCATAAAAAGTGAAACTGCAGATAAGGGGAGACAACTGTAATAGGTTAAGATAATCTACCCATATCATACTCAAATTTTCTAATTTTATTATTTAGAAATCTATAAATTCTTTTATAAGATGGTGAATTTAACTTGTTCAATATTAATCATCATTTGGGGAATATAATTTCTAATGCATGTTTTACTTAAAGATTGTTAATCTGTGATTTTGCACTTTTCCTGCCAATCCATAATATGGAAACAGTGTTTTTATTTCAGTATAATAAAGGTGTATTCTGACATACTCCCCCACCCCCAATTCTTCTTAAATATAGTAACAAAACTACATATTAAGCATTTCCATTTGGGAAGGTCACACATGTTTTCTTGGGTAAACTCTATAATGAGGTAGGTTCAATCATTTTGGTTTAAAAAAGAAATTCAGGTGTTATTTTTTTTATTATATTGCTATAGAAAGTACAGTTCCTACTTTCTTCTTCCAGTCTGACCTTAAGAAGGTGGCATTATGGCAAGATCTTGAGCAAGAGGTAGGATTCCAACCTGCAGGGAACTGGGGAGGGGATGAAGGAAGAAAGCGCCTAATTTGAGGTTGAGCAAAGAGGCAGCGAGGTATGGAAGACTGAATCATTCAGTTTGGCTCATGATAAAGAGTGCTTTGCACATATGCTGGAAAAATAGACTAGGGCCAGATTACTGAAGGGTTTAAACTCTAGGCTGAACAGGCTAAGCTTAACTTACAGGCAATGGGGAGCCACTGAAGGTCTCTGAAAAAGGGAAAGCCATGATGAGATCCCAGTTTTATGAACAACAGTCCAAGAACAATGTATAAAGAACTGAAGGAAAGAGAGCAAAGTGACAAAGTGGCTGATTATAATAGTCTAGGTAAAAGATAAATGTTTTAACCACAGTAATAGCATGGGGAAGGAAAAAGCTGAAGGGCATTATCTAAGTAGAATCAAGATTTGGCCTTTTCCAGAGAAACATATATAAGATTTGGAGAGTACTATTTCAAGCAAAACAACCCCAAATCAGAAGGTGGTAAAAAACAAAACAAAAACAAAACAACAGACCTGGAAACAACTAGGTTGGATTGAGGATGAGGGGAATGGAGAACTTTCTAATGTCTTCTACTAGGAAGTAAACATTTTAGTCCTGTGAGGCAGTCACGTAATTCAAATTGGACTCTCTACCCACCTTTTTTAAAAGTGAAGACATGAAGAGGACAAATGTATGAAGATTCAGTCCCTTACAGTAAAAAATGAGTTGTGTACTTCTTGATTCTGCCAGCTGAAAGACTCTTTTCTCAAGGGTATTATCTAGGGAAGAGATTCATAATTGCTAAATGGATAGCTGCAGTTCTTTACCAGGAGGAAGAACATCTGTTTTCTCTCCTGACGGAATACAGGTTTCCTAGGCTACCAAATTTATCCTGTACCTTACACTGTCACACACATACATAAATTCAGAAACACAAACTCAAATGCAAGAATACACAGATCAAAGCTTGTTTTGTTCCAATTCAACTTCTAAACATTAGAAGAGCCTGGTCTTGTACCTCAAACATAAGGCTTTTAACGTCTCTATTCATGAGCAATTTCTTCTTCTCTGACGAGAGTTCAAGTCTAACTGCCATGATGAGATCTAGAGAAAATGGCATCTTTAAAAGTTCCTAAGCAATAGAAAGGGAGACAAAGATCTAATTCCTGCTTGAAATTTATGAGACTAACTCTGCACTTTTGTGAGGAAACACGTCCAAAAACTATCATTTGAATCTCAGGGAAAAAACTGATAAAGACTGATATATGAAATGCCTACTTTTCTAGTCCTTTGTAGTCTGGAGGTAAGATTTAATGAGGAAAAAATATTTAAATATGTAAATCCTGTTTTGGTCTTCATGCAATACAATGGGTTGCATTAAAGTTATACAATTCACTGCCCTTCACATCTTCTCACACATACAAAGTTGAAAATCTTTATCAGTGCACAAGTTAGACACAGAAATGTAATTAAGTGATTATGAGAAGAAAAATTAAGTCTTCCATTAAATCTAGTTTAGCATAGGCTATAATATCTTTTTTTCCCTTTGGTAATATGGTGGATTAAAAAAAGTTTCATGTGCATTTTTATTTTACAAGTAATATCGTTTTACATTTGTGTGCCATTTAACAGTTTACCAAATGCTCTTAATACTCTTATCTTCACGAGCATCCATTATGGGAATTAATACTTCCATTTTATAAAGGAGAAAACTAGGCAAGTTTGTCATACAACTAGTAAGTGGTATAGCAGGGGCTCAAAATCAGGTGTTAAAACTTTTAAATGATATCATCAATGACAAGCAGAGAGGCTTGATAAATTTTAAGATTTTTTAAAGTGTAGGGCATATATCAAATTAAAAAATCCTGGGCTCTTATTTATCCATAGTCACCAAGTTCAGGGTTAGGTCTCAGCTATCCACAAATCTTTACTAAGACAAAACAGACTGGGTGGGGGGTAAAGTGGCATGTGATCTGCTTCTGTTGTAAATAATTACTTCCCACAATTTTGACTTGATTTTCAAGTTTTAATATTTAATATCTTACTTTTTAAAAATAAATTTTAAGTATTGATTAGGTTCTTAAAATCTCTCAGATTCGAATTAATTTCTTGGATTTTTCGTTCTTACTTGAAAAAGAAAATAAATTCCAGCTAATTAGGAATGAATATTCAAATATCCAAATTAGTCTTTGCATAGTCTTTCTCGAATATGTATTTATAATACACAATGAAATTGGCCAAGTAATTACATTAAATTGTCAGAAAAGAAAATGACTAATAAATAAAACAGTTTAAAGACTTTCAACTCTACTCTTTTGATCTCAACTGTAGGATTTTTAGGAGGATATATGATATTAATATCTTTCCTTAGTAAAGAATGAGATCTATTGAGTTATTAAAATGAACCTGAGAAATAACGTCATGAAAAGTCTTATATGTGTCTTTAATAGACATATCAACTAGTAGTAGCAAGCTACAAATTTAACAGGGAAATACAATAAAAACCAGAGAGTCTTTTTTTCCCCCCCCAATTTTAAACTACAGGGGTACATAGAAAGATCTGGTAAATCAAGAAAAAAGGCAGGTATAAAAGCTACTTTTCAACAAGGAAGTGAAATATTAAAACGTATTCTTTTCAGTATTCTGGTTTTATAGTTTTGGCAAGCACAAAAGTTGATGCTAATTCCACAGGTCCACAAGGTCAGAGTGTAAAATAAGTTATCGATGGGCTTATAAGAAATAAGACATAAAGAATCTAGACTTAAAAACTAAAATAAGAAGCACTGGTTTTAATAAGTCATTAGTAAACTCATTTCCAACATGAAATCATTAACTAGAATATAGAAAATCTGATGCTCATCTTTAAGAAAATACATAAGAATTATATTCCATGAAAAGAACAACTTGGTTAATCCACTTATTTAAGTAGTTTTGAAATCATTTTTCCCAAGGAGGGATAAACATAACAAGGAACATCTTCTTGTTTACAGGTAGAATTTAGTAAACAAAGGAAAAGATTCTACCCATTAAGACTGAAGTAATGGGCAAAAATCTCAAGTGAGAAGAATGCCTACAAGAACATGTGTGAGAGAGAAGATGGCTCCATCTTTTCTGTCAATAATATCTTTTTCTAAAAAATGAAAAGGAGCTATAACAGAGCTTTACATTGCAGAGTCACAAAATACAATATGTTAGTATCGAAGACAATTAAAACATCTATTTGGCAGAAAGTGATTTTCCTTAGGACCCACTGGGAGTTCTAGATGGCACAGATGACCAGGAGAGGGCAGCTCACCACTGCAGGTGTCAGTAAAGATGGGAATTCCTTTATTTGCCATCAAGGGGATATTCTACCTCACTTACACTTTCCATATTCAAATATTGAAGAAGTAAAGACACTGCTATTAAGAATTCTAAACAGATAAAGGATAACAGTATAAGTCATTACAAGTAGCTAGTATGAAAATTTTCTGAGAAGCATACTGGAGCGCATAAAATAAGATGAAGCTAAAGTTCTTGACCCTCTCGGATGAACAGAAATACATAGAGCTGGCAATTATAGTCTTATGTTTACTAATGTAGATTTACTATGTGTTTATACTCCAAAGTACTTTTTGTAAAATAACTACTTTCTTACAATTTATCTACATTTTCAGGTATCCAAACTTTTTACCAAAATAAATTCACAAAAACACTGTGAATGCAATTAAATGTAGTATCACATACATCAAAGGATTTGAAAAAAATTACCTCCTTTGTACTAATAGTACTTTCTCTTGGATTATACATATCTTTGAAATAGGTTCTATTTACAATCTGTGTGTTGTTAACATGAACTTGAAGGTCTATTGTCAAAAAAAGGACTACAATGATCATTCAGACCCGCCTTGTTTCCCATCAAAAGTAAGGTAAACAGTTGAAACTTTTTTAATGTTAGGAGACTGTATAAACTGGCATACTGAGTGCTCAGAGTATGGTAATTTCTTTACCAAGAGTTATAGCCCTTATTTACTAAAAATCTCTGGTTCTTGTTAACATAATAATTGGAAAAAAAGTAGACTATAAATCTTTAAAGGGTTCTTATTTTCATCAGTACATTACCTACTGATTATATATTTACCTTAAATAAAATGGTTAAAAATTGTTTAAATAAGGAATTTTATTTCCTTGTGAGTTCCTGAATTCAGGTTTAAAGGCAGTACTTTCAAACCTTTTTCAAGTCACAGTATCTACAGAAAAAGATGTTTATACAGCACATTAGGGTTAATTGGAGGAGGGCACTTTCGGTCAGATACAACCTGCCAAGAAAGTCTGAATGTCACAAGTCCTGCTAGACCACCCTCTGTATCATCTAAGAACAAAGGAACTCAATATATTGTAACTTATTCCTGTTATATCAATGGCTGTGGCATAGTAGTTAGGAAGTTCTAATATATTTGGCCAAATGTAAGAGGATAAGAGAAGGGTCAAACAGTAGCTGCAATCCTAGCTCACTGACGATATCATTTTATGATAGAGAAAGTGTATTATGGGAAGCAAAGAAGTAGCTGAGAGTAAACTGGGGTGTGTGTGTTGACTTGGACTTTTTTACCTTCCACATATACTGATTGTTTCAATCCCTGCTTAACAAAAATAAAAGGCATTTAGGTAGAACACTTCCTCTAAAAAAATTATTACAGTTCTAAAGAATAAAAAATAATAAATGAGGCTATCAGAGTGATTTTTCTTGATTTTCTTCTTTAAAATTCTCTCTAACATGGGCACAAGATTAAGGGGGGGAAACTATGGTATCAGCAACTGTTAAAACTCTAGTTATTAGCACTGAGGACCAGTAGGCTATATAAGAACACATAATTAATCAAGTCAGAACTAAATAACAATCCATACTTCTCTTTAAACAAAAAAGGAGATCAATAATAATAAAATTCAAATGGTAATCAAAAGCAAGATAAATAATACAACAAAGCAAACTAATTTGACAATGTAACTCGTCTAAACTCCATTGCAAAGTCCTGCCTCTTAGAACCCCAGCCTGATTCACAGTCACAGTTCTGGTTGCTAGGGAGTTCAGCTTCCATAAGGTCCCTCCAGAAGTAGCAAACAAAGTTCACTTAAGTTTTTAAAACAAACTCGGCAAACACCTGCATGGAAACTACCATATCTCTGTCCCTAAAGACTGTAGAGGTCCCAAATAGTTCATCTTAGGGAAGTCTAGAACAGCTGAATTTAAAGGCAGTTTGGCAGCAAACTTTTTCATAAAACTAGACAGGGATGGTTTACTGCGTGTGCAATTTGACAGTCGCACAGGCCGTGCTCTCAGAAAGAGCCTGTGTTTGATTTAATACTCTGTTTTTGCCATCTTGAAATTCTTAATCATTTTATCTCTGAACCTGTGGTAGGTGAAGATCAATGGGACAGTGGAACACCAGCAAAGGAAATATGAAATGTCAGCATATGCACCAACTAGTTGGCCTTGGCTGCCCCACAGAAATGTACACACCTAAGGAAATTTGAGGTACCGTAAGGACTCAAGGGTCAGCCATGACTGAGCCCACACTGTTGGTGGCCACAGTGGCAGTGGCTGCAGGAATGAGGGGCTCTGCATGGGAATGTGCAGTGGAAAGTCAGCTTATCCATCTGTCCTTGAACCCTATCCCAGTGGTAAATGCACAAATGTTAACTCTTCGGTCTGAGAGTCACGACAGTATATGTCAGTGCTCAGACAGTAAACTTGGTCAGTAAATTATTGCAAACTAAAAACATATATATGACATTAAGACGTTAAGGAGTTATTAGAATTCTTTAAAGAATTTGGAATCTCTAGTTTTGAAAACTGTTGTAACATTGCAAAGCAATACCCACAGGCTTAGAAAGAGAATTACAGATTATCACATTTGATGAAAAAGAACACTATTTTCATATGAAGCTTTGGATGAACCAATTATTAATGAGGAAGGCAATTTTAAAATTAATTTTTTCTTATAGTTGAAGATGTAGTGACAGAATGCATAACTAGGCATTTGAATTGTATACAAGTCATGAAGTCACTTTTGGTTTCCTGTACAGCCTCCACAAGTTATAAGAAATGGTCGAGGAAATATTTAAATGCTATTGTATAAATTTGCATTTAAAATTAAATTCACATAACATTGATTCATATAAAGTTACAAATTTTTAGAAAAACTTCTGTAAAACTCATCAGCTCTAAATGTTTCTAAGTCTATATGTTGAAATAGTTCAGAAATTTATTCCAATGTTGTCAAAGCTTATAAAAAGTTCTTAACAGCTCCAGTAAAAACTTGTATCATCAGAAAGACTCTTCTTAAAATTAAAAACTGTCAAAAATTACTTGCAATCTGGCATTTGCCAAGAGTGACTAACATTTTCAATTATAACAATTAAAAATGAAGTTGCTAAAGTATAAATTTTGATGATCTAAAAAGTGACTTTGCAGAAAAGTGAGCCAGAAAAATCAAATGATGAACCAAGACATCACTTTGATAAAGTATTATGATTTCTAGTGTTATATAAAATCATAACCCCCATAATTTTTTATAATTTATAACTTTATGTTGTTACTCATGCATTGCTATTACCTGTTATGTTTTATAAATAAGAACATATTTTTAAAGGAAAAAGCGTTAAATGTTAGTACCTTTAATTACACTTCCTGCTCTTTAAACAAGGACCTGAGTTTTCATTTTGCACTGAGTTCCACAAAATATGTACCCAGCTCTGTCCCGAGAGGCTAATCCAAAAGTTCTCAATGCTTGGCTGTTGTCCTGATGTAAAAATTGACCTGTTTTACAATTGAAGCAATGGAAGAACAAAAAGTAAAGCACATTGCTCAAAGTCATGATAAAGTAAACTGCTCAAGCTATCAGGAGGGGATCTGATCAGATATCATGCTCCATTACATCATGATCTGGTCTCTTCAGTCCTTCAATTTACAAGAAAACTTCCATCGGATCAATTTCTCATCCAAGACTTTTTATACCTAACTACTGTCTAGAACATAAATAAAGCTCCCAATCTTAACATTTTAGGACCACTAACCCAACCTCCAATTAGGTTTTCACTATAACTCCCAGGGACTCCAGATAAAGATACAGGACTAATGCATACATATATAGCTAGCTGTTCCTTCACCAAAACCTACTGAAATGACAGTAAAGGGGTTTAAAGAGTCAAATGGCCTCCAAATTCCTCTTCTCATTCCATGCAACTGGGGAAATATCTTATCTGCACTTTGGCAAATGGTTGAAAGTTTATTTTTGGGAGATGAGAAATTAAAAAAGGTGTCTGGATGGGGGCAGGGCTAATAAACTGAAACAAAAGATGAAGTGAACATATGTACTTATGTACATATGTACATGAGACCCCCAGTACTCTTCCCCAACTTGGCTCTTAGAATACTGTCAACCAGGCCTTTACTCTTGAGACAGATGATTCAAATACTCTTTTTCTCTTTTCTAAGAACTCTAATCGGCCTAGAAGAAAGTCTTAAAGATGTTCACATAAGGTTGTTTTCCCAGAAAAATGAATCAGCTAAATTTCCATAGATGAAGATTATATTGACAAGCACTCAATATGAGCTCTGGGCATTCAATCTGTTAAGTTTCCTGCTTTTAATCATGAGCAAAAAACTAAGAATTATCAAGCATTTGATAATCATATAAAATGAAAACTAAGACCAACACAAACAAAAATCAGAAAAGACAACTTGGAGGAAACAGGTTATTCAGAAATAAGAAAAATTAAAATAAAATTATAAAGAATATTCTCTGATATAAAATATTGTATCCATAAGTCCCTCCAAGTTATTTTTTAACTTACTTTTCTATATACTTATCACTAAATCAACTCAAAATCTTTTTCATTAAATTTTACACACTGACACGCACACATATACACTTTAAAGAACATTCAGGAAACAGACAGATGAGACAGATAGACACATAGACATAACCACTCATCCTTAGAAAATAAAAAAAAATAATAGCAAAAAAGGAAAAACTCAATAGATGTATGGGAAAATAAAGCTGAGGAAATCTCCCACAAAGTAGAGCAAGGAGACAGAGATATATGATAGGACAAAAAAAAAAAAAGGAAAATTAGAACACCAATTCAGGAAGTCCAATATATGAAAAACATATCTAGAAAGAGAGAACAAAGAAAAAGGAAGGGAAGACATCATCGAAAAAATAATTAAAAACCAGTTCTCAGAAAGGAAGGGCACATATTACCAGATTGAAAGGTCTATCTTTCAGTAGATGAAAAGAAACCCAGAATCATATACATCCAGAGATTTAAAAACAAAAAACAGCAAGTCACATTCAAAGGATCAGAAATCAGAACAGCTTTAGACATTTGAACAAGAAGACTGGAAATTAGCAAGCAATGGAGCAATGCCACCAAAATCTGAAAGAAAATAATTTTCAGTGTAAGAGTTCTACTTCTATGCATCCTTTCTCAGGACATTATTGGAAATGAACTCTTTCAAAATGAGTACGTAAACCAAGGAAGATGAGATAGGATATAGGAAATAGAAGCTCCACCACAGGAGGAAAACAAAATGAATTCCTAGGATGATAGTGAAAGGACATTCCAGAATGAATAGTGGCATGAGTTAATATACAGGGCAACCAGACCAAGATCATGTAGTCAAAATTTCTCCAAAAAGATGAAAACTGAACGAACCCTCAAAGTAGCTGAGCACACTGGGAAGAGATTTAGATAATTTAAAAAGAACTTTGAGTTGATTTAGTAATAAGCACATGGAAACTAAGTAAATAATGCATACACAAAAAAAGACAATAATGTGGGATGGGGAAGGTACGAACAGTACAGTAGAGGAAAATTCAGGATTTTATCTAATGATTCAGCTATTCAATTAAGTTTATAAGTCATAATAATATAAAACACTGATATCTAATCTAACCAAAAGGACATTATAATTATATAGGGAAGATGGGAAGAATGCATACATGGAGCCAGAGAAAGAGGCAGAGAAACATAAATCTTATCTTCTATATAAATCTTATCTTCTATAATGAGAAGTGTATAGAAAATTCTAAAACTGAAAAATCAAGAATTATAAGAATGTAACTAAGAGGAACAGAGGTAAAAACCAAAAGAATCGGCTAAAATAATTGATCATAATGACTCTGGGGAAGGGTGAAATGGTGGCGTGGTGGTAATGACAGAATGCTGTCTTTCATAATAAAATCTGGAAACTATTGACTTTTGAAAGTTTGCAAGTATAATTTGAAACATTAAAAATAATTAAACCATTGAGGGTTTAAACAATAGCGGGAGAGATACACATGTAAACTGAAAATTATAAGACAGGGTATAAGTGTTATGAAAGCAATCTGTACTGGTACATGTTACAGTCTGCCTTGTCTTCTGGTCATTTGTGTACAGGTTATTTCCTCTACCAGGCAATGAACTAGAAGGACACTGACAGTGTCTAATTCACCCCTGATAACAGATCTTGACACAGCAATTTATACATAGTTGTTAAATACTTACTAAATCAACAATACAGAGATGGGATTTCCCTTATAAGTAAATTTCAATTTGCATATTTTTGTTGTTGTTGTTTGTTTGTGTTTAAACTGCCCAGGCCCAATCTCCTTTCTCTGCTTGGGAAAGCCCTTGTCTTATGAGGCCTAGTTGGTCTCCTATTAGAGAAGGTGAAAATGTCAGATATCTGCTTTCTTCCTTGCATACTTCTACCATTAAGATACAGTTGCCACACTCTTTGAATAGAAGCTGGCAAGAAGACACAGCAGAGACCATGTGGGATCCCTTTTGGTGACAAGAGCCAGCAGCTACATCCGCTTCCAGGTTCTAATAGCTGCATCTGGTATCCAACATTGCTGATGTTGGTCGTCAGCAGTGCAAGCCATTGCTTATGGGACTAGCCACAGCACTGCTTCCAAAGGACCAGCTCTGCAATGTGATTGGCATTTCTCCTGGAGAAGTAGCTTCCAAGCTTGTTTATCCAACCCTATCAGAAATTCTGAGATCCAATATCCCTTTCCTAGTTAAATTATCCAGAATCAGTTTCAATTTCTTACAAGAACAAACTTTGTACAGTCAGCTCTGTTGACAGTTTAATGCCCAGCCCATTTTACCTGTCACTGCTTGTACCTTGCAACCTTCTACAATCATTTGTTTTATAATCCTTTTGCAACAAATGTTCATGTAATTTGTGAAATATTAAAATAACTGTCATTGATCTCAACATCTCTATACTAAAATTGCAAACAGCAAACACTAATTTATAGATACTAACTCATTGGCAAGAAGCAGAAAAGGTATTCAGGATTTTTTAAATTTGTATTTTACTATGATTGATTATGTAACTGTAGATTAGCTGGTTCTCAAATTTTTTAGTCTCGAGACTCTTATTCAATACTCTTAAAATTGTTAAGAACCCCAAAGATCCTTTTTTTATGTGGTTTATTATTTCTATTAACATCTACCATTACATATTAAAACTGCAAAAAAATTAAATAGTTCTCGATTCATTTAAAAATAAGAAATAAACCCATTATGTTACTATAAATAACTTATATGAAAAAAAACACATATTTTCCAAAATAAAAAAACTAGAAGAGTGGCACTGTTTTGTATTTTTGAAATATTTTTTATGTCTGGCTTAAGAGAAAATAGCTGGATTCTCATACCTAGTTCTGTAATCTGTTGTGATATGTTGTTTTAGTTGAAGAAAATGAAGATAATCTGGCCTCAGAGATATGCAGTTGGAAAAAGGAATTGTATTTCAACACTCATTTAAGATAACTGTGAATATTATTCTTTAATACCACACCAAACTCAACAAGTGGCAGTTTCTTAAAGGTTAGTTACAATGTGAATTCTGAAATTGGTATGCCTGCCTTGCACCTTGAATGGATTTTTCATCCATGTATGATTTTGTAACATCATGTATTGGCCATGTGGAAAATATTGGTTCACTGAGTTATACTTTGTGAGTACTTCCCACTTCACCATATAGAATATTAAAAAGATATATATGGAAGCATTCGGATTTAATAAAATTATTTCTTATTCATTCATCAAGATCATTCTTAAGAGAAACTAGCCTAGCTTTTAAAACTATGGGTGTACAGAAAAGAAGACTAAAATATCATGGTTTAGTGTAATTGCCTTGATCTGTGCTAAAGAACCAGCAATTTTACTCCTCACTGCTTTTGCATCATCAGTGTGAATGTCATAGTAAAAAAAAAATGCAAATAATTTCTTATATATGAAGATAGATTTGACCCCAAAGATCTTCTGAAAGCATCCAGGGACTCCCAGAGGTCCACAGACCACTCTCTGAGAACCACTGCTATTAGCCTGCTGGCTAATATAAAAAGTGTTTTTGAAACTTAGGAAGAAACAGAAAGATCTATGACCTATAGTAATTTGTAAATCCTACTGACTCATGAATCTGAATGGTATATTCAACAAACAACAGGCTGCTGTTTGGAAGCAAGTAAATAAACTTAATCAGCATTGGCATCTTACCATGGTTTTATCATGTAAATAATAAAAGTATTGTTTCTTTGTAAAAACATCCCTTATTAAAGAGTCATCTGTTAGAACTGATCTGAACAGGTCAATTAAAAATATCTGTTGGAAGGAAATATGTTATTATATGGAAGGAAATATATAAGAAAATATATGTTATAGTGATGTTTATTAATTCAAAATTTTACAAAGATCTCAGGATCTTTCATCACTGTTAAGACTATCTGGCTGAGCAAAGATGCTCACTCATTTAGATTCCCATTACTTGCATTATAGAACCAACCATGAGTCATCTGGTCACATTTTCATGAATCAAGTCAAAGAGCTAAATCCCCATGATATGTAACCAATATGGATTCCCAAAGAGCTGAACAGAGTACTACCCTGCTCATCATTAATATCTATTCAATTATTATTTATATTTTTGTCTTCCCGAAGTTGCTGAATTCAAATGCTCAATGTTGGCAAATATCAAACTATAAACATACCAGCAAGTTCTTCTAACAGTAGTTACAGTGCAGCAGCAGGAACAGCAATTCTGAGTAATTCTGGTGATTATTAGAACAATCATTCATCCACATACCACTCTACAGTTTTAGAAGTACGTTCAAGTCCTTTATCTAATTTCAAGTATATAAAAATTCTTGAAGTAGAGATATTACTATCTGTTTATGAATAAGTAATAAACTCCTATATTAATGGCTTAACGCCAAACCTCCGACTCCTTTTAGTGCTTTTTCCTAGACTCTATCATTTGAAATTCTTGTCATGATCATTCCCCCTTCATTTCTCCTTTTAAAAAAACAACTGATATTCATAATTATGAACCTGGGATCCTCAAAACTCCAAAGAGCCTTCTGAATTTTCCCAGGTAACATTAAAACTAACAACAAAAGGTTAACAGTATTTTAAATTTTCATAGTTCTTTATAACTTGACCACAAAAGTAGTAATTTCCCATTAAAGACAATTCTTTTTCTTAACTGTGTTAGCCAATTTTCAAAAGTATTGTCTTAAATCAAATTTATTTACTCAGTGAGCATTTGAGTATCTACTACGTATAGCAGTTAGTATGAAACTGTTCAGATTGAATAAACTTGCCAGTTTTTGATACAATGGTATGCACTGTAATGAATAAGCCATGATTATTCTGGTTCTACTTTCTCTTCATAACTCCCATATATCTAAAATGTAGGGACAGACCTTCTATTAACACCACTATTATTAATGGATTCTGCTATACGTTCCAATCATTAATGTTACAATAACACTCATACATTACTATTGATAACATAATAAAAGACTCAAAGAACAACCTTGATTAACATTTTAGCAAAATTCAAAAAATCAGCAAAGTCTAAGTTAGTTTTTGGTTCCTGATTTCCAGTCTAAAAATAGAAGCAGACATACAACTCAATTCACACTTTTAAAAATATATGGTGATAGGACGGTTTAATTTCATAAACAGTCTGCCTTTAAAAAGTCAACTTTAAGCTATACCAAGAAAGTAAGATATTTATTTCTAGTTATACCTGTGAATCTTAAAAACAATTTTGTTTCTAATCTTTACTGAGATGATTATCAATAGATAGTAATTTTATATTTCCTTTCATATTCATGTAACCTGCTGTGATTCAAAGACCAAAGTGATAAGAAATCTCTGTTGGAGTTTAATGTAAATCTTTGATGTCAATTCCTCTGGTCCCACTATATAGATGTTCATGTCACATGGTCAATTTAAATAAAAATACATGGAATGTAAATTTAAAATTTGTTCTTTTATTCTTTAGGTTCACTGTTTACCACATTCAAACAAATCCATATCTTGTACATAAAGAAGAAAAAAAGATCAACAGAATAAAAATAATGAACAGCCGTAAACTGCAATAACATTAATGTCTTGACTTACCAAGGTTCATTAAAGAAGCAATGTAATTAAAATTTGCTTCAATGCTGCCATCTTTATTCATAAATCCTGGAAAGCTAACCTCCGCTATAAGTGACACGAACTAACAGACATTTTTTCTTTAGACTTATAAATTATCACTCTTAAAAAAAAAAAAGAACAATGATAATAAATGGACAGCACAATCTGGTTACTAATCTTCAGTTGTTTTTCAGGAAATAAAGGGAAATCACATTATCTGCTGATTTTTTAACAACATAAAAGTTGAATTTATCAATGAATTTACCAACATCTGTAGACCTCCTAGAATGCTATAACTTACTATAGTGGACATCAGCATGCTTGTTCTAAATTTCACTAGATTTATGCATTTTTTCTGTGACAAATTCTTTTACTTATGGAAGTGACTGAAAGTCTAAAATAAAAATGACTCAGTCATATTTTAATATGAAAAAGGAAACTAGCTCACATTAGTATCAATTTAAGAATTTTCTGTAAAAGTCTGACTTCACTTGTAACAGACTAATAAAAACAATGTTATCTTTGGTAATTATTAGCTCTCAAACACCAGTGTTCCTACTACAATATGGCACTTGGTTCGTCTTCACTCAATGTTTTACCAACAGGTGGTTAAGAAGTATTAAGCCAAAATCAGCTCTGGCTAGCATAAGGTTAACTTAACTTGGGTTGACTAGTAATTATGTTAAAACAATTATATGCAAGGCTATTATCACTTCACCTGGAATTTTAGTTACATTTCAAATTCCGCTTTTACACTAAAAAGACATTTCTATGTATTTCCCTCCAGTGAGTGCAGAAGACTATTGGGTTTACATTTTGTTTGTGACTATTAAGTATTTCTTTAAAATATCCAGATGACAAGAAAGGGTAAAATTAAAGAATTCCAAAATTGGCTATTAAAATCATATTCAGAGTATATTAAATTAAGACCAATGATTGTTACACTACTTGGCTCTGGCTCATTTGGGATGCATATTTTAACTTCTGCCTTTGGCAAAAAATTAAAGATAGATTTCATAAATATTTGGGAGTTCTTGATCACAACGTTTCACTCAAGGTTATAGCTCCTGTTAAATACCTCAACATATTCTTTTATAAGTTACTTAAAATTACATAGAAAAGAAAAATAACCTATTCATCTTGGATATAGTGGGGCGGCTTCTGAGCAATGGAAAATCAACTTCAAGCTCTTCATGTGAGAAATATTAGATCCTATTTCCATAAATCCAATTTATTTGCAAAAATTTAAACTATTTGGTATAGTTTATACCAAACTATAATAGACATAATAAAAACTTTGCTTTTGGAAGCAGATTTGTCAAAATTGCAAATATAAATAAATGTTTTATGTACTAAAAAAAGCAAGGCAAAAACAAAGGAAGGAAAACAGAAAAATTAAATTAAAAACACTAACGTAAGCTAATACTGCTTACATATGAACATCAAGATGCCAAGGGACCCAATACAATCCTCAGTCTAACATTTTCAATGGCACAGACTAGTGATCACACGATACTGGTGATACTCTCTAGTTACCCCTGGCAACCTTTCTCAACTGTAACGATGCTACCCTACAATAGCTTTCACTGGGCAGCTTTCTCTTCACTTAGCTGAATGCTCTGGGACCATCTGCGTCGGCAAGCATAAAAGGCCAGCCTGCCTGTGGGCCCGTCACTCTGAACACCACCTCTCTGACCCTGATTAAATACAACTTTCAATCCTTTTTGTCC
The DNA here is from genome assembly GCF_000151845.1 of Pteropus vampyrus. Classification (NCBI taxonomy): domain Eukaryota; kingdom Metazoa; phylum Chordata; class Mammalia; order Chiroptera; family Pteropodidae; genus Pteropus; species Pteropus vampyrus. The sequence continues at coordinate 1,049,231 of NW_011888904.1, read as the reverse complement.
TCCCTGTTGACTTCTCCTATTAAGGGAGCCCTTTGACAAAGAAAGCGGAAGAGTGGACTAACTGCCCCCAAGAAAGGTGATGTCTGATACTGCTCAACACAAGGATTAGCAAGCCAATACATAACAAAAGCAAGTTTGGGGGGAGGGGAGAGGTAAAGAAAAAAAATGGTTTTAGCTAGAGCTTTGACTAATTCAGTAGGTACACAATTCAACAAATAGCTATACAAGAGGCCTTCTTTGAAAGAAGTAACTATAGCAGAACAATAATTTGGAGAGATACCTTTTAACATCTTGACATAAGGCCATGACATTGACAAAAATACCAGATATTTGTTTTCTATTTGAATGTAATTTTTAAAAAAACTTTAGAGTTGGAGCCAGGAAAGATGAAGCAAAAAATTAGAAACAAAGAGAAAATATAAAGAAACCATAATTATAACTTATTGTCTCATTAGAAAACAAGGTAGCTTTGCTTGTCAAATGCATTAAGTTGACATTAGAATAGCTATTCAAATATTTAAATAAGTATTTAAATAAAGGTGGAAAATTACAACAGTCTACAAAGAATCATTTGTAAATTATCATGTCTAGACTGAGAGAACTTCAATCTAAAAGGACTGGTTTTCAGGACAAAGTACTTTAATATAAAGAACTCATTCTAGGCAGATGAAGGCACGTAAATAGGATCTACAGTTCCTTACGGTAGTTAGAACCCATCTGTAGGGGCGAAGATCAAAATCGCTACTTTAAATAATAGCACCATTTTACCATGTAACTCATAAGCCTCCCTGCCCCCAGTTCAGACCACCCAATAAATGAAGGGTCTGGTTGGGTCAATTAACAAAGCAAATGAATAATGCAACTTCATAATGCCATGAAACAATCAAACACAAACACATATATACAACCTATGGAACTTTATTCAGGTCCACTCTAAAGCCTAACCTATAAAGTAAAAAAAGAACTATGATCATAACCACACTTGACCAAACTTATTCAAAGAATGGCCAATAAGTCTGCAAAAATAAAATATGTGGGAGAGAGATGGGGGCAGGGAGGAGGTTCCTAGGACACATAGGACTTTCACTACTACAATGGAGAAAGTCCTGGACAAACCAGGATAAGTTGGTCATACCAGGGAAGGCACATATACTGGGAAACTATTATGTACTAAGTACTGTTCCAGATTCTTTCACAGAACTTAACTTATTTAATCTTTACAATAACTCTATAAGAAAATAATTTTTTAAATGAAGAAGTCTAACTATGAGGATAAATAATCTCAACAGGGCTGTACTGCTAGAAGAACAGGAATTTGAATCTGTCTGTCACTAAAGCTCATGATTCTTCCACAACACCATGCTGTCTCCAGGAGTTAAGTAGAAGGGTGGGTGGAACCACCACATGAAGGAAAAGGACTTGGCAAACCCAGGATGCCCATATTCTACACATTCTTGATTATACTGCAGTCCAAGAGAGTTACAAAAAAAACAACGTTTGATTAATCATATGAATAAAGGGTGGTATGTGAGCTGATAATGAAAGTGATGAACATTTTAGAAAATCTATAGACAAAAACATTCTTACTCTATTGAAACAATTCCGTATTGCTAAAATTTCTGGTTTACTGGGCCTGGGAATTGGTTTCTATAGAGAACAGGGTAAACTGTATATCTGGGAGAGAACAGGGACAGAGAATGATCGGCAACGTGCTCCAGAGCAGGATTCAGATACAATATTGAAAAGGAGGGGGTCGTTTTCCCTTTCTAAGGTTCTTTGATGTCTGCAATAGTTCCTACTACCAAGACATCCATCATACTGTCACTACAATCAATGAGATCATGGTACCAAGTTAGCTGAAAGGTCCACAGGTTGCTCTCCTCTCCAGTACTCTCATAATGAGTAGAAGAGACCCAAGTACGCTGGCAGTCCAATATCTAGGTCAAGGTGCAAGCGCTCGGATAGGTAAAAGAAAACAAATCTACAAGCTTTAACCTCCTCATTATTGTTTAATGAGCACATGCCTTCTATGTCCCATGTAATAGGCCCTGGAGTAGTAGAATAAAACACAGCTTCATCTTTGAAGCTTTATACTATAGAGGGAGTAGGAGGTTTAAGAAACATCAAAAAAAAAAAAATCAGAAACAATAAAGAAAAGCACCTAGTGTAACCTAACAAAAGTTAAATGAGCTCAGTAAACAAAGAAATTGGGAGTGGGGTATCTAATAGAACTTGAAAGAAGGATAGAACTCAGATCTAGAAAAGGAATGGGGGAAATGATCTAGATGGTGGAAAGCAAACTAGTGAGTGGTCCAAATAGAGCACAGGAAGTATTGAGAAATTAAAACATATCAGAGCTAAAACTTATTCTTTAGGCAATGTGAGTCATTAAGGGTTTTTAAAGTAGGGGAAAATGTACCCGGGCAATGTTTTAAAATATTAACTTGGCTATGATAAATACAGAAACAACAGTAGTACAGATAACAGACTATATACTTACAAAGCTATTTCTCAAAAATCTTTAATGGAAATTTCTTTTTCAATCTCTGATTCTCATATTCTATCCTAAACACTCATAGAATTAATTCAGGTCAACAATGAAAGTAAAGGGGCTCCACTACTTATTAGCTCTATGATCCAAAGGTCAGAAAATAATTTGACAGTAATCAAATAATAAAAGCCTTGCCATAATTCCAATATAAGTTTGACCGAAAAACAAAAATTAAAAAAATTAAAAAGAGACCATGTCATGGAACACTTATATTAACAAACACCATAAGAAGCAGAAATTTTGTTGGAGTAACAATCTCCCATTTCTTCCCCAACCCTCCCCGCAAAAAGTAGATTTATAGGAAACTGGGATTAGGAACTGACCAAGAAACATAAAGGAAAAGATAATATTCTGAGTTATGGGTAGACTATGTTCTGTAACAAAGAAACCAAAAAAGGCATGATATATCCACAAATAACCAAAATAATAAAGTTACAAGTGACATCTGCATTAAGAATATTACAAACTGTTATAAAAATTTAGATCATTACTAGTCGAAATAGAGAAAGCTTTACAAAGGAAGTATCAGTTGAGCTGTTTTTGAAGACTGGTTGAATTGAATTGTCAGACTGAGATGAGACAAAGCACTCCAGGTAGAGAAATATGAACAATGACCAATGCAGTAAAATTTGAAAAGTATTCAGTACATGGCTATAACCTAGCATTCATAACAGCAAGCTTTACTTGAATTATGACATACCTACTGATTCCATCATGGTGTCTTGGTGGAGTGACATGAAGGCACCTGGCAGTATATAGCTATATACAGCAGGTATATAGAGCAAGTATCCAATAAATGGTTATTTCCTTCCTTTCATTGAACATTCTCTCCATATGGCCTCTATACCCTTAAAAAGGTTCTACGAACCAGAGATCTCTGGCTCCTCGACACTGTAATTGGGTTAAAAATTTGGATTAACTGCACTTGCAAAGTTTAAAAGAGTATAAATGAACATTTGGTTTAACTTTCAAACAATATAAGAATCTCTACTGAAACACTCCAGGTAGGAAAATAAAAAAGCTATAGTAACATTGTTCTAATATTAAATTCTTTTTATTTATAAACAGATTGCACGTCTAGAGGTAGCGTGGTATGACAGAAAAAGCCCTAGATCGGAAGCTTCACCTTAGAACCTATTTCCTCAAACATAAAATTGGGTTAACACCTGTTCTGACAATCTTCTCTAAGAATCATGAGGATTATATGAAAAAGTATGTGAAAGTACTTAAATCTTAAAATTTAAAACTGTACAAATGTATTCTACTATCATTTATGTTGACTTATATACACAAAAAACTACTTTTAATAGGTTCGTAGCTAGAGAAAAGAGCTGAGAAACAAGTTTTTGTTCCCATAAAATTGCAGTATCCCTCTGGCTTATGACTTATCTTATTGCCAAGGGAAGTAATGAAGAAAATATAAAATATCTTGCTTCTGACTTTATCAAAATTGGGCCAATGTCTTTGAAATCTTAATGCTCTTAAGTGCTACCTTGGAAATCATTTTTAGAAACAAAAGAACATACTGATATAAATATTACTGCACCTATAACAGAGTCAGGCATATAACAGACTTTCAAGTTTCCAATAAATTGAACAAATAAAAAATGTTTTAATTCCTATCTAAGTACACTTAAATGCAGAAATGTCATATATCCTTCATGGCAATGTTTTTTTGCTCATTCCTCTTTACGATGGTCCTTTTTCAAGATTTTAATTTGACATTTAATAGTGAGCAATGATACTTTGGGAATGTTACCTGATATCATTCATTTTCTTAATTGGAAAACAGCGATAAAAATACCTATCTACCTTCACAAGGCTGTGTAGTGAGGTGTAAAGGATTAAGTGAGCTAAAGAATATATCATATATTAAGTACATATGAAATACATAAAATATACAGATAATACAGTGCCTAACACAGGATAGGCCTCTTTCCTTCCTTATTCTTAAATCACTAATAAAGGAACTCGGCCAAATTTCATTATAAAAAAATACCATTACCAAAAATACCAGCAAAAGGGTCACTGTAAAAAATTATTTTTCTGCCCCAAATGATGGTCCACAGTTTACCACGCCAGTTGTATAACACCATGGCAACGTACTTAATAAATATAGTCCCTATTATATTAAATAATAAACTAGATTTGCATAGTATGGTAAATATTTCATAATACGTTCACAACTCGCTTTTACATGGCCACAGAATGCAATGAGTTGGCCAACAAAGCATTATCCTATGCTGATGCCAAACATAAAGAAAGGGTACTGAGAGTAAATGATTTGCCTTATGTTATCATATGGCTCATGAGTGATAGAGTCAAAGTAACATTTTACACTCTTGATTCTATATGAAGCACAATTTTGACTACTGTATTTTTATCCTTCCCTTTCTCAAATGAATTCTCTATCTAGAAGAATGGTATCATTACCTCTCACCTATTCTCAAAAGCAACCAGTCTGTACATCTACTCTTGCCCTCACCTGCCAACCCCTCCGTTATCCTCTACTCTTCCAGCAAAATCACTTTCCTAATGGCAAAAGTGATGTCACTATCTTACTAAAAATCCCTTCTAGAAATCCTTGAGTTTTCTGACCATACTTTTAAGGCCCATCATAATCTGGTCCTAAGTTATCACTGTAGACTAATCTCTCACCATCTTCCATCATCTTCACAATCTATGTTCTGGCCACAGCTAATAATTATACATAAATCTTTGACAAACCAGTAACGGTTGGAATACATACTTGCTATTTCCGAACCAGCTCTCTCTCAACTCCATAGCTTACTTTTATTTACTCTTCAGCTCTTGCTTCCGTTTTCCTCCAGGAAGTCTTACTTCATTTCCTTAAACTGAATTAGGAATTCTTCCTATGTGCCCTCATGATGTCCTTATTTACATCTATCAAAGCATTTATCTCTTTCTATTGTGAATACTCATTTATGTATTTAACGCTCTGCCAAACTATGAGCTAGCTTTTTGAAGGCAATGTCACAGCTTTACAGTATCCATTATACTGGTAGGTGCTCAACAACAATTTGTTCAATTGAATTTGGTTTACTATTCTGTCTTCCAAAAAATTATTTGCTTATTTAATAATTTACTACTATATTTTAAATTATAGTTTCAACTATTTACATGTCAAATCTTGTCTTTTGCTCATTTTAACCTGATAATTTCTAAAAACAGCTATTTCTCCAAAGTATTAGAAGGCAGAATATTGAATTTTAAAGAAGAGCTATGTATTCTACTGGAGCATTTCAAGGAGATGAGAATCTGAAAACTACTGACTTATTTAATTGTGCTGCTTATATTTACATTAAGTTACTGTGCCAAATATAAAAAAGCTTTTCTACCTTGCATTCCATAATCTGACAGTATTGTTATGTCTGAAAGTGATTCTTTTCTTCTATAAAGATCTTAAATTTGATTTTTTGTCTTAAAAACCAATTTGTTTTCTGGAATAATGCTTCCCTAATTTTATACTGTAAAATAATTGAAAAAATAAGTTTTGGTACATCAAGGATTTGATATATCCACTTGATATATCAAATAAGGCTTTATTCACCTTATAGATAACTTTTTTTCCTAAGTGAGATATATCTATCATGTTTTGGTGAGTTCTTACAGGAAAATTAGCTATTATAAATTATTCAATGAAACAAATGTCCCCCCCCGCCCCCAATTTTTTATTACTCACTAAAAGAAAAACAGAAAAATCCGACTGTGGATTCTCTTCCATAGTGAATATATATGAAAAAAGATAGTGGCCCTCACTGATCTATCATGACAGAACCCTCATGGCAGTCACAGCTTAAAAAGCAGAGCAAAACATCACTGCCGTTTTGTTAAAAAAAGAAAAGAGAAAAGTGAAAATGATAAGGTTAGGCTTTAGAAAGGAAAAAAAAAATCTTGGCAAAAATAATTTACTATCATTCATTACCTATTAATACATGAAGATTAAATGTCTCCTTCACTTTTCAAAGTTTTTAAGTAGAATTGTTTAAACACATTAAAAATTGCCTTTTAAAGAATTCACATGGATAAGGTATTTTAAAAGTAATCTTTTTATTAAATACTCATTTATAAATTGAGCTGCTTTTTAAAAATCACTCTGCCTAAAATAAAATGGGTGCTCTAATTAAGAAATGTATCTACTGAAAAACTATGGGCTGGGGTAATTTTTTTTACGAAGATATTTCAGTACAACAGAAGTTCGCTTCTTACAGTTCACTCCACAAGTACTTGACCTGTACGACAAAGAAGCTCAGGGTATCTTTACAAAATGGCTAGAATAAGAAGCAAAAAGGCTAAGATTGTAAGTGAAGCTGAACTGCAACCATATGGCACTACAAAGCACCACTGAGAGACAATAGGCATACCTAAAAATGCTTAATTTAAGGTAAGTCCTTATTGGTTAATGAATTGTAAAATGAATACGATGAGAGTCAAGATGTGCAGGAGAGGAAGTTTGGAGACACAAGACAAACTCTAGAATCATGTCCTCACATCACACAATTTTATGGCAAACTGTTCATACTACGAGAAAATCCAGTCTATTATACAATTCTCTTTGTGAATTACCTAATGAAAACAGACTGGTTAGACTTGTGAATGTTTCCATTTGAACTTTGATCAATGCTTTGCTGATACAGTTGTACAGTAAAGATTGAAAAAGTTATTTAAGTAGTCAATCTGGACAATTTTTGTTGTTGTTGTTTTCCAATCAACCATGTCTGCAAAGAAAGCACACTAACTCCTGGAGCACAGTCCACAATGCGGTCTGAATAGTTTTTCCACGGCTTTAAAAATATGTAGTATGTGTGTATATAAACGCAGTTTTAACTCTGAAAGCATGGTTCTTGAACACTGCACAGTGCTTTCTGTGGCACTTATAATTTATGTACCAGTGAACTACGAAATGGTACAATTCCTAAAACTGAGCAAAGAAGGAAGCAATGTTGACATCCTCTCTAAATTAAGCTCTTTTAAAAAAGCAAGTGATATTTTGCCAAAAAAGAATTAGCTGGATTAAAGAGTTTCCAAAGTACTTATAGCTAGCAATATACAACAATGAAATAACTTCATAGGGTGAGACTGGTCAGATGATCTGCTAATTTTACACAAAGGTTTAGAATTTTCTAAGGACAGAAGGACTTACTAAAATCTTAAAATCTGTTTTCATAATATGCTTAAATTTTATAAGGTAGACCTATGACATCAAGATGAAAACAAGTACACATAAATTTCAAATGGATTATTCATCAATTTCTTTCAAAGCCGTGCTACTTGTATGTAATGAACTTCACTCAGAAATAATTATAAATTTCCCACCATAATTCTTCCCTATGTTTTGGCTGAAAAGCTTAAATGTTAATCACAATAATTTGAGCATTTTAGCTCTTTAAAATAAAAGAAGTATGTTTTTTTCATAATAGATAAATATACATATATGACTCCCATGATTGCTTTTCCTTCAGGGCATTTTAAAGTGTGAGGGCCAAACTTCTCATTGAATCTGTCTTTCCTTAATGCAAAACCATTTAGTGTGCAGATACAATGAATTGGTTTCTGGAGTTCAAATCTAATTTCATGCTTTTGTTTAAGCATATGTAAATCTTTTAATTTGAAAGCAATTCTTAATAGATAAAATTAATATGTAAATGTAAACTGTAAATAGAAAATATACAATTTGAAATAACTCGAGGCTGCAAGCTCTAGATTTCCATTAATATCTCTGCAACAATTAGAACATGTTTTTAATAAGAGCTTCACTATGTCATCCTGTCATCATGGCTTTATTGCATTAATACCAGAGAATGCGCTATCAGGAAGAAGTTTGAAACCACTGTCTACACAGAATACAAAATTTCATATAAGTACTTTGTATTACAGAGCATTAATAGTCCAAATAGCAAGAGAAATATATGTTGTGTACACAATAAAATAAGCATACATTTCATCCTCTGAGAGCACTGTTAAATACCGTGGGAAGCAAGGAAGTACCCCCATATGTACAGCACAAAAATTATATACCTGAAACACAATGGATCTATTCGTAACTCTAGTAAAATTAAAATATCACATATACATTTCTATTTACCACAGATGCTAAAGAAAAACTCATTTGCTTTTAGCATCATTTGGCAGAAATCCAACAACTACAAAATTTGATCTTTGTTTGGAAATTTTAATGGATTGTATGTGGATTACACCAGAACACATTTTTTAAAATAAATGCTTTTCATTTTGTTCAATACTAATTTAAACAAATAAGCAGTTTATATGTTCCTTATTTTGGCTGACAAACATTTGGAATGCAGTTGGATACCCTATGCACTTATCCTATAATAAAAGCAAGTTCATTATTATTTATTTAGATTTTAAGCATGTCTTGATACATGAGAGAAAAAATACTAATGGAAAAATCTGAGAAAATATTGGAATTAGTTAAGATAATAATCCATCACCTATTTTAACAGAAAAAAAAAATACAGTGCACTGTTTCAAGAACTGGAATTATATATTCTGAACGATCCTAAGCTGATGATCCAGTGGCTTAGGGGAGGCTCTATTGATAATAATCACCTTCATTAGGTAGTCAGCATCTTATTTATCTGACCCTGGGGTTAAACATTTTATTGTAGCAGTCGATTTGGAGTTATAAAATTCTTCTGTTGGGGGTTGTCATTTGGGGAGTAGGGCCTGGGATGCAGCTAAGAAAATCAGTGAAATCTCCAGAATGAACAGCCTAGCACTTTAGTATCTCACTGGGCACCCACAAAAGCAATACTATAGAAAGCAGGTTACTGTTTATGATAGTTGTATTTTCTGTGTTATCTAGAGAAAAACAGGTTCATCCATGCAAAATGAACTGTTTTAGAAGATACTGCTGCTAAAATGAAAGACTTTTCAAAAGGAAAAAGTGATTATTCCAGATGAAATGAGAAGCTCCAATGTCAACCTTACTTCCTGAATCAGCAAAAATCAAAGCTTTACTCAGAATAGGAAATTGGAGATTTTCTTTTAATTTACATATCTTTTTTGCTGAGTATGTTTTAGCTGAAATATGAGAGAACTTCTAAGAGACAGCACTTCTCATTTCTAACCATGCTTTTGCTATGGCATTATAAAATACCACTACTTAGAATTAAGAATACATCAATTTTACTAGCATTAATGTGGAAGAATCAAGAGTTTAAGTCAGAACTAGCTTTCCATTTATGGCATTTTGTTATACGCTCATTAGCTAGGCCAATACCACACCAAACGCCCAGGTATACAGTAAAAATTTTAGCTATCATCAGAACATATCTAAATAGCTAAAGGTTTGGCATATTTAGAAGCAAAATTCCTAAATGAGCCTTAAAATCAAAATCAAGAAAAACATCTTTATTCCAGACACCTTACTGTCATGTATATAAAGTTATGTATATTAATCCTTTTATAAAATGAATGAGAAGTCCAAGTGTAATGAGAAGACCAAGTGTGTTAAGAAGCATAGACAAATTTTGGAAATTATTCTGTTAAATGAATTGGTTGTTTTTAAAATGTAAAATTTTATTCAACACTTTGTAACTGCAAAATTTCTATAATAGTATAAATATTAAAAATCTGAAAATGCATCTAAATTGTTGACAAGCATATATCTCTTGGCTGTTTTCTCTGCATCAACATTTTACATTAAATGTGTTTAATCCTAGTTGAATTACTTTTTCTTAACAATAAAAAAATGATAGTATGTTAGCAAGAACACATTTTGTTCAATTCCATCTAAATGGGAAGAAATATGTTGTCTGCCCATCTCAATCTCCACCTTTGCTACTCCTACAGTTTCTTGTCCTTTAAGAGTTCTGAGTATGAAATGTGTTTTTTTTCCCCTATGTAAAAACTGTTTTAAATGAATGTTATTCAATGAATGTAAAAAAAAAAATTCATCCTTTGGTTTATTCTTGAGTGATATGAAAATAATTTAAGATTTCTTATTCACAAACCTTTTTAAACATCAATATTTTGTCTAATGTTTATATAATACTTTATAAGAAGTTTGCAGTAAATCATAATTTAACCTATATGAAACAGATTCTCCAACAATACTTAAACAGCGCATAAACCTTTGAAAATATAAATTTAATATTCTTGGAAACTAGAGTAAATTTGTAACAATCTAAAGCAAAAAAATACTGAATTATTTTATTATGGGAAAGCAAAGAGGATCTGAACTAGCCTTCAGAAAACAAACTCTAATCATAAAAAAGATAGGTAAGGAGTTTTTAAAGATTTTTTTATATTTGTTTTCTTCACATAGAGTCACTAATATACAACAAGTAACATTCACAGACTCATATATATACTGAAAGACATATTAATGATCTTTAGATCCCCAAACCTCACCAGCAACTTCTTGTCTTCAAATGATGTAGAAATTAAAACCTAGGGGTAATGTTGACCATTATTCTAATAATTGGCTTTCAATATATCATTTTGCTACATAAATATCTGGACAGCTTACATTTTAAAGCAATTATTAGTTTAAACCTGCTAGTTCCTGCAATCTTAAAACAGAACTGAAAAACTCATTACCGCCATTCCACAATGCCGGCAACATACCTAAATGTGGTATACGCCTCTTTTTACTTTGATATCCAAGGGAATCGTCAAATATTTTCCTCTATTTTAATGTCTGCTGATCATATCTTAATTGTTCCCATACATTTACCTTCAGTGTTGATATAAAATGAAAAAACAGTAAAAATAAAAAGTCTTTGCTTAAAAGCTTTATGAATCAATCTCACCCTGAACTAAATGTACAGATGAAGCACAGTGCAGTTAAAAGGCAAGCTGCCCCCATTATGGTTATATGACGTAGAAAACCAACTTCCCTCAACTTTAAAGGGTTCAAACAGGCCAATTCTGTTAAACCTTTCTGTGATAAAAAATAACTTTTCAACAGTGTAAAGAGGCTAAGGGATGGCCAATAATAAAAATGACACTGCAGTGGCCTACCCTTACAGAAGAAGCTGGTTTTTATTGACTGAGCTAAAATATATTTGCTGTTTTCTATGGCAGTATCCCATGCTTAAAACCCTCCCTTCCTGCCTTTGTTCAGCTCTTTTGCTAGCAACCAAGTGCTTTCTTTTGGTTCAGCCTAGTAAAAAGCCAAAGGACTAGAACATGAGGGTCATCAAGGTCTACAAGGTAGATGAACAAACCAACAAAGCAACATCACAGAGCAAAGAGCAAAGGCATTACAATAAGAATCTAATTACAACAAAAAAGAAAAGTCTATATAAAACAATCATAATTACGAAAAATAGTAAACACTGGAGATTGCCAAGAACGGCTGCTTTTGCTTTATATAAATGCTTAGATAATGTTCTTTTTAATAAGAATTGAAACCCAGGACATTATTATTTTTAGATTCGAGTGAAATAAGTCCTGCAGCACGCGCAATACAATGATCTATTAACTAGGAAACATTATGCTAAATCTGTGTGTGAATGAGGGTGTACTATTAAGTCCTTTGGCTTCTTCTAATTAGTAACGAATTTCTTTTAATCTATGTATAACACTAACTTCCCAATTTGTTGTGTTGCTCCTGAAGTTTAAAAGCAAAATTAACCACAACTACAAAGAGGCCTAAGCCACATGGTAGAAACAATCAACATGGAAAATAACCATAGAATTTGCTTATTTTTTGATCCTATAAAGGTTAAGAATGAAAATAATTTCATAATTATTTACAAAAAGCACCTCTTCCTGCTTTTGTTTTCCCAACTACCATTTCTTACTAATGATGTGACTGTGGGTTAAAAAAAAAAGGCTAGATATTAGTGAAGCTGCAGTTTCCTTTTTAAGTCTTTACTACAATCATAATGTTAATTGCTGCCATCACATTCATTCTTATGCCAAGCCTGCAGTGGGACAAATGGGATTTTGATGATTTGAAGCAAAGTAAAATAGTTGGAATGATCAATCAGGTGAGACACAGGCTTCTGAATAATTGCAAAAGAATAAAATTTGATTTTGGCAAAATCAAAACCAAATTCTGCCTTTAATAAAGGCCATTTTAAAAACAGGTAGATATCAGGTGTATGGGGAGAAGTTTATCATTAAGCAGTTTGCTGGTAACACATGCACAAAAAAATCTCATTATTTCACTAATCTAAGGTTTCTTCTTCCCTTTTCTCTACTTCTCAAAGAATATCTGAACACAAAGAAAAAAGGAGCCAAATACTTAAAATATACCTGTTAAGAAAAAAACTATTTAGTAAGATATGACACAATCTAAACATTTTATATTATCTTAGTAGGTATGTTTTCCAGAAACACCTCATAGACACATATGAACAGGCAAAACTTACATAAAAAATTCAAGAATGCTTCAAACTAACAGGCAAAAGTTCCTACTTCATCCCCCTTTCCCTATTCTTTTTTGACAAAAGTAATGTTAGAAACTATTTTAAGGTCACAAACAAATCTGGTCAAGCAGGATAGGATCAGTACTGACTTTTCAGTACAGATGCCTAGAATAAGAAATTGATCCTTTCTCTAGAGTGTTAATCTCAAGGACAAAAAACCATGGCAGAAGTCAAGAATGAGAATGCTTTTTTTCTAATTATTGAGGCAATCAGAAAACAAAATAAACTCTGAAAGTTAAATAGGTAAGAGTTTTACATGTCAATAATAATCTCTAGTCTCAGGGTTATGAAACACAAATGAGAAATTAATGTGAAAGAGCCTTGCTAACCACTAAGAACTACACACATGAGGAGTTATGATCACTATTATTTCCCTTTAAATGTCTCTGCTATATATCATGTTGTAATCCAGAAAAATGATGAGTAAATTAAAATATCCCCATAATCTGATGGTGGCTCAAACACCAACTCCTTCATGAAGCCTGCCCTGATTTCCTAAGGAGAAATTGGTTGCTCACTCCTTAATGATCACTTTATATTAAACTTGCATGCATATCCTATCTCTCCTATAAGGTTAAGAAGTTCCTCAAAGGCAGGAACGATGTCTTATTTACCTTTGTGTCTGCCATGAAATTTAGATGATAAAAATTTATGAATTATTTTACTAAGTACCATCGTCTCAAATAATATTTACTTGACCTTCGTGTGAAAATACAGGGCATAGCGTTCCTGGTTCTAAGAGATTTTCAGTATGGTTAAGGAGATGAATGTAAATAAGAAGCAGTACAACAATAATTTTAAAAAATAACTTTTTAAGTGATATAGTTAAGGAGAAGGATGTTGGGGAAAAGGAAGGAAATACAGGGGGGAAACAGAATCTTGAACATGTGGATAGGATCACTACCTGTTCATGAAAACTTAAATCTTGCTAGAAAACAGCACAGAGAGTAATTCCAGTTAGGGCTTGTGAATCTGAAAGGAATATGGCTAAATGACACATTGCTCAGAGAACTATTTTCATGTAAAGCCAAAAGTATAATCTCACTCCAGTGGGATACATTCATTCAGAGCATGAAAGCCAGGGCACCTGAAGTTCATTTTGAAGGGCAAAAGGGTATCTTGGGCCTTCTTCCCAGTTTTGTTTTTGTGTCTTTTTAAAAGGAATTCTAGGTTGGGTGCTCAATCTCCACAAAGCTGCTGTATGGCTTGACTAGTACTGGTTTCCTAATAGAAATGCCTTTGGTAAGAGAACTTTCTTCAACAAGCTAGATGGGAAGAGTTGAAATAACAGCTGTAAAATAGTCCCTGGAGGCAACTTCTGGGAGATAGGCACCCCTCTTGAAGAAGTTCAAATTGAAGGCGTTTGAGTGAAAGCATGTCTATGAAACAACCTCAAAGGCAAGAGATTATGAGACTCAGGAGATGGAAGGATGTTTTTGAAGCAAAAATGTAACAACTGAAGTGGAACTGATAAATGATTTTTCAACTTAGCCTTTCATCCTTCCAAGGTAGATAAATTGAGTAAGCTGCACTGTGCTATGCATGGGTCTACCAGATGAAGCTTATAGTGTGCTTTGCGTAGGCATTAAAAATCTCATAGCACTTTAGATAAATAAAAGGTAAAGAGACAGCCTGTGAGCCTTGGTTAAAATATGTGTTAAAATATAACTTGGTGTTCTTTGGTTGGCATAAATCTTTTAGCGGGGTTAACTGACATATTGACATAAAAGATGAAAAAAAAAATCACTTTTAAATTGTCTTAAAATCTAGTTCTATACATCAAAGTTATTTTTAAAATTATACTTTGAAAAGATTAAATGATACTGTAGGTGGAATAGTGTAGCAGGCATTCAATAAATAATTGTTGAAAAAATGGCTGAAATATCTCCATTGAGCTACCCTGAGAAACATTTAAATGACAAATAGAAGAGCCCTGAAAGAAATGCTGAAGTTTTCAAAAAGACTATTTAATCACATTTTATTAAAACATTATTGAGTGTAATGTACATAGGATTCTGCATCAGATGCCATATGTTCAAGATTTTGGCCTTATAATAGATAACAATTTTATCTCTTTAGTACCCATCCCCTTTCTATGGAAACAGAACAGTGTTTCTTATTGGAAAAATCATTCTTTATGGCTTGCATGATGAGTGATGATCACTCCTCCCCCATTTCACCTTTCTTCACACCCCCACCATTAAGAGGAGTGGGTACACGATTCCAGCCTGACCAATCCAAGTATCAGATCCCACTGACTGAATCAGGAATAACTCAAGCTGAACCAGTGAAAGAACTTCACAGAGCTTTTACCAGAATTATGAAAAAAGAGGCACTGTCTTTGTCAGAGACATAAGTGTTAAGGACCATGTCAATTTGAAGCTACCAAAATCCGTTTTTCCCCCAACTCGAGCCAGCTTAAGAATGAAGGCAGCAAAAAGGAAAGGAGAAATGAAAAAAGAGAGAGAGAGTTAGTGTTAATGTTTAGGTCTCCAGAATAGTTCTAGAATAATATACCTTTGCTAAGGCCAGATAAACGCCTAGATTTATCTTTGCCCCCTCTCCTTCCCCTTTCCTCCCCTCCCTTCCTTTGGATTCTGTTATTTGCAACCAAGAGCCCAGATTATTAAAAGCCTCTGCCACCTACTCTTGATCCTGTCAGTTTCCTGTCATTCCTTTATACACTGTCACTCTCTGCTACTCCCAGTAATTCTTATCTCCACCGCGGTACTAAAAGATGGTGGATGAATGCTGAGTTG
>NW_011888904.1:1025235-1033447 GCF_000151845.1 Pteropus vampyrus | reverse complement strand
TGCTGAAGTTTTCAAAAAGACTATTTAATCACATTTTATTAAAACATTATTGAGTGTAATGTACATAGGATTCTGCATCAGATGCCATATGTTCAAGATTTTGGCCTTATAATAGATAACAATTTTATCTCTTTAGTACCCATCCCCTTTCTATGGAAACAGAACAGTGTTTCTTATTGGAAAAATCATTCTTTATGGCTTGCATGATGAGTGATGATCACTCCTCCCCCATTTCACCTTTCTTCACACCCCCACCATTAAGAGGAGTGGGTACACGATTCCAGCCTGACCAATCCAAGTATCAGATCCCACTGACTGAATCAGGAATAACTCAAGCTGAACCAGTGAAAGAACTTCACAGAGCTTTTACCAGAATTATGAAAAAAGAGGCACTGTCTTTGTCAGAGACATAAGTGTTAAGGACCATGTCAATTTGAAGCTACCAAAATCCGTTTTTCCCCCAACTCGAGCCAGCTTAAGAATGAAGGCAGCAAAAAGGAAAGGAGAAATGAAAAAAGAGAGAGAGAGTTAGTGTTAATGTTTAGGTCTCCAGAATAGTTCTAGAATAATATACCTTTGCTAAGGCCAGATAAACGCCTAGATTTATCTTTGCCCCCTCTCCTTCCCCTTTCCTCCCCTCCCTTCCTTTGGATTCTGTTATTTGCAACCAAGAGCCCAGATTATTAAAAGCCTCTGCCACCTACTCTTGATCCTGTCAGTTTCCTGTCATTCCTTTATACACTGTCACTCTCTGCTACTCCCAGTAATTCTTATCTCCACCGCGGTACTAAAAGATGGTGGATGAATGCTGAGTTGACGATGTATCTATTTTATTGTTACTTGAACTGGCCACTAAACAAGGTAAGTAATGCAGGGATTTATGGACAAAGACTAAAGAATCTGTCCTTAAGGAGATCATAGTCTCTAAAGGTTCAAACAGAATTGTCATATCCTAATCAACACTTGTCTACAATTAAAAAATTTTGCAGAAAAGTTCTCTTAGTAAGAAGCCCAATCAAAATAAATAAAAAGTAATCTTTATAAGGATATTATACCACTAAATCCAATTAAAAGTCCAAAAGCCAAGAGAGGAAGAGAGGGAGAGAGAGAGAAGAGAGAGAGGGGGAGGAGGAGGGAGAGAGTTGGAGGGAGGGAGGGAAGAAGGGAGGGAGGGAGGGAGGGAGGGAGGGAGGAGGAAAGAGCGTGAGAGTGAGAGAGAACTGGTAGTCTACATTTATCCCAGATCATATGCTTAAAATTTGCTGAGGAAAATGACAGCATTTGGAATAATTTTAATTCCTATCCTCAGAGGTTATAGTAAAATGAGATAATTTAGACAAAAACACAAACAACTTACAGAGTTTTTTTGGGTCGTATTAGGGGAAATTTAGCATTAGAAATAACACAAAAAGCGCAACCAAGTATCTTTATAAGAGGGAGGCAGAGGAAAATCTGAGACACAGAGGAGAAAGCAATATGAAGATAGAGAGAGATTTGAAGATGCTGCACTTCAAGATTGGAGTGATGTGGCCCAAGCCAAGGAATACTGGCAGCCACTAGAACTGGAAGAGGCAAGGAACAGATTTTCCCCTAGAATGTCCAGAAGGAGTCTTGCTAATGCCTTGATTTTTGCCCAGTGATACTGATTTTGGACTTCTGGCCTCTAGAAGTATGACAGAATAAACTTCTGTTATCTTAAGCCACCAAGTTTGTGGTCATTTGTTATAGCAGCAATAGGAAAGTAATACAAATATTATGTTAATTAAAGTATCTGATTGTTATATTTACACATGCATATGATATTTTTTATAGAAGTGCTTAAGAATTGTGTATGCAAAATTTGGTGAATTAAACCAGAACAGCATTAACTGACTGAGGCAAGAATCATCAATGGACGTTAAAACCACTAGGTTAAAGTTAGCTGAAAAACAGGATAGTCACATCATTTCAAAGTATCTCCCTACAGACTGCTTACAAAGGAAAAAAAAAAAAACATATCTTTATTGTAGAGAAATCTGGTGAAACCATCTCAATCAAGTGATCAGAGTTGACACCAACAACAGGACAAACTGAGACTTGAGCTTCCAGATGTGACGCAATGAGAACACATTCACTTACACAGTATTCCTGCCAAAAAATTATATAACCTGAATCTACTCATGACCAATTCAAATTAAAGGACATTCTACAACTCACCAAAACTCTTTTAAAATGTCGACATCAATAACATGAAAAACAAACAAACAAAAACTGACAAACTATTCAAAATTAAAGGAGACTCATGAAACAACAGATAAAAAAATAGAACAGATCATGATTTGAAGAAAGGCAGAGGGCTGGGAACAGACTGTAGTAAAAGATGCTATTAGAACAATTGGTGAAATTTTAATTTGGACTATACATTAGATAAAACAATTTTATCAATGCTAAATTTCTTGAATTTGCTAACTATGTTGTAGCTATCTAAGATAGTTAAGATATTCTGAAATATTTAGGGATAAAAGGACACAATGTTTATAAGTTACTCTCAACTAATCCCCAAAACATTATAATAATTATAATAATAATAATAAAATGGTATGTGTGTATGTGTGTAGAGGAGGAGGGGAAGAAGGAGGGAGAGAAGTTGAGAAAGCAATTATGGCAAAAATGTTAACAATTATTAAATATCTAGGTGAAGGGTATAATTATTATATTATTATTCCTATTATTATTATTCCTGTATATTTTTATAAATTTGAAATATTTCAAAATAAAACATTAAAAAAATTTGTTGAACATTTGATCTTATGGGGGACTAAAGTATAGAACAATCTACCTTCAGATCTAATGTAAGTGGTGTATGCCATTAACACTACACATTTAGCAATGGTTAAAAATGAAAACAAATCACCAAGTGAGAAAATGCCATTTCTACACACTGCCTAGAATACCTGTAATAGATAGAAAATATATAATTTATTTTTATGCCCCTTTTTGCAATTTAGTTGACAACATAAAGAATATGTTAATATTTTTAATGGTAAAAATGTAACTCATTTTAAAATTATTTCTAAAAACAAAATATATTAACTATATAAAATATGTCAAAAATTAGAATAAATTTGATCAAATAAGTAAGTAATCTAGTTTACGATTCAAGTCACATATCAATTTGACATAATTTTTAAAATCTCAATGTCTGTTTTCTATAATATAAATTTGAATATAGATTAGAATCAAAATTACTTGGAGTGAATTCTTTCATAGATGTAATTTACCTTCAATAGGTAAACATATTACTCTCAAGTTGCTTTTTCTTACTTTATTTCAGAACAGAAGACGACAAAGGCAGCAAAATGATATATAAAAAAATGGACTGCAAAAAAGTGAGTAAAAAGCATTCTCCACAAATACATAATAGTCGACATATATCTAAAATTATAAACTCAGTCCTGAAAAATTCACATATATACTCTAAACATTAAGATAAAAGGCTATGCCTTCACAGATTTAACAATATGTAATAAAAGAAATATTTTAAAAGATGGATTTCATTTAAGAAATAAAAAACTTGATTTGTTAGTCTTTTTTGCCCTGTTTAGAATGTTGAATCACTCATGATTTATCACTTCTGCTAAATATTATAAAGCTTTGAACACCTAAACATCTAAATCAATTCCTTCTCAAGTACTGCGAGGTCAAAGTGGTCTCTGAAGACCAGATGGGCTGAATCAGGATGTACTTCCTGGTCAGTCTAAGTCTGTCCAGAATTTCATAACCAAGA
Organism: Pteropus vampyrus; assembly: GCF_000151845.1. Taxonomy (NCBI): domain Eukaryota; kingdom Metazoa; phylum Chordata; class Mammalia; order Chiroptera; family Pteropodidae; genus Pteropus; species Pteropus vampyrus. Next base: position 1,029,681 of record NW_011888904.1, on the reverse strand, counting down.
CACCTAAATAAAATACCATCAAGGGAACCTTGCAGGATGGATAACATGGCATCATAAGTAAACTGTAAAGCTCTCAAAAAGAGGCAAGGCAGTCTTTGTGGACTACTGTTGTATCTCCTACTACCTTCAGAGAAATCCTGTGTATACAGTGGGAACTTCACTGCCTAACTTACCAATAGATAGTAGATCTGTTGATATTCCTAGAATAATGTTTTATGAAATAACAAATATAAAAATACCCTTCAATTTTAAAATGATTCACATATCAATGTACTTTAACATCTGAGATGATACTACTTTTAAAGCAAGTATTTCCCTGAGAGGGCTCATCTACAGCAATCCATATACACGTAATTTAGAGATGGAACAGGAACAAAGATGCACTTAAACCCCTAAACCAACATCACGAAGTTGGGAATACTGTCCTATGTGAATTATTACTGGTCAGGATAAAACACGAAGCACAAACCAGAAGCACCTCACACTCTCAACAAATGATTTCTGAATTTGACCTAGCAAGTCTCCTCTCCAATCTTAACAGTTAAAGCAATAAAAAGACACATTAATACTTTTATCAAAAAAAAAATAAGTGAAAGGGAAGAAATGACTTGAAAATGACTCTTTCATGTTATGGAATGTATCAGTATTTTGTTCCTTTAATGGCTATACCACAATTTGCTTATTGATCACCAAGTGATTGACATTTAGGTTATTTCAGATTTTTGGCTCTTATGAAAATACCTGCTAAGAATATTTAAATACAAGTCATCTTGTGACATGTTTTCATCTCTCTTGAGTAAATACCTGGGAGTAGAACTGCTGTGTCAGATGTTACGGTACATATTTAACTTGACAAGACTCTTCCAAACAAGGCTGTGTAATTTTTCTTTCTGACCAGCAATATATGTGAGTTCTTATTAGTTCACATCTTCCACTTATCTGGAATTGTCAATCTTTTCATAGCTTATTCTAGTGGATGCTAGTGGTATCTGATGGTTTTAAGTTTCATTTTCCTAATGACTAATGATATTGATCTTTTAATGAACGTGTTTACCATTTGTATATCTTCAAAAGTAAATATCTATAAATCTTTTGACCATTTTTACTTGGGTTGTCCATCTTCTTACTGAATGGTAAGAGTTCACTACATACTCTGGATACTTGTACTTCGCAGATATTTTCTCCAGGCCTGTGGCTTGCATTTTCAGTGTTTTTATATATAATATACCTATGTTATTTCAGTTTCTTAAAGTATCTTTTCAAGAATATTTAAATTTTTTAAGTTTAATTTTTTTACATTTTAAATAGCTTGTGTTTTATGATTATTTTAAAAACATATGATGAACCCAAGGTTACTCAAATTGCCTCTTGTTTTCTTTTAGAGCTTTCACAAATTTAGTTCTTACTTTAAATCTACGATACATGGAAAGCCAACTGGTATAGCATCAATTTGTTAAAAAATCTTTCTGTTCCTCTGGTGGGACCTTTAAGTGAGTCTATTTTCAGACTCTATTCTGCCATATATATCTATATGTCTAACAACATCATACTGCCTTGATCACCTGATCACTGTATTCTAGGGCCTTTGCATTTTTAAATACATTTTATAATCAATTTAGAAAATTTCACCTAAAAGAAAAAGCCTCTTGGGATTTTGATTAATATTGGATTGACTCTATAGATAAATCTGAAAAAAAAAACCTGACACTTAAAAATATTGACTCTTCTGATCCATGAACATGGAGTAGCTCTTCATTTATTTAGATCTTTAAATTTTCTCTTCTTCATTTTATAGTTTTCAGTGTAAAGGGCTTACACATTTTTGTTACAATTAACACTATGTATTTCATTTTATGATACTATGGTAAAAGGCATTTAAAAAATTCAAGTTCCAGTTGTTCATTGCTAATATACAGAAATACAATTGTTTCCTGCAACTTTGCTAAGCTTATTAGTTCCAGTAACTATTTTATGGGTCTCATAAATTTCTAAATAAATTCTCATGTCATCTGCAATTAGAGACAATTTTATATCTTTCTTTCCAATCTGTATGCTCATTTCTTTTTCTTGCCTTATGGCTCAACTTCCAGTACAATACTAAACAGAACTCCTGAGAAGGGACAGCTCTGTCTTGTTCCCAATTGTAGAGTAAGAGTATTCAGTCTTTAGTTGTAGGTTTTTTAAAGAGGCCCTCTATGGGGTTAAGAAAGCTCTCCTTTTATTCCTAGTTTGCCAAATTTTTTTTTTAACCTGTCATGAATGGGTGTTGAATTTTGTAAAATGCTCTATCTGCATTTACTGAGATAATCATATGGTTTTTCTCCATTAGTCTATTAATATACTGAATAACACCGATTAATTTTCACATGTTAAACTAACCTTATGTTCCTGGAATAAATCTTACTTGGTCATGACATTTTAAGCTTTTTATATATTACAAGATTTATTTCTTAATATTTTAAGGATTTTTGTGTCTATCTTCATGAAGGATATTATGTCTTGTCATGGTAATGCAAGCCTTATAAAATGAATTAGAAAGCATTACCTCATCGTCTATATTCTGAGAGAGTTGTATAAAATTAGTATTATTTCTTCTTTAAAGTTTGGTATAGTCTACCATCTGAAAGCCATTTGAACCTGGAGGTTAATCTATGGGAAGGTTTTTAACTTGGTAGTTAAAAATTCAACTTTTGTAAGAGCTATTCAGGTGATCTATTGCTTCTTAACTAAATTTGGCCTGCGTCTTTCAAGAAATTTGTCCTTTTCAAAGTTGCTGAACTTATTAAGATTCTTCATAAAACACTCTTTTATCTTTTAATATCTGTAGGATCTATGCAATGTCCCTTCTTTCCTTACTGGTAATGGTAATTTACAACTTTACTTGTTTTGTTCCTGATCAATCTAGCTAGATGTTTTTCAGCTTTACTATTTTTTTGAAAAGGATTAGCTTTTGACTTCACACATTTTCTTTATGGCTTTTCTGTTTTTAGTTCATTAATTTTTGCTCCTTCTTATTTCCTTCAGATTGCTTACTTTGGGTTTACTTTTTTCTTGTTTTATGAGATAAAAGTTTAGATCATTGATTTGTGACCCTTTCTTTTCTTCTTTCCTTCCCTCCGTCCCTTCCTTCCTAGAATTTGTATATAATGCTATAGATTCCCCTCTTTTACAAATGATGTCAGCAAATGGTAGAGTAGAAAACTCCAGAAGCCCACCCCTCTGCAAAAGCAACAAAGCTGAAGAAACTGTCAAAATCAACTTTTTCAAAACTATGGAATCAAATCAAAAGCTTACAACCACCTGGAGAATGCTTAATGAAGAAACAGCCAACTGAATTTTGGTAAGAGAGCTTTGTGTCATTTTAACTTACCAAGATACCATTCTCTAGTCCTCAGCTCAGTGACAGCCTTGAAAGACAACAGCCAACATTCTTGATATGGGTTACAAGCACCAGAGGGAATAATATAAACCTTTTCTCAAAGAATTATAATTTTTTGTTTTGATCTGTCTGGTGGCTTGCCTTTATTTCACCTAACTTTCCCATGGCTGAAGTGGTAAGGAATGTGTTCGGGTTGGTTTTGTTTGAGGTGGGGGGAGGCAGTGTCTGTGAAAAATATTTAAAGGCAAATGTCTTAACTGCTGCCATGCTGGGCAAGGGACAACAGTTGGGGCAAACAATATATAAACTGAAAAGCCTGGAAGGAAAGGCTAAAAGAGGAGATGTTTTGGGGAAAAAGGCTTTGAAAACTCCTGCATATTCCAGGGAACACAGAAGGCCACAAATCTGACTACTGCTAGGCACATGCCCAAAAAGATCTGGAAAGGCTCTAAGTTCCCACCTCTGGCTGACTTCCATGTCATAAATTGCTCAACTGAATGTTAAAGGTATGCACAACACACGATACAGAGCCCAGATGCAAAGACTTAAGAAGGTGGCAGGGAGTTTTGTCGTGGTTATGTTGGTGGTAGGGGAGGTTTCCCAGCATTTAAGGAGATATTTGTCAAATCACTAGCTGATAACTAAGTTAACAGAACAGATACTTTAGTGGCCACATACAACAAAGAATATAGATTTTAGAAAAGCAGTTCAGAAAAGTCACTAAGCGACTAAGCAACAATTACAAGCAGCAGGAGCAACAAACCCTAGCAAGGAGGAAAAATCGAATTTCCAGAGTTGACACATTATAATATAAATGTCCAATTTCCAACAAAAAATTATGAGGCATGCAAAGAAAGTACGGTCAATATGCAGGAAAAAGAAATTAACAGAACCAGACCATTTAGCAATAATAGCTGGAGATGCGTGACTACTCATCTTTCAAACAAAGGTAGAATAACTAGACACGTGGATATCGAGCACTTGAAAAAACCCTATTAAACCAACTAGACCTAACAAATATATACATAAGCATGTACATATGTATAGATATATATACACATATATAT
>NW_011888904.1:1015850-1025170 GCF_000151845.1 Pteropus vampyrus | reverse complement strand
CTATCTATCTATATTTCTATCAAATGACAACAGAACACACAAGTCTTCCCAAGTACACATGGAACATCCTCCAGGATAAACTCATAGACTACATGTTAGGCCGAAAAACATGTTTCAATAAATTTTAAGGCTGAATCATAAAAAGTATCTTCTTTGACCACAATGGAAAGAAACTAGAAATCAATGACAAAAGGAAATCTGAAAAACATAAAAAAAAAGTGGAAATTAAAGAATCAATGGAGTTAAAAAGAAATCACTAAGGTAGTTTAGAAAATACTTTAAGACTGAAAACAAAAACACAACATACCAAAACTTGAGATGCAGCAAAAGCAGGTCTGAGAGGCAAATTTATAGCTGAAATGCTTTGCATGATAACCCTCTAATTAGTCTTTCTCCAGCCTCAGGTAATTTCTTTCCAACATATCAAAGATCAGTCCTGAGCCGATCCTTCTGTAACCTACAACTAAAAACTCATCCTTCTGTAACTTGGCTCCAAGGCTGTTATAATTATAGATAAATTTGTGGAGAGCTGGTATCTTAATAATAGAGACTTCCCATCCAGAAATCAGGTATGCTTCTCCATCTTCTTTAACATCTCAGTTGATTTTTATATATATTCTTCATAGATTCTATACATTTCTGTTAAGTTAATCCTGAGGTTGTTTGTTTATTCGCTTTACTATTGAAAATGATACATAGTTTGAAAGGAGATATTCATATCTAATTCACTTTTGAATTCTTTACAGAACTTAGTATAATGCCTTACACAAACTCAACATATTTGTTAATGAGTAAATAACTAGTGCTTCATATTTACATAATATTAATTTCTAAACTTGTAGTTTACAATAAAGCAAAATTTTTAACCATCCACTAAAATCATTTTTAAAAGTCATGCAGGAATCATGTTTTACTCTCCTCCCATTCATTTCCTATATTCGATTGATCAACAAGTCTCATTTTTTTCTTTCACTTTTTCTTGGGTTTACTCTCTGTTCTATTCTCATTTACCTTAATCTTGTTACTCACAACCATGATCTCTACTCACAGAAACTATGTTTTCCTATTTTTAAGAACTGTGTTCTAACCATCCAATGACTCATTCCAAAATTAGTTTCCATGTTCCTCTGCAGAATCCAATATTAACTACCTATATCTTAAAACGGTCCACATTTTGCCTCTATTATCTTTGCCTGTTTATGTATTCTTTGGTATTTTCTCATCTTCTACTATCCTAAATGGGTTCCCTTAGCTATTCTGTATTCACTTATTTGATTTTGGTGATCTAATTCATAATCCTGCCACACTATAGATGATTTAACTATGAAAATCTTATTTGTATTCTGTCCCTTTCTATTTCACTACCACCATCCTTTCTCAGGTCCTTAAATCACTAGTACTATAATGATTTTTTCTTTATTATTATTATTTTATTATTATTTTTTTAATGCCTACAGATCCTGGTATTCCGAGGTGGTCTCCCATCCAAGTACTAACCAGCTCCGACCTTGCTTAGCTTCCGAGATCAGATGAGATCGGGCACATTCAGGGTGGCATGGCCATAGACTATAATGATTTTCTTGTCTCAGGTTTCCCAAACTCTATCCTGCATCCCGATGGGTTAATTGTATTGTCAACATTTTACTAGACCAATTGAAAAACTTTCAACAGCTTTGTGAAGCTTAGAACAGTATTTTTCAAATTGTGCTCCACAGAGCAATAAAGGTTCCACTGATATGCCTCTGTGTCTATTTTGGTGGGACTTGGTAAGTAAAGCTCCATGTTCCTCAATGCCTGAGTCAATTAAGGCAACACTGCTTTAATCTTTTTTTACACACTGAGGTTAGTAGCAACATTCTGCTTGAAGAGACAGTTCCACTGCTTGTGTAGAGAAAAAAAACCTGAAAAAGTTTTAGAGAAAAAAATCCAACTTGCTCAACTTGCATTCAGTCTTCACAAAACCACTCCCCAAAGTCCTTATTTTTCCAATCATATTACTCTATCTTACACTTAATTTTCAACTTAACTGAGACTTCTTTCCTTATTGTTCTTCATACAAAACTTAATGTTTACCTCCACCTCTTTGTTCATTTTCTTTTCCCTGCCAACAACACCCTTCTCTCTACCTCCAGAATTCTACTTACCCAGAATGCCTTATCTTTCAAGGCCCTGCACAAATGCTAGCTAGCTCTGTAAGAAACTTTTCAGGGCTTTAATTTTTCCCTTCTTCAAACTCCCATAGTACTGTCAGTAACTCACATTGGACATAACCATGTGACTAATAACCTTCCTTTTATGATCATCTGTCTTAACAGTCTATCCAGAACATAAACTCCTCAAAAATAAGCGATCAAATTGTAAATCCTACATAGCTTCTGAAGCCCTTAGCATAGGACTGATCAATAGCTGCCTAACTGGTCTCACTGATTATTTGTACAAATAATAATTTCATCACCTCTTTACTCAGGAACATAACATGATTTACAAGGGTCTACCACATCATCTGCCATCTAGTAATCTATCCTCTCTTTCCTTATTAACACAGCCTCATTTCCACTGCTCCAATGATCCCAATGACCTTTACTACACATAGGTTCATTTTATTCTCTACACTTTCCTCACTCAAAGTATGTTCTTAACTTCCTTGATATCTTTTCAAATTCTGTCTAGTCTTCAAAGATCGGTTCAAATCACATTTCTTAAAAAATAAATAGTGAACAAAAAAACCTTCATGGACAATTGACGTCATATTGACTTTCTTTAAACTCCTACCGAACTTATTTTTAGACTTGTATAATCCGAAAATCTACCAGATTATGTCTTAAATGTCCTATAACCATTTCGGATGTAACAATATTGCCTACCCAATTATCTTGGGGTCATGAAGCATTTTTCTATAACAACATTTCCTTTTATATCCTTTAGGACTATTAATAAGCACACAAAAAAACTGGTCTTCAAAAAGTGCTATGAAAATACAGAGGCTGAATGATTAGGCGTAGTTTTAACGAAGATTAGTCCTAAATAGTGTTTTAAAGCAAGAGGAATTGGTCAAGAATTGCTGTTCAGTCTGGGAAGGAAAAGAAATGCACACAGCAGAAATTAAGCCATCTCTAGGAACTAATTTACAGGTATAAGGTTGGTGAGTACCTAATCCAGGAGTCAGAAAACTTTTTATTAAGTGCCAGATAACAAATACCTTGAGCTTTGCATGCTATACAGTCTCTATTATAACTACTCAACTATGCCACAAAGGCAGCTTTAGACAATATGGAAACGAATGAGTGTGACTTTGTTTCAATAAAACTTTCTTTACAAAAGCAGGTGTTGAACCAGAATTAGATAATGGGCCACTCTCTGACCTAGGGCAGCAGTGCTTTCAAGACCTTTTCTGTTTGGTTTTTGTTTTTTAAGAAGTACCTTTTTCTCAATCAAATCTTAAGCATAGTCCCAATCTAAAAGCTATAACAAAATTAAATAAATAAAAATTAAAAATAAAAACTCTAACAATCACCACCACCACCACCACCACCACCACCACCCAGAGTTGCTCTGGTTAAGCAGAAGAGGTAGAAAAGGGGGATGCAGACTACAGAGAGGCCTGCCAGATGACCTCTCTCTAATGTCCACTCTTCCTCCCTCTAAAGCTCTGCAATACAAATTGCAATTGTGTTCAAACCCTTCATTTACAAAGGTGAAAAAAACAGACTCACAGAGGGAGAAAAAATTTATATATGATCACAAAGGAAGCTAGAGCTAGTGGTAAAATTACAATCTAGACTTCAACTCTTGACTGTATGCCCTAACCATTACCATGATAGTTAACTTGGGGAGTCAGTTAGAAGTAAAGTAGAAGGTAAAAGCACTTTATTATGGCTTGTGATTTCTGATAGGACCTTATTATTCTGATCGGATTTGAGGGTTTAAATCCACAGTGACTTCTTTTATGCCCTTTACCGTTAGATCTGTTACTTATCACAAACAGATCCAAACAAAATTCCAGAATTTTGAAGGAGGTATAACAGTAAGTAGCTTGTGATCCTTGCTATAAAACTATGATTAACAATTCAATGGCCTTACATTTGTCCCTGTTGCATAGAGGTCACTGATACACTGTAATATCATAATCTGTCAGAAAAAAACTAGAAGAGGGTTAAATCTAAAGGATCAATGACTTGCTTTAGAACAGAATTTTCGAAGTACACATAAGCAGAGATTTTAAATAGAATATTAATTCAAGATGATTATCATTGGAAGTGAAATATTTAGGAAAAAATGACATTTTTATATTCATTGTAGGGTTACTGCTGACCCTAAAATATAACCCTGACAATTCATTACATTTCTCTGCCTAAGTTGCATGTAAATATCTTTAGAATTAATTCACCTTTACTGAAGGCTAAGGCAGAAGAGAGTTAACTTTGGATAGTGAACATACAATGCAATACACATATGATGAATTACTGAACTGTACGCTTGAAACTTGTATAATTTTATTAACCAATAAAATTAATTTTAAAAAAGGTTGCTTGAATTCCTAAAAATTGTTATAATTTTTTAAATGACTGAGATAGAGTAAATCAGAAAACCAAATAATCGTAAAATAACACGTTTATAGCATATATTGCTTGCCTCACTGAAAATGGTTTGAGAATGCAAATGAGGAATTACTGAAATTTCTCTCATATGCAAGAAACATATTTCTTTTCACATTCACAAATATTGTTTTCAAGAATCATAAATAAGATCATTATGTAAAAAAATTATTTCACTATTAAAAAATTACATTTGTTTCCACAGTAGGATTATCTCGTCTATAAGGAATAACTTTCAGAAAGGAATAACTTTCAGAAATTTTATCAATTTGTCTCCTGAAGTCACTGTAAGATGGATACACCTATAGCAAATAAAGAATAAAAAAGCCTGGTAGGAATACTGTTGGAAATGTAAAATAACTAGTAATAATTAAGTACTAATACTAACAACAGTGACAGAGGACTTGACAGAAAGTACATTTTTAGTACTTTCCCTCTGTTTTTAGTCAATATGACTAATAGATTTCAGATTCAATAATTTAAAATTATTTTGTTAGAAATTATCCCAACTTACAGAGTCAAAAATACTTAAATAAGAACTTTAAAAATAAAAAGGAGGCTTTTATGTTAAACAGTTAACATAAAATCAAATGTATGCTCTCATTATAATTACAAGAATTCCTTTCTTGATTTCTCTAAAGAAATAAGTCTTAACAGAAAATTTTATATTAAAATAATGTTGTGGGTAATTAGTACACTGTTATCCTTATGAGATAAACATATCTTCTAACTATTTACAGTAGTTAAAATTGGAAAGGGGTAAAATAATATCTCACAATAATATGTTGAAATTTCTTTCAGGTGCAAGAAACACACATTTCCTTTCATGGTCACAGACATTTTTCTGTGGCTCAGAAATATAATCACTCTATAAGGCAAACCATATATTATCTAAGAGGCAAGAATGAAAATTACAGAAAATGCTATATGCTCTTGTTAGTAAAGAAATACTTATATTACTTAGAGCAAAAGACAGGCGTTTAGGATGTCAAGAACAGTTTAAAGCCTCTATGATCAAATAATATTCTCTGAGTCACTACTTTGTTACTTGTGTGGGAGTGTAGCAAAAGGATTATTGCTAATCCTTTAACTGTGAATAATGATTTATTGAACAATTCCTACATAAATTCCAACTGTGACCACAAAATCATACACACTCACAGGCCAAGATATTTTCTCCTCACTGAGATAATAAAATTAAAATGTTAAAAAATATACGTGTGTATACATACAAACAATGTGCAATGAAATCAGATTACAAATTGATTTATATGTATTTAGTAAAGGCCTTTGTGTGTTTATAGCTTTAATTTTTATTTTAATCTTAAAGAAGTCCAAGTGTGGTCCCTCCACTTAGGTATTAATTAAGAGAGGTAACAAATTTCAAAATACTTTCTCAAATAGTTGAGTTTTATTCAGAGAAATAAAAAAGCAAGATATTAGAATGAGGTTAAGTGCATCTTTTGTCAGTAACGTATGTTGCTCCCTCTGGTCTCATAAACAAGCTGCTCCTTTTTGAATACAGCAGACCTTCAATTTAAATTTATGGAAAGACTAAAGCAGGAGAGCCTGCACTCAAACAATTTTAATAACCTATTAAGTTGCGACTTCAGATTCATTTTATAACCATGCTCCTCAGGGAGCTATGCTATCTGGATAAAGATAAAATTTTTTTCCTTTAAAGATAAATAGCATCATTAATCTGCAACATTTCTTTTCTATTATCTTTCGAAATGAGGAGTTATTTTGTTCTGATCTTGAGGTAATTAGCCTTCATTCACTAGCCTGAAAATGTCTGTGTTCTGAAAATTAAAAATGTGTCATTAAGTGGAATTTACCATAATGTCATTTATCTTTATATAGTTCATCAGTGACAGCAATGGGCCTGGGAATCCATCAGCTTTTACCAAGGAAGCATTAAAACAAATTGAAAAACAGAATAATCCCAGGCACTCTTTAACACAGTCAAAGCCATTTGGGTAATTAAATAGTGGTATTTAAAGTTTTAATTTAGATTTCTCCCTCTGTTCATCAGGAGTCAAATGAGATGTTCATATTCATAAATGTTTGTAATAAAAGGTTTCATAAAGTAAGCAGAATATCAATGTTATTAAAATTTAATATAACATAGAAGAGCTTTAATCTACAAAATAAAGTTTTTATTTTCCTGCACCCTATTTTCTGAGATTACATCAGAAATAAACCCTTCCTTCAACTGCCTAGGTTGTGGTATTAGCTTCACAAAGACTTTGATGATCCAAACCTCCAAATAACTACAAGACAATATATGACATGAAATTCAACTTCATTATTGCTAATGTTGGAGAAGAATAATATCTTCACCACCTTAAATTTGTTTTCACTAACTACATCCCTCCAGCAATTACTGTATAGAATTATCAGACATAATTATGAAAATAAATGTTGGCTTGAAAGCTAATGCCAGAGGTTAAAAAAAGAATCTAATGCCAGAGGTTAAAAAAAGAATCTTGAGGTGGGAGGGGAACACACAGGCATTCTGTTACCAGATAACTAATTCCATTTGTATATTGATCAGGAAAACACCATATGAATCAAAAATACAGCTCAAAAATTATATTTTTTTAGTTAAGACATTAAAAATTATTTGAATAGACTTAGAAAAGATCAGCATAATGAATCAGTTAAAAAGGCTAAACTATCATAAAAATATTTCTGATGAATAGAACTTTCAAAATGCACGGCTCATTCAACATAATGAAACATTCACTATTTCCCTTCCTATATATCCATTTGTTTTGGATATATAGGAAGGGAAATAGTGAATGTTTCATGTTCTTTGAAAATGAGTTCTTAACATAAGAACAATCTGACAACATAAAGATTAACTTAATGCAGCATTGCTCACTACTAGATAATTCATATTTTGAACTTTGTGTACTCAAATGTGTTAATGAGTGTTTTGGTATGATTTTAGTTAGCCTGCTGGATAATTTAAGTTTAGAGCTTTGCCACTTAGATATGCAAATGGGGGTTTCAAATGTCTTTGAGGGGAACAAAAATGAGAATAAATGATTATAAAATGTCTATAATTTTCTTGGTTGATGAATTCTAACATACACACACAAATACTACTGAACAAATCTCATACCAAATATTGGTTAAGGACCTAAAAACTTTAATAGTACTTTTTATGTAAACATGTTTATCACTTCCAGTTCTCACTTGGCTTTTCAATGCTGCTGATTTACTTGACATTGAGTCAGAGAAACGTTGTGTTTGAAGACAGAGTGTTATTAAATAAACATATGGTTATATCATATACTTCTTTAAAAGAATATGCAAGAAAATGAATCAGAACATTTTGAACTAAACAACTTTAGAAACAATCAAGTTTCCAACAGAGAAAAGGAAAGGAGATCCCAGAAGGTGAAAACCTGGCATGTTTGTTCAACTGGTCAATAATGGCACAGCTAGGACTAAAATCCATGCATCTAGCCTATGTCTATACGATCATGCCTTGCAGATCAATGATCTAAAATATTTATTCAGTATCTAGAGATGTATAGTCATCAGGTAAAGATATTTCAAACATTAAAAAAAGTACAGTATAAATTTGACTGCTTATTTGACAGAGTATTATGATCCTTTTATCAATAAAGTAATGAACAAAAAAGTTTTCTTTGCCTTGAACAATTTGCTTCTGAAATTTTAACTAGTATTTCTTAATATTTACCCAGATAATTTCTAAGCATTTCTTTCCATAGCCCCTGGACCTACAGATTTTTTGTTGTATTTTGTTATGTTAAGTAAGGGTTGCTTACCTCCCTTAAATAAGGAAAAGGTATTGGTCAAGCCAGGCTGAGCAGTAATGACGTTCATCTCAAAATGGCATAAAGGCAGGATCCTCTGTGGTTTAATTAAAGTTATCACAGAGTTTGAAATTAAATATTGGTCAAATACAAATTCTAAAAAAATTCAAAGTCAAATGATTTGTGATTATCCTCACTATTAAGTTTGCACTGAACATTAATAAACCAATTTCATTTCAAATTTTCATTTCAAATTCTGCACAAAAGTATATTTTCTGCACTCAGATTATAAAAGTGGTAAAAAAAAAAAAAAACCTGAAAATAACTGAATATCCAAGAGTTCAACAAACTCTGAAACATCCACCCTATATATTCTATAAAACATCACACAGTTATTCTATATATTCTATAAAACATCACACAGTTATTAAACAAAAAAGTCAAGCTCTGTATTATTTAACCAAAGAATGTTATATAGAAAAAGTGAAAAAAATATGTCTCAGAGAAGGATGTAAAAACAATGACTCAAACTGTGTGTGTGTGCGTGTGTGTGTGTGTGCGCACGTGTGTGTGTGTGTGTGTGTGTTTAAATGTTCTTTATGAGCATGGAGAAAGGTACAGAATATAGAAGCAGTTAACACTAGTATAGTGTTAGTGTAAAAGTACAGAAACTATTAACACTATGTTTGAGGTATGAGGCGATAAGGAGAGAATGGAAATTATTAACATTTTCTTTATTAATCCTTAGAGGAAAGTAATTCCTCCAATAAGGTGACCTGATCTATTCATTAGATGGGGCCCCTAAAGTAAGACTGAGCTGCTCTAACTGACCGCGAGGCCTTCGAGTTCTATTGTTGGCAGGAATAACTACTATGATTCTCTAATTTTCATTTCATTCCAATGATACAGATAGCCAACTTCAACACCACCACCA
>NW_011888904.1:1007622-1015800 GCF_000151845.1 Pteropus vampyrus | reverse complement strand
AAAAAAAAAAAAAAAAAAAGGAAAAAACAAAAAATGAAAGAAAAGACAGCCCTTTCACAATTATTCCTTTCTTTTAGGAAGAAAACAATTTTTCTTAAAGATGTGTTCTTTCTAATGTAAGATGTACTACCCATTTTTAAGGTATTATCAAGACAATGGCTGACTAAATCTGTATGCCTGTACAGAAAGATAAAAATAAAAATATTTCTCTTATAAGTAAAATAAACGTTTTTTAGGTGAGGTAGAAGACTGATACCTATCTTTAGCTCAGGGTTTCTCAATCTTGGTACTACTGACATTTTGGGCTAGAAAATTCTTTGTTGTAGGGGGCTGCCTTGTGCAGTTTAGAATGTTTAACATTATGCCTGACCTCTACCTTCTGGATGCCAATAGTGTCTCCCCTCAGTTATGACAATCAAAAACGTCTCCAAATATTGCCAAAAATGACTCCTGGGGGCAAAAGTACCCGTAATTGAAAACCACTGCTTAGCTACAGGTTTTCTAAGAGAAATGATTTTGAATGTTTTACACTAGCAACATTTATCTTTTACAGCCTGCTAGGTAACAAGTACTAATATTCTAAAGTGAAAAATGTTAAACACAAAACAATTAATATCAAGTCATTAACATGTTTCCAGGACACAAAAACTGAAGTTTTAAAAGTATGTGGAAATGAAACTCTAATTACAAAATATACTTCTTAACTGCTATGTAAATGCAAATACCTCTAGTGTGAATCAAAGCAGCTTTAAAGAATTCAGTATTCTTTGACTAAGATGGAAAGAAAATATTGTTTTTAAAAACTATATTATAATGCCAATAAGAGAAGGAAATTCTAAGCTACCATTTCATCAAGGAGCTAAGGAGAAAGGACTAGGATTGCAAAACAGCATTTGGATTTTTTTAAAAAAAACAAACTGCTCTGTGAAATTTAGAGTAATAAAACGAGAAAAAAAATTTTCAAAAGCAAAATGTAATCTGTCTTGGCTTTATATACAAAGTGCATTATTAAAACAACAACAAATCATATAGGTTAGGCAACCTTTTGAGTGCCAAAATCATACTCTCTTATCTCTTACTAAACTTCATCAATATTTTAGAAACATACACTTGTTGAAAAAATTTGGCTCAGGGTTTCTTAATATTTCTAACATTTAGGAGAAGCATCTCTTTGTTCATCATGCATACAATGCCATAAATTAACAAAACATATTAATCCTTAGGATTTTGATCATGTAGATAGTTTATTCTCAGTTCCCTGGAGGTTCTTGTGGACTAAAATGTTTAAAATTGTCACACTGTTCCAAAATCCACTATATAAATGATCACCTGCAAGCATTAGCATTCCAGGCAGAGGTTAACTACAGAAAAAAAGGAAATCCAAAGAAAGTGTACATATGGGCTTTGAGAGAGTGTGTGTGTGTGTGTATGTGTGAAAGTAAGACAGAGACTATGAGACACACAGGCTAATAAACAGAGTGGCTTTCGAACCTTCTTTGAGTTATAGAATCCTATTTTAAAGAAAGCCAAATGTGCAAAAGAGATGAAACCCTAAAGGCTCTGGTCAAAGATGGGAAAGAGACAGAATCCTGACAATTTAAGCCCCACCTGTTCAAGGGCATCCTTTAGAGGCTGCAAAGAACTCTTTGGAAAACAATGGACCAGAGTATAGAGAATACAAGAATGATCTGGGGGGGCGGGGAAAAAAAGGCAGGTTAGGAAGTAAATTATGAATTGCCTTAAATGTTGGTTTCAAGAGTTATATTTTAGTAAACATTAGGGAGCCATTGCAGGTGTCAAAACAGACAAGGGAGATGTACAGAATAAATGAATGAAACAATATATCTAGTTCATTATTAGACACTGGTCTTCAAAAATCTTGATGTTTTCTATATACTCTTATTCATCTTACGAAAAAGATCTATGATAAAAGACCACCATGGACAGTATGAGGGAGAAATATAAGTTTATAGAAAGAACATTTTATATCACAAGTACTAAATGTTTATCAATATGGTTATTTCCACTTGATAATACAGCCTCTTACACAGTCTCTTGAAGGCCCACAGCTACAAAAGCAGACTTTTAGGTGTCGTTCTCCATGTCAAGTGGCAACCAGTAGTCACCCCATCTGTCAGTTTGACAAGTACTCTCTCAGCATTCAGGGATAAAGTGCACACATACAACGCCCTTCCTGACAAATAAAAAGCCAGGAAGATGAGGGCCGGTCACTAGAGGAAAGACAAAATCAAGCTGGCAGGAAAGGACTGGAAATTGGCCACAAGAAACCAGAGAGCCAGGAAAGGGTAAAAGAAATCTTGTTTATGCCATAAGGCAGCAAAACAACAACAACAACAACAACAACAACAACAACAACGGCAATGCACACACACATACCTCACATAGATTATAATCTTAAATCCTAAAAACAACTCATCCTGGTAGATTCCATTTTATTTTAAAAAGAGAAAATAAGCTTCAGAGGTGTTAAGTGACTTGCCTGAAGTTGCCCCACTAACAGGTGCCAAAACTGGGTTTCAAATTCTGTCCAACGGGCCCCAGAGCTGGAACTTCCTGTACTACACTGCACTGTCGCCCAACATCTCCAATCTCTGGTCACCACCAAATAAAAGCTGAAACAAGGAGACAGAGCATCATCATCTGTTTGTTTGACCTCAGCTGAGAGCATATGTGTTAGACTCAAATTTTTGCTGCTCTGTACATGTTCAGTGAGTACTGATTTGGTGGTTAAAAATAAAATATAGGAAGCAGGTGAAATCCTAAATATGGAATCATGGATTGACTAAAACGAGGGTATTATAGAATAAACAAAATGGAGGAAAGTTAATACGTAAGAAGAGAACAACATAGGGTTAGTTTCTACTTTTTCATAACTCTTCACCTGAAGCTACTACCCCCAATCACCAGTGCTGCCAGTGTGGATGAGAGGAAGGAGAATAGCTAAAGTTTTGATAATGTTACAGTCTTATTGGTTAAAGAATCAGAAGTCAGAGAGTGGGGCTACCACAGTAGCTGGAAAGTAGGAAGGGAAATCTGAACACTGGACTCAGAGAGGTGTAGCCCTAAAATTCTATAAAGAAAGTCTACCTAAATATATGGCTGACCACTGAACTATGCATACACGGAACACAATCCAAACAGCCCAGCTAAGGCACAAAGGACTAAGGAGATGTCACCCAGGGTCAACTGTAAGAAAATTAAAGTGTGAAGTTTAAATACAGTCAAAGTAGTGTTCGCTCTGAGAGAATTTTTTTAAAAAGAGAGAAAAATGAAAACACTCTTCAGAGAAACATAACAAACCAAAGACTCTACAGTGTATTGTACATCTACCAAAACAGCCCCAAATTACCGGACACATGAAGAAACAGGAAATGTTACCCAAACTCAAGAGAAAGGGCAATGAATGGAGACTGAACCCAAATGACTAAGATGTTGGAAGAAGCAGGTAACGATTCAATTCTAAAGTAGCTATTACTACTATATTCGAAGTAAACCAAAATATGCTTACACACTTCCAGTTTCTGGTTCTGCATGTAAGCAGCTTAAAAATTATCACTCCATCCTAACAACAAGAAAAATAGCTGAACAAACCAATAAACCAACAACTCTTCTTAGATCCATCAAAAAAGTGAAGGGCAAACTGCTGACCCAGAAATTGCTGAAACAGATAGGCAAATACAGAGAATCACAACTTAACTGGCACAGAAACCTCGCAGGACCAGTGACATGGTAGGGAAATGTAAACTGAAGAATTGCTTAGAGGCTCAGTTTAGACAAGTCTGAGACTTAAAAAATTCAGAGACACCAAATCACAAAGGGGTCCCCTACTCTCATGAGTTTTACCTACCAGGAGTTTTACCTACCAGGAGTTTTACCAGGAATTCACAGTGAATGTCAGAGAAAAATCTGTTTATATATCCAGAAGGGGGGAGAGAAAAAGGAACCATTCTGAAATATGCCAGAGCATTCTGTTCTTAATAAAGTTTGCCTCTAGAAGAAACTATTTTACCAGAGTGTAACCTGTTGGAGTATTTATCAGAGCCTAACTTATCTCAGGGGAGAGAAATACTCAACTCTAGTTCCCTGTAGTCTTTCACATGGGGAAGAAGAAATACCCAATTCTAGACCCCTCTAGACATCCTGTCTCACCAAGAGGGAAAACAAAACAAAACCTAAAAAGCAATGGTGAAGTTCACAGTCCAGGCACTGAGGATCACCAAAAGACTGAGATCCGATTCAACGACTCCATACAGAACTCTTCCCCAGCCTCTACACCTTACCATTACATTACTAAAGGCCTATTTACTGCAATTCCTTTTACCAAGTACATCATGTCTACCTTTCAACAAAAAATTATAATGTATTTTAATAGGTAAAAACACAGTTTGAAAAGACTATACAAGCATCAAAACCAGAGTCAGATATGGAAGGAATATTGGAAATATCAAACTAGAAATTTTTTTAAAACTATGATTAATAAGCAAGGGCTTTAATGGAAAAAGTAGACACCAAGTGAAAACAGATGTATAATATAAGCTAAGAGATACAAATTCTAAAAAGAATCGAAAAGAAATGCTAAAGATAAAAAATATAATAACAGAAATGAAGAGTACCTTTGATGAGGTCATTAACAGACTGGACCTGCTGAGGAAAGAATCTATGAGCTTCAGGATATCTCACTAGAAACTTGTAAAACTGAAAAGGTAACAGAAATAAAGACTGAAAAGACTGAAAAAAAGAAGAACAAAATATCTAAAACCTGTGGGACAGCTGCAAAAAGCATAAAATACACAGAATGGGACAAAAAGGCAAGGGCAACACAATGGAGCAAAGAGAGCCATTTGAACAAATAGTGCTGAAAAAATTGGCCATCCACACGCAAAAATGAATCTAGACAAACACCTAACACTTTACAAAAATTAACTCAAAACAGATCATAGACCTACATATAAAATGCAAAACTATAAAACTCCTAGAAGATAAAATAAGAAGAAACATAGATGACCTTGTGTATGGTGATAAATTTTTAGATATAACACTAAAAGCACAACCCATGAAAGAAATAATTGATTAGCTGGTGATAATGTATCGATGTAGGTTCAACGATGGTAACAAATGTACCCCTGCCCCGCCCTGCCCACACATACAACCTCCCCTACTATCAATGTGGTACCAGATGTTGATAGTAGGGGAGGTTGTGCATGTGTGTTGGGGTGAAGGGACAGGGAGTATATGGGAATTCTCTATAATTTCTGTTCAATTTTACTGTGAACCTAAAACTATTTTTTAAATAAAGTTCATTAATTTAAAACAATGCTCAAAATAATTAAACATAGGAAATCACAGCAGAAAAACAGAAACCATAAAAAAGAAATGGAAATTTTAGAACTGATAAAATATCTGAACTTTTTTTAAATCATTGAATGTGATTTTTAAATTTACTTATCAAATCAAAACCAGACAAACACAAGATGAAAAGAATGTTACTGCCAATATCCCTAATGAACACAAAGGCAAAAAATCTTTTTAAAATTTACAGCAAATTCTCACTTAACATTCTCGATAGTTTCTTGGACCTATAGAAAAACAAACTATAATGAAACCAATTTAACCATAGGCTAATTGACATAATAAACAAGAGTTAAGTTCTCACATCTCATCAATGTTATACCAAAACAATGCTGACAAAATGTAATTGGAGGACTTGCTGTAAATTAATTCCAGAAATATATACAGTAAATAATATATCATGAACAAGTGAAGTTATCTCACAGGAATTCAAGGGTGGTTTAATCAATGTATTTTAACCATGATCTAAATGATGTTTATGAACTCTTAAAAAAAAAAAAAATGTGATCATCTCACCATACACAGAAAAAGCATGTAAAACATCCAGTGGCCACTCCTAATAAAATTCCTCAATAAACTAAGAATAGAAAGGAACTATTTCAACCTGATAAAAGACATCTATGAATCTCTACAGCTAATCCCATAAATATTAGTAAAAGAGAATCTTTTTACTCTGAGATCAGAAAGAAGACAAGAATGTATGCTCTCACCACTTCTATCTGATATACTCTGCAGGTCCTGACCAGTACAATAAAGAAAAAAGAGAAAATAATTAACAGATTAAAGAAGAAGAAGTAAAACTGTCTTTATTTGCATATGGTATGATAGTTTATGTAGAAAATCCTAAAGAAACTGCAAAAAAGATACTAGAACAAATGAGTTTAGTAAGGTTGAGGGATAAAAGGCAATTTAAAAAAATTTCATTTTAAGTCTACATACTATAAGCCAAAAATTGTAAATTAGATTAAAAAGTACCGCTTAACAATATTGTCAAAAAACAAAGATAAATTTACCAATAAGTGTTCAGAACAAGTAGACTCAAAAAAAAAAAAAAAAGATGAGAAAAATTAAAAACCTAAATACATGGAGAGACAGACCATGGCAATGAATCAGAAGATTATCACTAAGATATTAATTTTTCTCCAAATTAATGTAGAGGCTCAACAAAAACCAAGTCAAAGTCCCAGCAGAATTTTTAAAAAGCTCATTATAAAATATTAAATGGAAATGGAAAGATAAAGCAAAACAGTATGAAAAAGAACAAAATTAAAAGAATTATCCTACATAATTTCCAGACTTAGTATGAAACTGGGTTATGGACAGACATGTAGAAATTTCGCACAGCAGAAAGCATAAAACAGACCCCAATTTATACAGCCAATGGATTTCGACAAAGGTGCCAAGGTAATTCAACGGAGAATGACTTGTCTTTTCAAACAATGGTCCTGGAACAAATGGTCGAAGACATGTAAAAAATCAACCTCAACTTTAACTCTAAGTATATACAAAAATTAACTAAAAATTAATCATAAATCCAAATGTATAAATACTATAAAACCTCTAGAAGAAAACCTTTATGATATTAGGTCAATATTATTTTTTTTAAATGAGACACAAAAAGCCTATGTCATAAAGGAAAAAACGAGAAGTTATCAAAATTTACAACTTTTGTCCTTCGAAAGATACTGTTAAGAAAATGAAATGACAAACCATAGGTTAGAAGAAAATAACTGCAAAACAATATGGTAAAGTCTTTTTATCAAGATCTATAAAGAATATTTACATTTTAATAAGAAACAACCCAATTTGAAAATGGATGAGAGCTGAATAGATAAGTCACTAAATATTATATATACATGTCAAATATGTGCATTAAGAAAAAGTTTAACATCAAGCCATTGGCAAAATCCAAATTAAAATTAAAATGAGATATTTCTACACACCTAATACTATGGTTAAGACTTAAAAATATGACAATACCAAGTGCTAACAAGGCTGTAGAACACATGTAACCCTCATTACCTTGCTCCGGGAATGTTCAGTGGTAGAACCAGTTTAGAAAATAGCATGGTAATTTTTTAATAAAGTTAGATATACTTACCATGTGAGCAAGCAAATACACACCTAGGTATTTACCCAAGAGAAATAAAAACATACTTCACTTAAAGACAGGTACACAAATATTTAAAGCAGCTTTATGTATAACAGCCAAGAACTGTAAACAACCCAAATGTCCATCAACTAGTAAATGGATAAAGAAACTACGGTGCAATCAATCCATGGAATACTACTCAGCAATAACATCCAACAATATGGTTGAATCTCCAAAACACTGTGCTAAGTAAAACAAATCAGACACAGAAGGCTTATATACTGTCTAATTCTCTGCATGAGATTCAGTGAAAAGCCAAACTATTAGGACAAAAATCAGATTAGTGGATGCCAAGGGATGAGGGTACTGAGAGAAGACTGACTATAAAGGGGAATGAGGATGTTTTAGGGTGATAGAAATTTTCATCTTGACTGTAGTAATGGCTATAAAACTAAACATATCAAAACTCATCAAACTGTCTACCTAAAAGAATGAATGTCATAGTATGTAAATTGTACCTCGATAAACATATCCAGAAAAAAATGGACGAAGGCAAGATAAAGACCTTTTCAGATAAATGAAAACTAAGAATTCATCACCAGCAGATCTGTGCTTCAAGAACGATAAAAAAGTTCTTCAGGCTGAAGAGATACCAAGTGGATACTTGAGATTTTCAGGAAGCAATGAAAAACACTAGATAAAAGAAAGGAGAGAGA
>NW_011888904.1:990933-1007467 GCF_000151845.1 Pteropus vampyrus | reverse complement strand
TGGGCTTTGCAGTGAAAACACACGCGTTACAGATGACCACTACAGCAAAGGACTGAAGAGAAGGATGAAAATAGAAGTATATGGCTGCACAAACCCATAAACTGTTAAGTAGCTACCTGGATTACTTCATTTAATCAACCCCAATCCCTTTGAGAACAGTATTAATAGCTCTATTTTATAACTGAGAAAACAGAAACTCAAGCAACATTACACAGTTTGTCCAAAGCCACAGAGCCCAAAGCAGTAGATCTGGGACTAGACCTCAGTCCATCTGACTGAAGCTGGTGATGTGTTCGAGAGACCACCCTGCCCTTCCCAGTTATCTCCTGTGTGTGTGTGCACGCACGCGTATGTATGTAAGGGTGAGGAGGTAGTTTCATTAAGGTCTATATGAATAAGTTCTGCATCCTTTATAAAACCTTGGTTAGAATAGCTGTCTATAATTTATATTAGTCAGTGTTTCTTTCATAAGAATTCAAGTAACAAATTTTCTCTTAGATTTCAGTGCCAAAATAAGTACTTTCTTCAAAAGAAATAAAATTCAACCACTTGTTCACTCACACTAAACATTGTTATGAGTAGAAACAGGGATCCATACGGTCCCTACTCTAAAGGAGTATATAGACATAATAGTGTACATAAATAACCATGAAATTAGGTAAAAAGTAATTTGCATCTCTTTAAACAAAAACTAAAACACATTATATTTCCCTTTGCTTTGCCTGCCAAAGCTGGGAGCTAAATTTAATGTTTAAGTGCACTACTCATTTCACTTCTGGTTTCTAGAAGAAGGAAAATTATCTGATCTTTTATTCTATGACTTTTAACTGTGCTAGTGTATATGCATCCTATCTCAATCTATCTCAAATCCTTTTGTGGAAGCAGGAAGAATATATAACATATAAACAAACAAGAAAGTCTGGATTAATAGTAACAAACTGAATCTAATGAATACAAATCTGTATCTTTACACAGTACAGCAGAAACATTCTGGGTAGGTTGGAGGATGAAACGAGACAGTGTGTTAAAAGTACTCCAAAAAGTAGAGCTCTAGAAACACTTGTGAATGGAAGTATTATTTTTACTATTTTCCACAGATGTTATACAAGCTCTTAAAACCCATACTGGATTTATATTTAGAATGCATAAGTTGGGAAAATGACAAATGAAAATGGGGTATTGCTAGGCAAATGGTGTTTTCAAGGGCCAATGCAATGCAAATAATGTGAGTTTTGTATAGCTTCTTTGTTTCTACAGCTTTAGAGGGAGGTGGTGAAGAGCACTAGATTAACAAAAGTGGTGGCTTAGAAGGACTACCATTACTATGCCCTTTTCACATCCTGTGCATGGTAATTTGCTAGTGCCTCTGCAATGATATCTGACAAATTTTTAAGTGCCTTAGGATGCATGTCACTGGAACCTGCTGATTTAAACACATTCAACTTTTTTCAAGTAATGTTGGACCACTTGACTCTCCAGTCAGTTTTGGCTTCTTTCCCACTCATTCAAAATTTCTAGACAAAAAGTGATCATCTTAGAAGTTGTATTTTTGATGAACATAAATAAAACAGCAGAGATTTTTAAATATACTTTTAATTAGCTTTTCTCTTTAATAAATATCTAATGCTTTTGTTTTCTTCTATTGGCAATACAACAGATTCTTAGTTATTCAAGTGGCATCTGTTCTCCAAATATAGAAATGCAGATTATAATAATACGTTGATAACAAAAGTAGAAAGGAAGGAGGACCTGGTAGGGCAAACAGAAATAGTACCTTTTGTCCCTTTTTCTCTTTGATCCTGTTTCTCCCACTTCAAGTCAAGGAATGACAAGGAATCTACTGTAACATGAAAACATGATGCTATAATGAGAACAATGAATAGAATTGTCCCTTTACCATCACTAAGAAGCTAGAAGACCTGAACAAGTCAACCTCTCTGGACCGTTTTTTTTCACACATAAAATAAATTAAGCTAGAGCTTCAGTAATACCTCCTTCAGTTAAAAAATGCAATGAATTCCAAAAGTTACAACAGAATGCAGTGATACTCTTATCCCCCACAGCCCATTCTATTAGAGTTTGTCCTCCTTTCACTGGCCTTACTGTACACTCAATAAAACGAACATTTCTATTCACAACCTGCTTAAGAGAAATTCACACAAGGTCTAAATAAGACTTAATATCATAAGACATTTGCATTTTTTAAAGACCAGTTAAACCACATGCATTTCTAATTAATAGAACTTAGTGGTAGGTACAGTCAGGGGGGAGGGAAGAAATAAATATATATATATACATATTATATTATAGACATATATATATTTTTTGAGCAGAGAGCCTCCCAATGGTCCACTTTTGGCCTACTTATCCTACCTTCTTGTTCCTCAATTACACTTCCAGTGCATTTTTTACACAGCATAATTAACAAAAACCGCTATAAACACCCTCCACTTTATTTGACTCTTTATTCTCTTTTTGATTTAGCTCCTGCTTCTAGCCTCAATGATAAGGCTTCTAAGAAGTAAAATAGCCGTCATTGCAGGACTCAGTATTGTATAACTGCACATTAGCCATACCTTCCTCAAGGCTTTCACACACACGCACACAATCGTTGGAAGAATAATGGAAAGAGGAAGTGCATGGAGTGGGAATGGAAATGGAGCACAGCTGGGATTACTGCTTTTTAAGATTTATTATGGGGAAGAAATATGGGAAACAGAACAAAAAGTAATAAATGAAAGGGAAAGCATGGAGTTGGCTCTAATTAAAACAATAGGGAATATGGAAATGAAGTATAAAATGAGGCCTAGATACAGCTAGGGAGTTATATGTTTTGTTTTTAGGTTTGTTTGGGGTTTTCTATTTGTTTACTTTTTAAAAACAATATATAGTGAAGAATGGAAAAAGGAGAGTTGAGGATAATAAAAGCAGAAGTTGAAATAGAGAAAAAAAATAGCAAGAAAAGATGATGGGCAGACATGAAACTAGAAACAGAGAAAACAGACAAAAAGAGGGGATTCCGAATGGGAAGCAAGAATAAGAGAATGCACGATCCAGTCAGAGAGAGAGTATAAAGGATTTTACAATGGTGGTGCATACAAACGGGAAAGCTGAAATGGGAGCAGAGTAAGAAAAAGAAACAGAGTAGAAACCAAGAATGAGGGAGAACAGCAAAGACAAGAATAAGAGAAATCAGAGCCAGCTGGGTTACAAACCAGCAGCATGTGTCTTTTTGTTTTGCTTTTTGTTTGCTCTTTTAAATAGGAACACAAAGTGGGGAGAGATCATGATAAAGAACAGCACCATCTGGGGCATGTTTTCATTGGCCTTTTAATGTACTACAGGAAACAGAATCCCAAAAAGAGAATACAGGTGGGGAGGGGTGAGTGAGGCAAATGTGACAGCAACAGGAAGCAATAGAAAATGAGCTCAGTGGGTAGACCACTAACATATACAGGTGATAAGCAGGACGTTTCAGACTACACTAGCACATGATAGGCAAAAGAATTTCATAAAGCAAGGAAAATATGACAAACACTCCAAGGGCTGATCATCAATTAATTCAGCGTAAAAACTTTATTGATGCCTCTTCCTTAATCTTGTCACCAGTCCTATCTAATAACCGAAGCTCGGATTTTACTCAATTCTTTCTCATTAATCTTTCAAATTTATTTTTTTCTCTCACTCCTCCCTGAGATATTGTGCTAGATAGACACTGCAGAATATGCAAACTCTGAGTGAGCTGGCTCTATCATCAAGAACTCCCAACTGAACAGAGGTGGCAATTAACACAAGTTACTTAAAATATGTCTTTCATGAGTATTCTAGTTGAAAGTAATGTCTCCTATAAACTGAATGCTTTCTCTTTTATGGCACCAAACACTTTCTACCTTGTATAATAGTCATCTCTTTTAAACTATAAACTCTTTAAGGATCAGGATTTTTCTTTTCTTAGTAGTTTCTGTATTCAATCGAATCTAGCATAATGTTGTACACATAATATGTGTTCAACAGTGCTGTGATTTCTAACTTGGAATGTGGGGGCCTCATGGAGAAGACAATACTTGGCAAGATCTTAAAACATGAGAAAGACTAAAACAGACAAATATGGGGGGAGGGGCATTCCACTGCAAAGAAGCATAAAGTAGGCTCAGGGGAAGAAATAACTGTAAGTCATTTCAGGACAGGGAAGTAGCCAAGAAGAAAGAGAAGATGAGACTGGTTAAGATGGACCAGAAAAAGGAAGCCTACTAGGCTGATACACTGGTTTTGATATGAAATGCACTGTTTTGAAACAATCAAACTGGTATTTTAGGAAGATTACTCTTGCTATATAACACTATAAGAGAAAAGAAAATGAAATGATCTGAACTGCAGAAGATTTACTGAAGAAGTGATTTTTAAGCTAAGTCTCATAGGATGACTAGAAGCTCCTTTAAGAAAAGGCTGTTCAGGAAAATGAAATTAAATGAGAAACTGTAACATAAAAGGGCGCAACAGATTCTGGGACTAGTCTAAGTATTCTGGACCTTCTGAGAGGTCCAGAGTGGCTAGAGAACAGAGTATTTAGAGGAAAGAGATATAAAACTTAAAAGACAGGCTACAGTTATATTGTGAGGGACATTAT
The DNA here is from genome assembly GCF_000151845.1 of Pteropus vampyrus. NCBI lineage: Eukaryota > Metazoa > Chordata > Mammalia > Chiroptera > Pteropodidae > Pteropus > Pteropus vampyrus. Next base: position 1,002,840 of record NW_011888904.1, on the reverse strand, counting down.
AATTTTTCATTTGATTATAAATTTTATAATTTTCAGAGAGAAAAGGCCCCCACATTGCCTACAGAGTCATATCCTCAAATGATGGGTGATTCAACAATTACTCACAATGACAGTGTCAACATCACTGTTCATATATTCAATGTGACACTTGCATGGAATAGATCAAATCTTTTCAAACCCACTTCAGAACATTTGGTTGCTATGCTAAAGAGATAACCATTTCTAGTTGTCACAGACCCAGATCTCACAGATCGGATTCCTGGAATTTTTTCAGAACAAAACAGTAAATTCAGAATAGTGCAACAGTTATTTTCACTTTCCAAATAGAAAGGAAAACTGGGTGGAAAACAAAAGACAGAACATTCATTTATAGGATAAATTGTTTTAAATTGTTAGAGCAAATCACATACCAGTGAATTCTTTTGGGTACTGCACACTTAATGACAACTCTACATCTCTAAATTTATGATATTGGGAGAAGTGGCATTTTGTTTTATGAAAATGTTCATTGTGTTTTTCCTCTCAAGCCACACTCCCATCACACATCACAAGTTAGTATCAAGTGCTTTAAATAACAACACTTTCAATAATATGAACGAACACTGTTCTTGCTATACTTTACTATAACTTCCTGTGTCTTTGACATATTCAAGAAGTGAAACTCATGCATAGCATGTTTATATTATTCCCTCCTTAGTGAAAGCTCACAGACAATGTCAGGTCTGGAGAGATAAGAGCTGCTTCCAGGACATGAATTCTCATGAGGATTAGGCAACCACCATCTGGGGCTCTAGAGTTTATCTGCAGCAGCTGCCTTTAAAGTATCACACTAGATGGGGGGGAAAAGTCTAAGTCTAAAGTGTTTAACAACTTGCTCTACCTTGGCTTTGATTATCGCTCTGAATTGCGTTTTCCCTCTCCCTTATAAGAATAAAATACAACAGAGTGACCTCTTAATAAAACACGACTAATTTATAACAACTTACTATGTTATAATTTGTTAATACATTATTATGTATTCAAATAAACACATCGGTGCACTCAAATTTTCTTAACATGTTATGATATATAACAATATGAATTTTAAGTTATAATTGGCTTAATAATTACCCAACAATCACCTGCTATCATTAATAAAGGCTTAATACTCTAAATTTTTATTTCTACTTAGACAAAAAACCTATAGATTTTAACAATTTAATAATATTCCAGATGATTTTGAGAGAATTTTTAATGGCCTCAGATGACATTAAAATAACCATAACACTAAATTTCATTAAACGGAAAGCAAATATTTATAATATTTATATATCAAATATTTATGTAAAAGAACAGAGAGCTCAAAAATGAACACGTTAGAGGAAAAAGTTAATTTTAAATACTCAGTTTTAAACAGGAACTTGCTTGGGTGGTAAACACACAACAGAATATACAGATGTCAAATTATAATGTACACCTGAAAATTATATAATTGTATTAACTAACGTTACTCCAATAAACTTTATAAAAAATTTTTTTAAATAAAAAATAAACAGTAACTTGCTAAAACTGATTAATATATTTCATAGTGCTAAAATTGGTCACAATGAAACAAAGAGCTATTAAAGAAAACATAACAGGAAACGTGAAATAAAATATTTTCTATAAGGTATGAGTTCTACTCTACTAAGTCTCAAAATCATTGCACCACTAAAAATGTGCCTAGTTCTTAAAATTGTCTTTTCAATCAAATATTCTTTTACCTGCTATAGAATCGTAAGTTACACTTGTTCATTTGAATATTCTTTGGCAAACTTATTAAATTAAGAAGACAATATTATTGTTAGTCCCATGATCTAAGATTCTTGTTCTTCAGCCGCAAGGCTTGCTATTTAACTCTATACTACCCTACTCACTTACTAAGTAAGCTCTAAAGTCTCTTTTAAATCACGGTGAAATCAGGTAATCCAATCTGGGCTCCAACCATCATCCAATTTTTCATTAAAAATACTAGCCCAACAAAACAAAAGTATATTCCCCTATCTATTCAAATGCCACTATAGTATGAATGATGAAGAATAGCGTTTGTCTGATTTTCAGAGACTGTTCTCAATATATCCACATTCATATGAAAACACAGTATCAACAAATACAAGATCAGTGTACTCAATTGTGTGGTATAAGTAAGTGCCAGGAGTTCAAACAGCAGTATTAATGTCTGAGTCTGAGTCTGATTCTGAGAATCATAATCAAGTGTAGAAAGGGTCTAGGTATTCAATTCAATTCTTGCATTTTAAAGATAAGGAAAATCAGATCACAAAGGTCACAAAGGAGAAGCTTCAATAAAGATGAGATTTCAGGTGGACTTTGACAGATTTGGACTAACTAAGAAGGAGCAAGAGGGAAATTCCTGAGGACAGAGAAAAGTAAAAGAATAGAAACAATTTGATTAAAAAACATTCATGGAAAGAATATCTTTATCTCGCTACTATTGTGCAGGTACTGTGCTAAGTGCATTTCGCAGGTTCTCATTCATGCCTAATTAATAATTTTTGTATTATCATCTTCATTTTTTATAGTAGAAAAACTCTGAGGCTTACCGTCAAAACTGAAACAGAAAACCCTGGTCTATCTGAATCCAAAGCCTATACACTTTCTACATTCTTTTACCATAATATAGTTCTCTACCTATTTTTTATACAACACTCAGTATCTCTTCCATCTTTAAAACTTTTTTAAGCTGCCTTTGGCCTCTTGGAAAGTAATTTGATTCTAATGCCTTATTACTATCATTCTTCTAAAGTTGGGCTATCAAAAGTAAATAGGAGCTATCAACCCAGGATAAGTTCATTTTGATACTTCTGACACAGATTTACATGAAACTACCACTCTCTTTTTAAGAATAGATTGGCTTTATTATCACACTGTCATCTATTTATACCTAGTTAATATTGTTTCTATCAATGAAAAATGAAGTGTATCTTTAAACGGTCATAAGTAAATATGTGTCCTCCAGAAAAGTAGAAATCCAATTTAAATGCCCAGGAAACATTTGGCACTGAAAGGTACTGAGTTACCTAGGTGCCTGTCTGGCAAACATACAGTCATTCAGATGAGTACCTTCCATAAAGAATTCATCCACAGGCCCATCCTCAGCAAAGGATTACTAGAAAAGCTGGGTATACACCTACTACGGGAAAAGAAGAACATCTTAACAGGAGTAAAAAAAAAAAAAAAGAAAAGCAGTATGGGGGGAACAGAAAAGAGGGAAGAATTGTTGTGGGTAACTAGGGTAGGGAGTTACACATACGGGTGCTGGTGGTCTTTCATCTGTACCAGTAATCTGTAAAATAGGCTTTGAAAACTAGAGTCTGCCTAAATATACATTCTGTTCTTTGATTTAAACCTAAGAAAACAACATAAATGCTTAATATAGATTCTAAAGCTTAGGTTAACCCTAGGAATATAGATGAACATTCTTAAATGTCACTTAAGAATACATATCTGATGACTTGATTCACAAATGGCTTGAAGTAAGGCTATCGAAAAGTTAAGACAGGATAAAAAGGAACATTCTGCACAGGGGGAAAAACAGGAAGAAACGAGAAAGCTGGAAAGCAAGAAAATCTTGAGAAAAAACGAGTACTTTGGCTGATGACGTGGAAACCAGAAAGTCTTGAATGCCAGTGTGAGAAATATAGGAAAAATCAGTAGAGTGTAAGATGGATTTATATCATGGAGAAACTGAGCAAGAAGACCCCAAAAATTAATCCAACTAAGTGCTGTGTGTCAGGCATTTTGCCAAAGAAACAAAGATTTCTGGCAATTTCTGTACTCAAGAATTCAAACTCTAGTGAGACATATGCATAATCACATTGCATAAATATCACAAATTTTAATACAACAGCAATATAAGTCAAATGCTAAAGATCTGTACAAAAATAATTATGTGATGGCTATGACCGGAAATTATCTCACAAAGGAGATATATTTGAGCCATGCTTTGAAAGATAAATACAATTTCCTCTGGTAGAGAAAGAAGGATGATAAGAAAAGTAACTAGAGCCTGATTGGAGAGATCAAGTGAGACTGTAAGGGAGGAAACAGACATTAAGTTAACAGTAAATTATGCATTCTTAAAAAAAGAAAATGAGTAAGAGTCAGCAATTCTATTTCTAGGTATAGACCTAATAGAATTAAAAAGATGTTAAAAAGAAAAAGATTTGTCCATGGAAAACTTGTACACAAATGTTCATAGCAACATTATTCCTAGTAACTAAACAGTGAAAACAACCCAAATGTCCACCAATTGATGATACACAAAAGGTACTATACCCATACAATGGAATATTATTCAGTAATAAAAAGGCATTAAGTTTTGATACATGCTATATAGCATGAATTAACCTTGAAAACATTATAAGTGAAAGAGGCCAATCATGAGAACTATGTATTATATGACTCTATTTATATGAAATGCCCAGAGTAGGCAAATCTACAGTGGCAGAAAGTAGATTAGTGGTTGCACTGGGCTCACAGTTTGGGGGAATAATGGAGGAGTGATGATACTGGGCATGGATTCCTTTTGGGAGAAACGTAAATGTTTTAATATTAATTATGGTGATGGCTGCACAGCTCTGTGAGTAAAATTTTTAAAAAGCATTGAATTATATACTTTAAATGGGTAAATTACATGGCATATGAATTATACCTCAATAAAGCTTTTTTTAAAAAAAGACGACTTCAAAGAAGGTTCAGACCACTCTACATATACGTACACACCCACACACATAGGGCTAATTCTTTGAGGGAAGCTTAAAAATAGATTTGGAGGTGAGTTAAATGGCCTTAGCTTTCTGCTTTGAAGGTGTGGGCTGAAACCAGAACTTGTTTATTCCTCTGTCTTATCATATATCCATCCATCTCAGTACAGTTAAACTCTGTAATAGGCATATAGTGAATGCTTAATAAATATGTTAATTGGTAGTAAATATAAAATGTAATATGAAATAAGAGGAAAATCCAACAGCATAAACAGGTAACGATAAGCACAAAGTTAAAAAAAAAGTTAGATTTTTCTTCAGGCTGCAGATCTTGACAGACTACGGTACAGGTGCACATGTGCAGGTCTGTTTTATAAGCTGAGAAATTCCTTTTATCCAATCATTTAAATTAACAATTTTTTAAAAATGTTTTACATATTTATTTTTCTGAGGTGGAAATGTAACATTCTAAAAATGATTTTTTCAGCCTATTAGATATCAAAATTCAGTGAGTTTATCTTAAGAAAATAATTAGTTGATAAAGGTAATTTTATTAGAATGCCTGACTGACACAGTACAGAAGTATAGTAGTACCATTAGAAAATTTTGAAGTTACAATCCTTTCTGAAGCTATCTCAATTATTATTTATTAGAATACTTTCTCTGTTAAACTACTTTTCTGACTAAAAGATCCCGATTTTTTAAAAATTGGGATAATACAAAGATGTAGCTTTTAATTCACAGTTAAACATAAGAACTGAACTGAAAAACAATTTCACTTTCATTGAAATGAATGGCTCATTATTCAAAAGCATACATTCATCAATACAAATAAACTTTCATTTCTAAGTTTCTGTTTGAGGCTAAAATCCTAAAATAGTGCCTAAGTTGCACTACAATTCAGCTGCTAAGGAAAAGCTAAGTAATGCTTCCCATGACTAAATGGATTAATTCTTTAGCCCAAACACAATTACTGTTCTCCACACTGTTCTATTGAACATCTAAATAAGCATCCCAAAGCTTATTTCATTCAAAGAAAAGATGTGGACCAAAGAATAATCCCGATGTATAAAGTTTACATTTTGTGTAAAGTTTTCTAAAAAAGGGAAAAATCTATAAGTGGTAATCAGGAAACGAAATGAGTCATTTTAGACAGGTGTAGAGCATGACATCTACTGACTGATATCTTTGTCGAAGGAGCGCTGTGCAGATTCCAGTAAGATGTCTTTTTCTCAAACTAATTTTCGTTACTTAGTACCTGAACCTAGACTTTTCCATAGCTGACACACATATTAGCAGTGAAAAGAATAACCCTTTGAGAAATAGTCTGTTACATGGAGATATACATTTCATCTGACTGTTCCTATTCTTGCTTTAAAAATTTTCAACTTCAACCATGTATGAAGAGTGCTCTCTTACAGGCATGCTTATTTAACATTTTATTCTCCAATATGTTTTCAAAGTTCACAACTACACACCTAATCTAGTGGCAGGGTCAAAGATGGGAGAGTGGGGAAAAGAGGCAAACCTGTAGCTGTATTCAAATAATGCTCTATGATTCAAGAAGTAAAGAAAACAAATGATAGTTATTAATTTCAGATCGGGATTCTCTGACAATGACAAGTCATCTGATTACTAGATGGGCTGCCTTTTTAATAATTGCTATTACTGAGATATTTACACAGAGACTGGGTGACTGTGTCCAATATGTTGGTGAAAGAACCTATATGAGGAAATCTGAACTAGATAAACTGTAGGGTTTCTTCTTCTTTTTTTTTTTTTTGGTAGGTTTTCTTCTGACTTTTAAGACTGGTCAATTTCCACACCTCTTTATCTAAAGTTTTGAAATTACAGCTGTTTTTCCACCTGCTTAATGTCCCTTCGGAGACTTCTACTGTCAATTTACTGTTGCAACATCAGTTGCTGAGAGAATTTTTAGCTCTTTAAAAATACTTTTGCATTTAACTAAAAGATTATTGTTAGGAGTTTTCTAAAGTTCTGCACCAAAGGACTTTCACAAACAATGAGAATGTATTTTCACAACATCAATCTATTTAGCTTTTGTCTCCTAATGAAAGCTGAATTATTGGCAGGGCTTCCTCACATTGTTGTAAACTAGACTGCTGCAAATGAGCAAGTGGAATGGTCTATGTAACCTTTATGTCATGGAGATTTTAGGCAGAAATGAAAATGAAATGTTGAACTCCTACCCAGTTTTGATTGGTGTTTGGGTTCATCAATAGGGAGTTAAACATTGTCTGAACCTCACCTTTAGCAATTACAGGTATAATCTGATTAATTTAAGTGGTTATTAATGACTTTTGGAATTCTAATTAGCCAGGGGGACCACAGAGGCAGACAGTATTTGGAGGAGAACAGAGTCGACCTTTTCCTAGCCTGAGTTTAAACTCTCAGGGAAGCACCCCTATATAATTCCTATCCACCCATTTTAGCTAAATGAGAGATGAGGGTAGACTGAATAAATATAATAATAAAAACATACAGAAAGGACAGAAAAAGAAAGATAACAGATGAAATAAAAAATATATATGAGAAAGAAAAATCTTCAACATACTTTCAAAAAAATGCACTAATGATAAAAAAGCAAAACCTAATTAACTACTACAACAAAACAAAACAACAAACAAAAAGGAAACTTGCTGGAAAATGGCTGTTAGGTATCTAGGCTAGAATGTTATCTATGACAAATTAGAAAGACATAAAATTAAGATAAAATTACTTTTTACATAAAAAAAGATTTATTGTGCTTCTCTGAAAAGGCAAAAATCCCAATGGCTTCCAATACCCAAAATGTTTTTCTAAATTTGCACTTTTAACGTACCCATAAATAGGCTACTTTCCTCATGGGGGTCCTAACATGTGTACTCTTAAAAACATGAGGTATAAAATCAGAGTGAGGGGAAACCCACACCCTAGAGTTACAAATTGCTTCACTTGCTCTAAATCTTTTGGCTATTTCAAATATATATCAGGAGTTCTAGTCTCAGATGAGATGGAATAAGCACACTCTACCCTGTCTTTCCCACTGAATGCAGGTATAAAACCTGGACAGGAGGCATAAATCAACTATTTAAGAGCTCTGAAGGCAGACTGGGGAAGATCAGAATTCTAATTATCACCAAACTGGTACCCCCTTTGTGTCCTCTGGCCTAAACACAACACGGCAGAAACTTACAAGTGGGCACTCAGGCAGACAGAGGGAACTCCAGGGACAAGCCCTCTAGTAGCTTAAGGTTCAGGAAAGCAGTCTCCTAACACTTAGAGTAGAGGAAATTCCTCAGGTCTGTGTTCTTTTCAACATTCTTTTGTACCTCAAACCGTAAGCAAGCTTGTGATGCAGTGGAGGCAGCAACAGCAACAGCAATGGGATCCGGAGTCTAAACTCTGAGAGAGGAAACCATCCTCTTCAAGAGGATGGCACGAACTCCTGTTCTTTATTTTTTTCTGTCTGCCTTCTCCTTCATCCGACATGGAGGCACAGCTGCAAGAACTACACAGCAGAAGGGAGTAATTAAAGCCCCAACTCTGTGGAGGACCAAAAGAGGGAAATCCAGGTAATCAAAAAGTACCAGAGAGATTGTAAAGAGGGAGAAGCTCAGGAAAGTGATCCCATTAGTTTATGAACTTCTGGGCTAATCTCTAAGCTGTGCATGCATGGAGCTGATGCTTAAATAGCATACTACAGACTCTGAGAACTGAACTAAAGAACAGACAACCACCCAGTTTCTAGGCTGGCCACTATTTGGCATATATGCAGGAAAGATCTAAACTGTAGTGCAAAGGTTTTGTAAAAATAATTGATTTATCAGAACAACTCACAGGAGGCTGGTTAGAACTTGCAGACTGAACCCAACCAGACTGATTCCCTACTAAAACAAAAAAAAATCAACATTTACCATAGGATTTAAACAAGGCAGTATTATCATGTAATACCTAAATTGTCCAGGATATAGTCCAAAATAATTTGACACATCAAGAATCAGGAAAACTTCAACTTATAAAACAAGTAACAGATGCCAACACAGAAATAACATATATAAATTTATTTGACAAAGACTTTCAAAAGAAGCTGCTATGAAAATGTTCTAACAAGAGCAAACACTTTTAGAATAAATGGAAAGGTGAAAAATCTCTTCAAATAAAGATGTAAAGAAGAACCAAAAGAAAAATTTAGAAATTGAAAATTAAAATAACCAAAATGAAAATCCCCTTGGATAGGCTCAAAAGCCAAATGAATATGATAGAGGAAATGGCTAGTAACCTTGAAGATAGAGAATATCCATTTGAACAGAGGAGGAAAAAATATACATATTTATTTATTTATTTTTAAAGCCAACCCTCAGGAACTTATGAGAAAAGAAGAGATCTAATACTTATTTCACTGGAGTCCAAGAAGGAAATGAGAGGGTGTGGTACACAAAGAAAAAATATTTGAGGAAATAATGACTGAAAACTCAAATTTTCAGCTTTACTTGTGTTACTTAAAGGGCAACAAAACTAAAACGACAGAGAATTTCTCAACAGAACCACAGAGGCCAGAAGGAAGTAGAAGGACATTTTTAAGCGCTAACAAAATGAACTCAACCCAGAATTCTATACTCAAGGAAAATATCCTTCAGGAATGAAGGTGAAATAAAGATAGCCTCAGATGAAGGAAAACTAAGAGAATTCACTGCCAGCAGATCTGCTCTAAAAAAATTGCTGAAGAAAGTTCTTGAAAGAGAAAAGACACCAGAATGAAACCTAAACATTACGAATGAGAGATAAGCAACAGAAATGGTTAATAGTCCTTCTTCTCCTGAGATCTTTAAACTATGTTGAAAACAAAAAGCAAAATGTGTAACAGTGTCTAATGGAGTTTTCACTGTATGTAGTTATAATATATAAGACAAAAGATATACCGAGCAAACTCCAACTCGAAATAGGGCAAAAAGATAGTTAAAACTACTATGTGCACCTTTTAAAGGGCAACTTCTGAAAAATCTGATTTCCATAGATCTTTAAAGGTACAGCCATTTTCCTCATTTCTTCCCACTGATCCTCTCTTCTTCCAAAGCAGAAACAATGACATCAAATGGCTTGTGAGTACCTATCTGTGCATGATATTGTCAAGACCACAGCTGAAAAGATAGATTCTTTGCCCTTTTAGAAGCTTACAATCTAAACTATTCCAATCCAACATAAAAGAAATGATAACGGAATTAAAAAGAAAAAACTGAACAATGACTTAAAGATTCAAATAAAATACACATTTTATGCCAGTACAATATCAACGTATTTGTTGTACACAAAGAAAAAAAGCACTGAGGAAGGTTAATTGGGCCAGTGTTTTGCTTGTCTTATATTTTAGAATGGCAAGCTATTCCTGTTAGAGAAATACACTTACCTTTTTTAAAGTCAGAGCTCCTTCTGAGTGCCAAACTGGAGAGAAGAGATTGTTCTATTTTACAAAATCCAGTTGGGTTACTAAGGGCAAATTCAGATACACAGAAACAAATACTTTGAAGAAATGCCATAACCATGTAGTGATTAAAGCCTAACCTTAGAAATAAATCATTTCATCTTTAATTCATTTTGTTAGTTCTTAAAGATTTAATTTTTGGCCTGCAGAAAAAAAACAGTATAAATTTTGTTTCGTGTTAAATTCCTGATATCCCATAATACTAATACATTCTTAAAATTCAGGCGAACTTCAGTTACTGTCAACTGTCCTTGATGTGTTAGTAACACCCTAAAGATTAAAGAGTGTAATGTCATAAATCCTATTATAGTATATAATCTCTAAATTACATTCAAGGGGAAAAAATATACAGCATATTAATGAACTTTACATTTTCATAACACCCTTTATACTGAATGTATGAATCTAGTTACTTTGGATAAAAGTTTATGAAAATCCATCTCTCATAGCTATTAAATAAAATACAATCTGCTCATCCTTGGAATCAGTTACTTTGAAAATTATGTCAGTATTAGAAGTGGATTAACCTTTTCCACTTCTCCTGCCCCAAATTTCAAGATTTATTTACATGCTATCCACAAGAAGTAGGACAGGAAGAGAAAGTAAAAGGAGTAAACATCTAAAAATAAACAAATATTAAACTAAGCACATATCATATAATCTGTTTGGAACTCATTTTAATACTCTGAAAAAATGACAGTAAAGTGGGTTTAACAAAAAAGATTCCTCTCTACCCAAAAATCCCACCAGGAAAAAGAGTTCATTTTTCTGAGTAATTGTGGGGAGAGGGGTAAAATAATACAACCTCTAAAATATTGTATGTCAGAAAAAACATGCAACATTTACTACATGAAATGTTAACTGAAATCTTGAAAAATGAGATGTTAATGGACACTTACTCCCTGTAGTACACTGAATAGTCTCCTCCCAAAAAAGCACACATACAAGTCCTAACCACCAGTGTCTGTGAATGCAACCTCATTTGGAAATACCTCATCTAAAGAATACACCCATTTATCCAACCGGTTTAAAATTCTTCATGCATAGGTCACTTTAACTTCAGTTTTCACCAAGTTTATCCTCTTGAATTACTTCTCCTCTTATGTGTATCATGATTAAAATTTTTATATAGATATATTTATTCAAAATTAATTTCTCTACTTTTTAAATCAAACATTTATTTAGTTGTATGTAATAAAAATACCGAATGGCAATAATAAACAATAATAAAATCAGCACTAAATTTATATATAAGATGACTACTTCTTTAGGCTCTGGCATACCAAAAATAACATGAGATCTCCCCTCCCCACCCATTACTACACTAATGGATCTCTAATATAAAACTACTGATAATCTGACACGAGATAGTTTTATATACTAAAAAATCTTTACAATAGTAATTCAAAAAAGAATGAATGATAATTTCATTCTCAAACTCAAAAATTGCTCAACTTGGCCTGTTTCTTCATATTTTGAGATGAACCTTTGAGCTTTAGTTTATTTCCTTAAAGCGGAATTTCAAGTTGCTTGGGCCCAAGAAGTCTGTCCAAGGACAGTCCTCTCAACTTAAGAAATCCACGAAACAACCCAGATATTGACCAGTCCAAGAATATGTTGCTTCTAAATGCAGTAGATACATATTGCCTCTCTTTAGCAAACCAGATTCATAGACCACTGCAA
>NW_011888904.1:977457-990883 GCF_000151845.1 Pteropus vampyrus | reverse complement strand
AAAAAGCACACATACAAGTCCTAACCACCAGTGTCTGTGAATGCAACCTCATTTGGAAATACCTCATCTAAAGAATACACCCATTTATCCAACCGGTTTAAAATTCTTCATGCATAGGTCACTTTAACTTCAGTTTTCACCAAGTTTATCCTCTTGAATTACTTCTCCTCTTATGTGTATCATGATTAAAATTTTTATATAGATATATTTATTCAAAATTAATTTCTCTACTTTTTAAATCAAACATTTATTTAGTTGTATGTAATAAAAATACCGAATGGCAATAATAAACAATAATAAAATCAGCACTAAATTTATATATAAGATGACTACTTCTTTAGGCTCTGGCATACCAAAAATAACATGAGATCTCCCCTCCCCACCCATTACTACACTAATGGATCTCTAATATAAAACTACTGATAATCTGACACGAGATAGTTTTATATACTAAAAAATCTTTACAATAGTAATTCAAAAAAGAATGAATGATAATTTCATTCTCAAACTCAAAAATTGCTCAACTTGGCCTGTTTCTTCATATTTTGAGATGAACCTTTGAGCTTTAGTTTATTTCCTTAAAGCGGAATTTCAAGTTGCTTGGGCCCAAGAAGTCTGTCCAAGGACAGTCCTCTCAACTTAAGAAATCCACGAAACCACCCAGATATTGACCAGTCCAAGAATATGTTGCTTCTAAATGCAGTAGATACATATTGCCTCTCTTTAGCAAACCAGATTCATAGACCACTGCAATGAACTGTACGAATTTAAACAAATTTGGATATACCATGGTGATTTAAATATTATGTTAAATCTAAATGCCTTCTTTAGAGTTTTGATACTATTTCCTTTCTGATACCAAGTACAAAAGAGAAGAATTCCCAATAGAAGTGTCAGGGGATTCAGGATGAGTAAGAGACCAGGAGACAGGAACAGGATTCTGATAAGTTCTATCAGTAAAAAATGAAACACCACTTGTTCCCCTAGCTCTGCCATTATTTTTTCAATGCTTGTTTCCTTGATGGAAGCCAATAATCTGGAAAACTGCCATTAAAGAATGAATAAAACAGAAAACAACTTACTTTCTCAGTGATCCAAAACACTGTCTGAATCTTCAGATGACACAAAGTTGACTCCTAGATTTATCAATTCAGTTAACAACATTATTACACACAATAAATTGCTACAATAGTATCTGACACAAAAGTCCTCGATAAGTATTTGCTGAACTGATAGCTAAACTGTAGAAGGCTTCTGAAATTTGCAAAATAATGTACAACACAAGTGTTAATGTCAGTGTAATATACTCTGCTAAAAGATTCCTTTGAGTATTTCTTTAGTAGTTATAAAACACATCTGGAATAACACTACTATAATACAAATACAATGCAATAAAAGCCCAACACCTAACATGGGATGAGGAAAGAAGAGGAGCTCAAGGCAAGATAAAGATTTAGGCTTGAATTTACAAACTACCAGAGGCTGAAGAGGGAGCTAGGTCAAGAGTAGAAGGCAACATAGCACTGTGGTTAAGTGTGTGTGCTCTGGAGGCAAAACTGCTTGGGTTGAAATACTGAGTCTCCCACCTTTTTAGAGACATTACCTCTTTAGACCTATTTCCTCATCTATAAATAATAGTATTAAGGCAGTGAGTTGTTAGAATGAAATGAATTAATCCATGTAAAGTACTCAGAAAAGTACAATGAATATTTACTGTTAGTATTGAAATTGTATTCATACTTGCCTAATAACCTAAGTAAATTACTGTTGGGTTGAACCATATAAAATTACAATTTGTGTAGGTCAGAACAATTTGAATATCGACAATTAGCTCAATCAAATATAAAAGAAGTAAGTATGAAAAGACACAAGCCCTAAGAAACTAGAGTCAACTCAGTAATGTATTCACATAGCAGCTCTAAAATATAACTGAAGGAAAGAGATTTCTGCAGCGTTGAAAACAAACCACATTTAAAATAATAAGGCATATAATTTGGTATGACTGACCTCTAAAGCAACCGATATTTTACAGTGGATTTGATTTTGAAACCCGAACTATTATTTTACATTCAAGTATCTATTCTCTCCCCTGAGTTACAAAACAAATGTTCTCACAATTTCAAAAGGTACAGATCGTACTGTTATTTATTAAATTTTAAAAATGCCTAATTTTGATAACATGAACATTTTACAAAGCTAAGGCTGATTTTTAGATTTTTTAATGCAAAAAATGTTAAGAAAAGTTTTTAATCAACGTTACCATGATATATTTATAATTCGCAAATATCTACATTGATTTTAATATGAAATTACTCTTATTGCCCTAAATATTTCCAGCAAGATAAATTTCTACAATTTAACATAGTATCTACAATCTAGCTTAAAGCTTGTCAGTCTCTCAAACTGAAACGAGTACATTAAAACCTTAAAAAGTGATAGCACAATTTCAGGACAGCCTGATATTGCATAAGTCTGTCTTATGTTCATCTTTTAAATTTCCACAACCTAAATGATATGTAAAAATAAACAAGTAAAATTAATGCTAATATAAAGATACAGCATATAGATCAAATATAACTATGACTTATACATCGGATTATGGTCTTTTATATCAAAAATGAATAAAAAAGGCTAGCTCTTCTGGTAATAATCTCTCTGCAAACCAGCAATTTGTATATTTCACTCCCTCACCCTTTTTTAACTGAGATATAATTTATATACCATAAAAATTACCCTTTTCAAGTGTACAATGCAGTGGTTTTTAAAATATTTATAAAGATGTACAGTCATGTATCTAATTCCAGAACATCCTCCATAAACCCCATACCCAATAGTCACTTCCCATTCCTACCTCCTGCCAGCCTCTGGTAATTAAAATCATAGAATACATAGCCTTTTGGGTCTGGCTTCTTGCACTTAGCATATTTTGGAGGTTTATGCATGCTGTAGCATGTATCAGCACTTTATGCTTTTTTATGGCTGAATAATATTCCACTTTGAGAATATTTAGTATTTCCTCCTTTATCCATGGAAGAAATGTTCCAAGACCCCCCTCCAGTTGATGCCTGAAACTGCAGATAGTACTAAATCCTGTGTATACTATGTTTTTTCCTATATATACACGTATACATACCTATGATAAAAGTTTAATTTATAAATTACTCACAGTAAATGATTAGCAACAATAACTACTAATAAAATAGAACAATTATAACAACATACTATAATAAAAGTTACACAAATGTGGGGTCTGTCTCTGTCTCTGTCTCTGTCTCTCTCATATAACCAATCTAACAACCAAGATGGCTACTAAGTGACTAACTAGCCAGCAGCATATATAGCATAGATATACTGGACAAAGAAATGATTCACATCCCAGGCAGAATGGAGTGGGACACCACAAGATTGCATCATGCTACTCAGAACTGATACAATTTAAAATTTATGAATTGTTTATTTCTGGAATTTTCCATTTAATATTTTTGGACTGCAGTTGACTACAGGTAACTGTAACTGTGAAAAGTGAACCCATGGATGAGGGAGGACTACTGCACTATATTTTATTTATCTATTCAGTGATTGATGGACATTTGGGTTATTTCCACATCTTGGTTATGATAAATAATGCTGCTGTGCACATTCTTTATCATTCTATCCCCTTTTTAAGATATATGACAAAGTTTTAAAGTTAAAGCAAATCACAAAAGTACTAGGCATATCGCTGAAGACTCTAAAGACCTTGATAAAATTTCAAGTAGTAACGTCTTCTTTAGGTATAGATTCTGCTCTTCTGAGTTCATTCTTTTTCATTAAATATCATCTGAACAAGTGAAAAAAAAAAAAAACACCTCACCTAACTTTTACAAACCATGAACAAACAGCAAAGACATGTAATAAAAAATGTTATAACATGATACATTCTAAGCTTTTTATGTTGACCTTATCTGGTTTTTTAAAAACCTACATCTCACATTTAACTTAAATATTTAAATTAAAGTATTTGTTACAATGATAAAATTACAAATTTGTAATTGAAGAACATACCAAATACATATAATTACATTTACATATCTGTACATTTTTATGGTTTGAGTTATTCTCCTAAAGCGCTATGGCAAAAATTTCTGCCAAATATCCAGGATTAACATGATGGATTTGAAAAGATTCAACCCTCATATATCTACTTTTTATAAACAAAACCACCAAATCATCCAAAATGTCCAAATCAGAAAAATGACTGGAAGTTAAAATTCACCCTATGTATTTGGGAGTAAAGAATGGTTAATTTCCTTAGTTGCTTAAAAGTATTTTGATACAGATCTCCTCAAGTATCTATCTGAAAAATATAGATTACAGAGTTTTGATTACATGATATATAGCATAGGCAAATATTATAATTGAAAGTAAGAGTTTACAATATACCAATTCAGTAACTTTCAAGTCAATAATATTTTTGTTTGCTTTGTGAAAAATAAAATGTTATCAAAATTATGCAAAATTATTCCTCTACAAATAAATGACATGTTCAGAATACTTCACCAAAATAAATGCAGCATTCAAAAAAAGAAAAAAAGGCAGTATTTTTTGAGAGTGTGAAACTATACCAATTTTTAAAAACAAATACTGTTTAACTGTATACTAAGCATATTAAAAACTGGATTGTATTACTCTTTTATTAGTATTAAAATAGTTTTACATCTATTTTTTAAACTCAATTTTACTTACCACTTAGGAAAATTAACAATGAGCAAAGCCTTTCTTTTTACTACAGGATATTTATAGAAGAATTCTGTATTTAAAAATCATACTTCTAATAAGCTGCTAAAGGGAAGTTTTCATTTTAAAAAAAGAGAAACAAACTAGTATTCTATAATCTCTTTGCTATAATTTTTAACTACATTATTTATACCAATTAAATCTGGTTTGTTACATTTATAGAATATCAAATATACCCTGGGTTTAATATTTAATTCAAATTCAATAAATATTTATTGAGTGGTCTTCTACACGCCTAACACTATGCTAAGCGCCGGGGAGAAAAATAACCATTTTGGTTTTTCCTATCTTTCTCCCTCGTTATCCTCATGGCCTACACATATAATCACTTGATGAAAGATGCCAGCAGGAGAGTACTACCTACCCTCATTTAATACACACTTGACTTAAATTTATACTCATGGATTCCAAACCTCGAACTCAAATAAATATCAACTATGAAAAAGAATTCACAAGAATCTGTTTTTCTGTAGGGCACTCATCACTCAGGGGTAAAATTTTTCTCATATGCATCGGGAAGGAAGATCCTTTTTCCATGTTGTTGGCAAAACTGTCAATCATCTTGATGAGCAGCAAATAAATGAATGCCCAATGATGGGATTCTGTATTATCCTTAAAAAAGAAATCCATCAACTAAACATCAACAGGTAAATGTTTATACTCGACAGCCATCAATTTCAACTACCCATGCAAAGAGACAGGTGAGCTGGACTGGTAAACCTCGAAATTAGAGAAGTATTAATCGTCTGCTTCCAGCCAATATAAACAGATGTTATTTTTAAACAGGCAAAATCATCTCTTCCACTGAAATTTATTTGCAGCAGATAATGTTCTGTTACATTTTTAATCAAGCAGATGAAGTTACATTTAAATTGAAAATCTGCTTCACTCAACTAATCAGGCAAGTAAAATTCAGAGATGATTGAATGGCATTACACAGCACACTATTACGGCAGGTAAATTGGGAAATTTACCTGTCACACCACAGAGCGTATTGTTCAGCCACTGCATCTGCAACTTAGAAGCAAAGCGCTAAGACAAAAAGGGAAAGGCATGTTAAACAGACTTATAAATCCATCATATTTTATGAAAACATTATTAAGACTGCCAACAAAAAAAATATTTTTTAAAAGGAAAAGGAAAAAACACACCACCTCTCAGGGAATCAATGAAGATTTACATGGTTATGCTTATCTGTTTCATGTAAATAGCATGCCTGGTTATTCTGAAGATCAAGATACATCCAAGGCTAAAGAAATAAAATATTACATCACAGCAAAAGGCAAAGAAACAATGATCACCTGCTATCAAGAATCTGATGGTCAAACACAGAAAGGTAAAAGAAAAACACTTTATCAAAAAATAGATAAAACAAGCAACATTACAGTGCTTTGCAAAATAAAATGGCTGACTTTACTCATCAGTACGGATCATTAATTTCATACACAAAATCACTATATCCAAAAAAGTATAGGGCTTTTTATAAGTAGGATGAAATAGAAAGTAAATCTATACTTTCTTCATGTTTATGTTTTACCTAATGTTCTTTTTCTGTTCCAGTATTTCATGCAGGATAGCACATTACATTTAGTTGTCAGGTCTCCTTGGGCTCCTCTTGGCTGTGACAGTTTCTCAGACTTTCCTTGTTTTTAATGACCTTGCCAGCATTGAGGAGTACTGATCAGGTATTTTGTAGAGCGTCCCAACAATTGGTATTTGTATGTTTTTTTTCATGTTTAGGCTGGGGTTATGGGTTTTGGGAGAAAGAACAGAGATAAAGTGACATTTTCTTCATCATCTCAAGTATAAATGCTATCAAACAACATCACATCACTGATGAAGACAGTCTTAATCACCTGTCTTATTACTGTGTTTTAATTAAGCCTCAGTCTTCACAAAAACTGCATTTATACTTTTCTAAACTTAATAATAATGTACTATTATTCTTCATTGTTGAAGATGACTATTGTAATAACTACTCTCTTTAGGTGACTCACAGGGAGAAAAACATCAAAACACAATCCAGGTGTGCTTCCATACTGTACAGATTATTCTTTAAGTCACTATGTGATTTTTCCAAGTCTGCAAACATTTCTGACCTGATTTTGTTTTTAAAGTTGGTCTAAAACGAAGCCTCTCGATTTGGGCTTAAAATACTGTTGTTCCGGTCTCAATTTAATCAGAATTCCTGGGCATCAGTAGTTTTTTTAAAAACTCTCCGAGTTACCCAATGTAGAGCCAGGGTAAAGAACCACTGGTCCAAGGCCTTAGCTCTGTACTGACTGTGGCAATGAAAGCTGGTGTGTCTTCCCAGTTACAGCATTCATAGCTGTGCTATACTTTTTGGGGTTTCCATTTCTATGTCTCTTTAATTCTTGTAAATGGCTTTGGCTTAAAAGAACTCTATAACTCAGGGACATTGCAATGATAAACACTAGTAGATTAAACAAGTCAGAGGCAGAAGGCAGTGACCTGACATTTAGAAACATTACTGATGAGAAGTATACATATTGCAAGGCGAAAACTTCAAAAGGCTGGATACTAAACCACCAACATAAAAATGTTCTAAATTCCTCAAAACATAGTGATAGACTGTTGTTTAAAACCCGGTGCTCATTTTTGCACTGAAGCAACAATCTATGGGATGGCTGAGTTCTCAGGCTAATTTAATGAAAGGGTATTTAACCCACAGAGCTAAATACTCATCTGAAGAATATGAAATTGCCATATTCAACCATTACATCGATTTCATGTGATTCAACCTAATACTTTTTCAACAACAACAACAAAAAAAAAAAAAAAAAAGAATAAGAAAAAAAGAATTAAAAAATTTAAAAACTTTTTAAATAGTAAATACTTCCACCTGGTAGAAAGCCTGAGCAGATCATATGGTCCGCAAGAAAAACAAATCCCTAATGAAAAGGACAAAATAGTTTTGTGGGAGATGGAGACACAGGCTATAAAATGGACAGAAGGACTTCTGGGAGAGGAGTTGAACTAGCAGAAGCAGAGGGGTAGCTGGGAATCACAAGAAATGAAAGCTAGAGCTGTCAAACAGAAAAATAAAAGTCCTCAGTTAAGAGACGTAGTTATAAGTCACATGTTTTATACATATGTTGTTAAATATTTAAGGAGAGACGATAAGAACTTTAAAGAATGAGGACATTTATATATTCCCATGGTCAGATGATAGGAAAAACAGGCAGGATCAGGTACTCTGACCTGAAAACCACAGGAACAGGTATTCTTAAGGCTGTTGTATTGACTTTCATGAGAAGTAATTTTTTTTTTGTAGACAGTGAATACCCCGAGCCCTTCAATACTGCCATAACATAACTTACAAGTATTAGAGAAGAATATATCCTCTCTCTCTACTTTTCCTGAAGGGTATCATCAGCTGTTAGGAGTGGCATAAGCATCAAGCTAAATATAAATATCCTTCAACATATACTTGTCATAAACATTCTTTATTCAAATGATCAATTATGAACCATTATCACTGTGTTTGGAGAAATTTACAACACTTTTATGCTAGTGGTTTAGTAACCAGCTTTTGAAGTTTTCACCCTGGAATATACTTTTCATCAGTAATGTTTCTAAATGTCAGTCACTGCCTTCTGCCTGTACGTTTAATCTACTAGTGTTTAAATATCATTGCAATGTTCCTGAGTTACAGAGTTCTTTTAAGCCACAGCCATTTTCTATGCATTTATTACCTGAGGTGATAGTATTTTAGATTATGCTTTTCTACTTAGGAAAACCATTTTCCAGTGTTAACAGCAAAAAAGTCAATGTATAAACATTTCTGATGATCCACCCAGTATTCCATGATATATATGAATAAATATATAATTATTTAATTTTTGCTGGATATTTATATTATTTTAAAAATAACAAGCACAATCTTTATACTCATACAGTACTGGTGAGAAAGTGCAATGATAGTGATACGATGGAAAAGTTGGCAGTTTCTTAAAAAGTAAACATACAACTACCATATAACCCAGCTACTGAACTCCTGGACATTTTATTTATCCCAGAAAATGAAAACTTATGTTCATACAAACCTATACATGAGTGTTCCTAACAGCTTTATTCATAATAGCCAAAAACTGGAAACAATCCAAGTGTCCTTCAATGGATGAATGGTTAACAAACTGTGCGTCCATATCATGGGATACAACTCAGCTATAAAAAGGAACAAACTAGTAATACACACAACAACTTGGATGAATCTCCAGGGGTTGGAAAAAGCCAATTCTAAAAGGCCAAACACAGTATGATTCCATTTATATAATGTTCTTAAAATTACAAAATTACATAAATGGAGAACACATTAGTGGTTGGCAGGGGTCAGGAATGGTAGGGGAAAAAGGGACTATAAAAGGGCAACATGATGAGGGATCCTTGTGGTGAAAAAAGTGTTTTGACTCTTGACTGTATCAATATCGATATACTGGTTCTGATATTGCATTATAGTTTTGCAAGATGTTACCATTGGGGGAAACTGGGTAAAGGGTACTCAGGCTCGCTCTGTATTATTTCTTAAAACTGCAAGTGAATCTACAAGTAAATCACAATAAAGAGTTATAAAAACAAACCCTTTATATATATTTTTTTTTCTGTTTCAGATCATTTCCTTTGATTGCTGCAACAAATGGATCAATCATTCTTTAAAGCTTCATATATTGCCAAATTACTTCCTGAAATAGTCATGCTTTTCAACATTTCTCCTAAGTTTATATTATTCTACTGTTATGTGGTCTTCAAAAATGTAACTCGAGCTTTCCCTCCTTTCCTCCCCGCACTGCATCCTTAGGAAGATTCCTCCCTCTGTCCACACAGCATCCTATGCATGCTGTGCTTATTAGCCATAGTCCTTAGTAATCAGTTGTACTATTTTCTGTCTTTACCCGACATGATTATAAACTCCTTGACAGAATAAATGATATCTTCTTTATTTGTATACCTTCAGTTCCTTGCATACAGGAATTAAATAAATGGTTGCTGAATTAATCAATAGGTGAATAAACAAACACTATTAAAATATTTTCATCCATGTGTATTACAAATGTTACGATTTTCTGACTAAGGAAATGATGGTACCATAGATATGTTTAGGACACTATACCAGTTTAACCGCTTAAGAAGTTACCTTTTTCAAGACCAGTTTAAGAGGAAAGACAATAAGTTTAGCTGAGTTTGTGAAGACTATAAGACATCCAAATGGGGCAATCCTGAAGGCATGATTGATTAAAGGGTCATGACTGATAACTCAGATTTTGGAATCATCTGCATAGAAATGATACTTGAAACAGTGGGAATAAGAAAGAGAAAGATAAACCAATGAAAACAACAGGTACACAATCCTTCTTCTTTCTATGCACTTTGCCTTTAATCTTCATTTTGTTCTCCAATTGACAATTTTATAGATACAGAAGGCACATTAGAACTTTAAGAGGCATAAGGCCCATAAAGCACAAGTATCACTTACCATTAAACAACTGAGTATATAAATGTCTTTTATTTAATAAATTTGGTGATCAACCAGATCAACATCATCCAGAGTAAACAGCAACTTACTGGGATAATGGGAATGTATCTAACTGAAAATAAATTTTTTCCACCTAAAAAATATTCATTCCTGTAAATCAAATATAAATAATATTGAAAAAGGTAACCTCTTAAGCAATTATAAGCTAAGACAATAATAAAGTTTATTAGTAATTACTCTATAGAACTCAAGATCCTCTGATTGAGGTACTAAACGGCATCGGCAGGAGAAAACAAAACAAAACAAGAGTCTCCAAAGATGTTTCTCAAGAGGATTCATACCACTTAATTCATACCACTTAAATGTAGCCTTTACAGATATGTTAACAACTCAGTAGCAATAGAATGTCAGAACTGTACTCTGCCACCTTTTTCTCTCCACTACCAACAATCTATCCCCACTCCATTTCTAAGAACTACACACAAAATATTTCAGCACACATCTCTTAAAAGGACTGTTTCCTAAATAACTATAATAGTAATATCACACCCACTTTTGATATCATCGAATAGCATTTGATAATTTCTAAACTTTTTTTATCCCTAAGATTTTGTAATCTCAAAAATTCATTTTTAATGAACATCTCACTCCATAATAAAGTCAGACCTATGGACACTGGTTAACATTTACGTTCTTAAATTTTAGAATTAAGTATCTCCTCCTCTTCCCAAACATGTTTTTATTTGGGGGTTTTGTTTTTATGTCTGCTTGAGAAAAAGTGGCACCTCTTAGTTTTAATTTTTTAAAAAGGTGTTCATAACTCTATCAAAAGCATATTTATAAGACAACTGGTAGAAATCACATGCTTGGTTCTTTGCAAAGGTGACTATCCAGATTAAACTTAGTTCAGGCAAAAAGAGACCCTAGCCAAATGGAACTGACAAAGTTATAGGCATATTTAATGTAATTTGATTTGGACAAGTCAATTAAAAAATTAAATTTGTCACCTTTATCATTTGGCTAATAAACACATTAAATTCATTCTTAATTTACCAATTGCTCAACATTACAAATTTGCATACTACACTGACATAGAAACATCAAGGGAGAAACTGCTACCACCAATAAACTCATTAAACTTGGCAAGAAACAAGGGTCACAATGATTTCTGTGCCATATTCCAATGACTCAAAATTTTTGAAAAGAATACTGCAATAACTAAAATTAATAAGAAATGGGATTCAGAACTTAGAATTTTTCTTTATAGTCTATTTTGTATCCAAAGAAATGCCAGTACATACATTCAATAAAAACATATTCTTTGAAAACAATAACCCCAGTCTACGGCCATGCCACCCTGAACAAGCTCTATCCTATCTGATCTTGGAAGCTAAGCAGGGTCAGGCCTGGTTAGCACTTAGATGGGAGACCACCTAGGAAGACCAGGTGCCGTAGGCATAAAAAATTTTTAAAAAGGGATTGTAAGCAGACATGGTCCTAGCAATCTATGAGGTCAACCAAGGACTGCCTTGCCTGAAAAAAAAAAAAAAAGACAGACAGACAGACAGACAGACGATAACCCCATATTACAAAAGTCATTAGACAATGATAAAATCAAATTTATCTTAAAGAATTTCTGGAGACTATTAAATTACAAAACCAACAATGTTGGGTTACCACGGGAATCAAAGTTAAGATCTAGCCTCCATAATGAAATTCCTACTTGAGCTCCATCTAGGTCAGAAAAGCTGGCAGACATTTAGCTGGCAAAACAAGTTAAGCGTCTCAGAGGTCTCCAAGCATCTCTCAGGATGACAACTCACCCCAGCATGTAGGTCCCCTACTGAAACTGTGGTCCCATTCCATAACAAAATATTTGTGTATTTTTGAAAGAGCTTATTCCAGAATTTTAACCAATAAATAACTGCCTTCCTGACATCAGGGGGATGGTTACCTTGAATTGATACCAAATCTCAACTGAAGATAAGAAAGATTACATCCTAGTAGACTCAGACATTTTAAGTCTACTATAGGCAGAATTCTGACTATAAGCTGTGTTGTTTCCTGATAAACAGAGGAACTTAAAGTTAGGCCTTCCAGTTCATTTACTGTCAAGGCTGAAATGACTATTTAATACAACAGTAAGAACTTGTTAGGAGATCATTCAACAGTTCAAAGAATTGTTACATAAACTGCATAAGATTAGAATGATGTCTTAAAATACAGGAAGGGACCTGGCCCTTTAAAAATTAACATTAACTTACTGAATCCATAAATACATACTGAGCGCTGTGTTCATGTAATTCATTTTACTGAACATCATGGAGGACATACTGAACATGCTAGAATATGCCAAAATATAAGGAGATCTCAAATATAAAGTGAACTCTCATTTTCTGAACAAACAGATTTAAAATTAAATTTTAGGGGTACAGATGAAATAGTCTAATGTGCTCCGTAACACAAAGTTAAAACTCAAAAACTTATTACACATAAATCAAGAGTAAGTACCAGACTTCTGCTTCCAATTAAGAAAAAGTAACAGGAATCTGATTTTCTAGCTCACCTGCAACCACCAAAAAAACACAAACAAAAAATCAATAAAAAAAGACAAAACATACAAAACAACGGTTTATAAGGCACTGAATGTCAGATAATAAAGGACAATAAAACCTCCAACAGACAGTTGGTGAACCCTACTACTGCCCCAGCTTATTAGCAGAGTTTATAGGTCATAGCACAGCAAGTGGAAACTCAGGCAGACTCTGGCAAACATCAATAGCTTAAAAGAGGCTGGAGGCCCCCTCTGTACCTGGGATCACGGGGCCACTTCCACAGTGACACATGGCCGCAGTCACCTAGCATGCACCCCAAGGCACAAGGTCTGCATGCTGCGTCCAGCTGCCCAGGAGCCAGGCAGAGGTTAAGTGGGGAGATGCCCATGCTTGGAACCAGGCAAAATGGCGTAGATGATAAAAGCTTTGTTCATCCCCTCTTGCGAACACATCGAAGTTACAGAAACAGGAAGCAGCAAAGAGCGAACAGCAAGCAGAGTCGCCTGGAGGGTCTAGATTAATAGAAGCCTCACAACTAGGGAGAGAAATAAGAAATCACCCTGCAATAGTAGGAGGTAGGAGGGGGCAAAGACACCAGGCT
>NW_011888904.1:972141-976712 GCF_000151845.1 Pteropus vampyrus | reverse complement strand
CTTATAAAGATGATCAATGAAATTAAGGGAAGTGTAGATGAACTCAGTGAGAACTTTAACAAAGAGATGAAAAAAAATAAAAATGGAAATGGAAATTATAAAAGGGAATCAGTCAGAAATAAAGAAAACATTATCTGAGATGAAGAGTATATTAGAGGGAATCAACAGAGTGGAGGAAGAAGAGGATTGAAACACCGATATAGAGGATGGGGACGTAGAGGACACCCAATCAGAATGGCAAGAAAAAAGTAACCAGAATATAATAATTTAAGAAGCCCATGGGACAAAATTAAGGGTAACAATATCTGTGTCATAGGGATACCTGAAGAAAGAGAACAAGAAGGTGAATATATATTTGAAGAAATAATGATGGAAAACTTCCCTAACCTGGTGAAAGAAACAGACATATAACCCCAGGAAGCTCAGAGTCCCAAAAAAATAAACCTGAAGAGGCCTACATCAAGACACATCATAATTAAAATGCCAAAGGTTAAATACAAAGAGAGAATCTTAAAAGCAGCAAGAGAAAAGCAGTTAGTTACCTACAGGGAAGCTCCCATAAGACTGGCAGCTGATTTCTCAAAAGAATCTTTGAAGGACAGAAGGGCTTACTACAAAATATTTAACATGTTGAAAACCCAGAATCTATAACCAAGAATACTTTATCCAGCAAAGCTATCATTTAAGCATAAAAGAACAGTGCTCACTTTGGCAGCACATATACTAAAATTGGAGTTTAGCAAGAGTCTAAGAACAGATAAAGAGCTTCCCAGACAAAATTAAGCTAAAGGAACTCATCAACACCAAGCCAGTATTACAGGAATTGTTGGAGGGACTTCTTTAAGAAGAAAAAACATGTATCAAAAACATGAATAAAAGATGGTAATAACTACATTCCTATCAACTAGTACCTCAATTGGAAAAGAATTAAGTGCTCCAACCAAAAGACAGAATGGCTGAATGGAGAAGAAAACAAGACCCCTACATATACTGCCTACAAGAAACTCACATCAGATTAAAAGACACACACAGACTAAAGGGAAGGGGATAGAAAAAGATATTGCCTTGATGGACCTAGAGGGTATTGCACTGAATGAAATGGATCTCATAGAGGAAGACAAATAGTGCATGATTTCACAAATACGTAGAATCTAAAGAACAAAATAAACAACAACAACAAAAACAGAAACAAACTAACAGATACAGAGAATATTTTGAGGGCTACTAGACGGGAGGGGGGAGACTGAAAAAGGGCAAAGTGATTAAGAAGTACAAATGGATACATACAAAATAATCATGGAGATATAAAGTGCAGCATAAGTAAAACCGTCAACAATGTTGTAAAAAATATATAAGGGGGAAGAGGGATACTTGATTTAGTGGGGTGACCACTTCATGAGTTATATAGGTCTCTAAGCACTATGCTGCACAACGGAAACTAATATATTATTGTATGCCAACTATAATTGAAAAAAAAACCTCACTGAATTACACAACGTAAATATGAGCAACTAATTGTCTATTATACTTCAATAAAGCTGGGAGCAGGGGGCAGGGTAGAGTTTAAGAGAAAGAGCTGAGAGCCCAGGAAAACCAAGACAAATAAATTTGAAAGATATAACAACAAAAGGGACAGAAACAATCACACAGATCTCCAGAGGGTTACACTGATTATTTAGCAGAATACTCATGTAAACATCACAAGTGTAAGAAAACTATCTGAGGCCAAAGAATTATCCAAAAGAACTGGAAAGAATAGTACCAAGCACTCACCCGGGGACAGGAATAGTTAGGGACTCTTTCCACCAGTTGGATTGCAAAACCTCATACGTCATGGGTATTTAGGTAGGGCACTCAGAAGGCTCTTGCCTCAGTAGTAGGAAATAATTTGCCCTAAACAAAATACTTCCCTGTTCTCACCTAACAAATCTTAAAAGCAAGACCCAAAAAGATCAAACAATTGCTAAGTAATTTAATTTTGTTCCAGAATAAAGGTCAAAAATATTTATAGGAATATTTATATTTAAAAATAATCAGCACCAAACAAGTTAAAATTAATGTCTGGCACATAATCAAAGACTGAAAGGCATGCAAAGAAACAGGAAAATATGACATAACAAGGAGAAAATTCAGTCAACTGAAACCAACCCAGACTTGACAGAGATGTTAAAATTAGGAGACAAGAACATTAGAACAGTTATAATAACTGTATCCTTATCTACAAAGAATTAAATATTGACATGGAAGATATAAAAAGAGATCCAAGTCAAAGTTCTACCTACATATGAAAGCTACAGTATTCAGATTAAAAATACATTAGATAGAATGGCAAATTAGACAATGCAGAAGAAACGATTAGTGAACTTGAAGACAAAGCAAAAACTATCTAAAAAAAGAGAGAGAAAAAATTAAAAATAATGAAAACAGCACCAGTGAGCTGGACTATTTCAATTAATTTAACACATATGCAATTGGAGTATCCGAGGAGGGAGAAAGACCAAAAAAATGTGAATAATGGATGAAATTTTTCCCAATATGACCTAAATGACAACCTTTTTGAGAACATTTACCAAGAAAGATCACACTCTGGCCTATCAAACAAGTTTCCATAAACTTAAAATGACTCAAGTCATGAACACTATGTTATTTGAATGCATTCTGTTATCTGAACACAATGCATTAAATTAGAAATCAACAACAGACAGCTCTTTGAAGAACAAATAACATCCTTGCAAATAGAAAAAAGAATAATAATAAAGATCGCAGCTAAAAACAATCCTTCCCCTTCCCCCCCCCACCAAAAAATAAGGAGAGATCAGTCAAGATGGTGTAGAAGGTAGATAATGTGCATACCTCTGCTCCTGACCACACCAAAATTATAACAATACTACAGAGCAACCAACACTGGGTAACCTAAGGTCTGTCTGAAGAGATGCCCTACAACTAGAGACAAACGTAAGAGGTCACCTTGAACTGGTAGGAGGGGCAGAGATGTGAAAAGGCCCACAACCACATGTAGCAATCAAGAATCAGGAGAGTTATCTTGGCCGCAGAGCCCCCTCCTTCACATGAGGAATGATGGGTCCTGGCCCCACATTTAGTTCCCCAGCTAAGGGTTCCAATATTAAGAAAAATCTCCACATCCTCTGGCTGTGAAAACCAGCGAAGATGTTAACTTAGTGAGACAGAGGGCTGTGGGAGTTGCAGGCATTCCTCTTAAAGGGCCCGCGCTTAGACTTACTGACAGATTCACTCGCTCTGAGCTCCAGTGCTGGGACAGTTGCTCAAGGAGCACCAGGGACATACGGGGAGTTAATGAATTGTTGGGCTTCAGGTTGAGGGTGGACAGAAGTGTTGGCAATATCCATTGTTCCTTTGTTGAGCCTTCCCCTCTCCCAGCGTGTGGACACAGGCAGCCACCATATCTGAGTCTCTATCAACTTGGATAATACAGGTCACTTCACAGAGGTGATTCCCTAAGACTCCACCCCTCGCAACATGTGGGCCCACCCAAGCTGCTTCCAGTTGTTTATTCCACACATATGACCTGTCTTGGCTCTTGCTACAGACTTTCCTAAAATCTCTCAAAGGCTCACAAAACCCTAGAAAGCAGCGTCTGGTCTCAGCATGCCTCATACCCCTTGCGCAGCAGCCCCAAGCCCCGCACTAGAGGCAGTTGGTCTCTTGAGGCACTTATAAGCCCAGCACAAGTGGCAGCCATCTGCAGATTGCTAGGTGACTCTTACCAGGTGGCCCTGGAGGTGCTCAGCCTGCAGGTGAACTTGGCCTACAGATGGACCCCTTCCAGGAGGCCCTTGGGCCAGCTTACCCAGTGGCCTGCCTCGACAAGAGCTGCAGCACCATCCAGAGCTGCATCTGGGCAGGCACTAGAGCCCTGCTAAAGTGAATCCTGTTCCACAGGGTTAGCCCCTCCCTAGCCAGTCCTCACAACCAATCAGCCCAAGGATCATTCCCTTCTACTGGCATGCAAACAGCAACCAGGGCTAAACTGTTAACAGGAAGGCAACAAAACCCACACAAGAGACACACCTTGAGCACCTTGCTCAGATGACTATGGAAGACTTGTGCCACTGGGTTCCACAAGACACCTATTACATAAAGCTGCTCTACTAAGACTGGGAGACTTAGGAGCCCTACCTAACACAGAGAAACAGACACAAGGAGGCAGCCAAAATGGGAAGACAAAGAAACATCCCAAATGAAAGAACAGAACAAAGCTCCACAGAAAGAACTCAACAAAATGGAGATATGCACTCTACCAGATGCAGTTCAAAACAATCGTTTTAAGGATGCTCAAGGAACTTAGGGCAAGAGTAGATGAACTCAGTAATAAGAACTTTAACAAAGAGATAAAAAAAAAAAAAAACATTAAAATGGAGATGGAAAACATAAAAGGGAACCAGTCAGAAATGAAGAATATCTGGGATGAAGAGTACATCTGGGATGAAGAGGGAATCAAGAGAGTGGATGAAGTGGAGAATCAAATCAGCGATTTAGAGGATGGGGTAGCAGAGGACACCCAATCAGACCAGCAACAAGAAAAAAGAATC
>NW_011888904.1:970171-972091 GCF_000151845.1 Pteropus vampyrus | reverse complement strand
AGCAGCCCCAAGCCCCGCACTAGAGGCAGTTGGTCTCTTGAGGCACTTATAAGCCCAGCACAAGTGGCAGCCATCTGCAGATTGCTAGGTGACTCTTACCAGGTGGCCCTGGAGGTGCTCAGCCTGCAGGTGAACTTGGCCTACAGATGGACCCCTTCCAGGAGGCCCTTGGGCCAGCTTACCCAGTGGCCTGCCTCGACAAGAGCTGCAGCACCACCCAGAGCTGCATCTGGGCAGGCACTAGAGCCCTGCTAAAGTGAATCCTGTTCCACAGGGTTAGCCCCTCCCTAGCCAGTCCTCACAACCAATCAGCCCAAGGATCATTCCCTTCTACTGGCATGCAAACAGCAACCAGGGCTAAACTGTTAACAGGAAGGCAACAAAACCCACACAAGAGACACACCTTGAGCACCTTGCTCAGATGACTATGGAAGACTTGTGCCACTGGGTTCCACAAGACACCTATTACATAAAGCTGCTCTACTAAGACTGGGAGACTTAGGAGCCCTACCTAACACAGAGAAACAGACACGAGGAGGCAGCCAAAATGGGAAGACAAAGAAACATCCCAAATGAAAGAACAGAACAAAGCTCCACAGAAAGAACTCAACAAAATGGAGACATGCACTCTACCAGATGCAGTTCAAAACAATCGTTTTAAGGATGCTCAAGGAACTTAGGGCAAGAGTAGATGAACTCAGTAATAAGAACTTTAACAAAGAGATAAAAAAAAAAACATTAAAATGGAGATGGAAAACATAAAAGGGAACCAGTCAGAAATGAAGAATATCTGGGATGAAGAGTACATCTGGGATGAAGAGGGAATCAAGAGAGTGGATGAAGTGGAGAATCAAATCAGCGATTTAGAGGATGGGGTAGCAGAGGACACCCAATCAGACCAGCAACAAGAAAAAAGAATCCAAAAAAATGAAGACAGTTTAAGGAGCCACTAGGACAACATCAAGCGTACCAACATTCACATTATAGGGGTACCAGAAAGAGAAAAGAGCAAGGAACTGAAAAGCTATTTGCAGAAATGATAACAGAAAACTTCCCTAACCTGGGGAAGGAAATAGACATACAACCCCAGGAAGCTCAGAGTCTCAAAGAGGCCCACACCAAGACACATCATAATTAAAATGCCAAAGTTTAAATACAAAGAGAGAATCTTAAAAGCAGCAAGAGAAAAGCAATTAGTTATCCACAAGGAAACTCCCATAAGACAGTCAATTTCTCAACAGAAACTTTGCAGGCCAGAAGGGCTTAGCACAAAATATTCAAAGTGATGAAAAGGACGCACGATCAAGATTACTCTACTTAGCAAAGCTATCATTTAGAATCGAAGGACAGATAAAGAGCTTCCCAAACAAGAAAAAGCTAAAGGAGTTCATCACCACCAAGCCAGTATTACAAGAAATGATGGAGAGACTTAAGAAAAAAATGTGTATCAAAAATATGAATAAAGAATGACAATTAACTACATATCAACAAGTACTTCAAGTGAAAAAAGAATTAAATGCTCCAATCAAAAGATAGGGTAGCTGAATGAACACGAAAACAAGACCACTACGTAGGCTGCCTACGAGAGACTCACTTCAGATTAAAAGACACACACAGAAGGAAAAGGGAAGGAAAAAGATATTTCATGATGGATCTAGAGGGTATTGTGCTGAATGAAGTATGCTGGAGAAAGACAAATGCCATACGACTCCAAGTACATGTCGAATCTAAAGAACAAAATAAACAAAACAGAAATAAACTCATAGATAAAAAAACATTTTGAGGGTTACCAGATGGGAGGTGTTGGTGAAAAAGGGGAAAAGGATTAAGAAGTACAAATTGGTAGTTACAAAATAGTCATAAAGATATAAAGTATAGCATAAGGAATAAAGTCAATAATATTGTAATAATTACATATGG
>NW_011888904.1:944219-969536 GCF_000151845.1 Pteropus vampyrus | reverse complement strand
GTCACGTTCAGAAGTGCGAGCTCTTAAGAAGCACTTGAGCATGGTCCACCAACTAAAGGAGTTCTGCAGCTATCATGATTTGACCTCAAAATACTCTGTAAATTGTAGCTGCCATGCAGAGAAGAAAACCAAACTGAATATAGATTGACATGTCACTTTTCTCCTCTGGGCCTGAGATTTTTCACCTAGAAAATGAATGCAATGGCCTTAAAGCAGTGATTTCCAATCAATCCGTTCCAGCCTAACATAGAGGGACTTGATAAAATATAGAATCCTGGGTCTCACACACACAGATGCTAATTCAATAGGTCTGGGGACATACTGTTAAATCCTGGCATAAAACCAGATTTGAGAAATTCTGGCCTAATCTTTTAGGTCCTTCCAGCTGCAACATTCTTTAAACATTATTTTCAAAGGTTGCAATAATATCTTTCAAGTGGGGTGTCTGGCAGCCATGAGGGCCAAAGCAAGGAGTACCAGTGGTACTGTGTATAAGGTATACCACAAAAGGCCCTAATGATTAATGTTTAAGGAGATCTCTTTAAATTCTGATTTGAAAGAAATTAAGTTAAAATTTTTTGAAGATTAGTATTAAGCCTGATCCATGTTATAAACAGATTGTTAATCACTGCTTTCTTTACTCCTTTTCATACTTGCCAGAGACTCTATGGAGTAATGAGTTCTCTGAGTGTATTTCTACTTATTCTACAGCAATTCTCTTCCCCTTATTCTTGAGATATTTTAGAGCAAAGAAAAGAGCAGAGAGTCTACAGAGCCAAAGATGCTGTCCCACACTCTGGTAGCTTCATAGCAATGGTTATAGAAAAAACAAACATTTTTGCAAGACCTTCAGGGCTTGGGAATAAAAAGTTAAAACAATTTTCCAAAAATCTCATAAAAATAACAGATGACCAAATACTACTCAATCAAAAGGTTCTCACACTGTCACCGAACTCCGCTTCTACCACTCTGAGTACACACACACAAAAAAATCATTTAAAAAAATTGGTAAAGTTCAAATAAAACTATCATTTCTTTCCCTCTTCCAAACTGGTTTCTTATATTACTTGATAAAATTAATCCTTCAAAATTGTTTCATAATACATAGTCATCTGTTAGGTAACCGCATTTTTAATATTTGCTTAACTATTCTAAAGACAGAAAATATTTTCACAGTCAATAGCATCAAGTTACTGTAGTTGAATCCTGAATTTAGTCTTTAGCCTAAAATTTTATTAGAATGCTGTACCTCTGGACATAACTGCAACTGAAAATCTGTTTCAAAAAGGATTATAGGAATCAGAATAGAAAAATATACCTGTTAAAGTATGAATAAATGTGAACAGCATGCAAATCAACTTTTATCTCTCAACTTTATTTCTGATTGTGTCCCAAACAGAAAAGCCAATGATTTAATACCCTGGGTACGTTTTGTGCCACTAGGCAAAGTAACCCAATTCTGTTAATTCCTAGAATTGGCTGCTGTTCCAAGAATAGGAGGATTTCATTGAAAGTGGCTATGGCATATTATAATACAATTAATATGCTGCAGAAAGAAAAATAAGCTCAATTTTATTCAACAGGCAAACTAATATATTTTGTTGACATTTGCAAACCAAGTTGTACACAATCTTAGTTACCCCATTATTCCTTGATCTTTCACACATTCTGTACAAAATCATTTTTCTAATGACAGATTCTAAGGAGTATAAAATGCCTATATCTCTATATATTTTTTAAAAGAACAGTGTTCATTTGATGCTATCTTAAATACCGTCCTCTTCTTTTATCCTATCTTTATCTCCAGAAAAGCTATACATTCTCAAGATCTAGTTTAATACGTACTTCATGAAGTCTTCTTGGTTTTCTCTGAGCAAGGGAGAAACTTCCCCTCTTCTCTCAAAACAAAGAATTCTATATCATTCTTATTATCATATTCAAATTATTATTATATTCAAACACTCTATATTTGAGTATGTATCCTATTGCTTATTCTAGACGACTGGATCTCAAACTTTTTGGTCTCAGGACCTTTTTATACTCTTAAAAATTGAGCATTCCAAAAGCCTTTATTATATGGGTTATTTATCAATGTTTACCATGTAAGAAACTAAAGCTGAGTAATTTTCAAAACAAGTATTAATTCATGTAACATGTGGTCATTATATGTTAATATAAATAACATTTTAATAAAAAGTAGCTATATTTTCCAAAACAAACAAAAAAACTAGTAGTAAGAGTAACAGTGTTTTTCAAAACTCTTTAATGACTGGACTGTGAAAATGTAGTTGATTCTCATGTCTGTTTCTACTTTTAATTTGTAAGGATATGTTTTTCTGGTTGAACTACTATGAAAATCAAGTTTGGCAGCTATGTAGTCTGAAAAGGGGAGTATTTTATTGGCTACTCAGATATTTAGGTATTCTTCCTTGATACTCTAACAAAACTTGGTTGCAATGTAGAATATAAAACTGTATCAATGAACTTTAAGTACTTTGTTAACATTAAAATCCATTCATCTATCTTGTACCTTGAAAGGATCCCTTATGCAATTTTGTAACATCATGCATAAAATACTGGTTCACTGATTTATAAAATCTTCCAAATGTTCACACATTATACAATAAAAAAAAATCATATTTGTTTATATCACAACTGATCTAATCAGAAAGTCTTTAAGAATTGGTAAGCTTTGTTAAACTCACCATGATAGATATAAGTTTTCCAAAATTCTAATTTTTGGGAAAAAAGCTCAAATTTTAACACTGGCAGCAAATGCTGACAGTTATTTTTCTTGATGTGGCATGCTTCCTTCATTCATTTTCAAGAAAATGTCTGCAAAATACCCAAGACTGAATAGCTTATCAATTGTTCTTTGAAGTAAAAATGTTTCATGCAAAAAGAGACTAATTCAGCTCATAAAACTGAACAAGTGCTTTTCCGTGAGACAACAATCATACTCCAGGATACAACACAAGTGTTTTATGTGGATTCTCCATTTTGTTATACAGAATACGGGGGAAAAGTGATTACAAGGGTAGAGGTTTAATGAACTTAATAATTTTTTCTGCTTCATCAAGGACATTAAGCGAAACTAGCCTCTTCTTTTTTCAATTGAGTTTGCAGTAGTGAAGACACAATGACCACTAGTACAGTTTGTTGTCACAGCACTGATTCATGATGAGGCGTCAACAGTTTTACACACCATTCCTTCTGCACTATCACAGCACATACCAACACAATTAAAAAGGGAATTATGAGCACCTTATGATGATAGAAAGAGTTTGGCCTTGCAGGAACCACAGTGTACACGGCCCGCATTTTGAAAAACAATGCACTAGATTACAAATTCCTTGGGTCAGGAAATCCATTTACTTATTACAATGTCTTGCCACAAAAAAGTTAACACTGAATGAATGAACAAATAAATGTTTTAATGAAAGAATATTGGTAACATGGGTAAATAAATATCAACTAATTTGGAAACTGAAGAAAGTGACAGTATTAACATTCTAACAAATACAGAGAAAAATGATGACATGAAGGCATATCTACTTAAACATTCCCAGTAACCAATGAAAAAGCTCATAAACTTTCAGCTACCAGAGTAACAGAGTTTGGCTTATAGTATAACTGTGGCCATCTTTTTAATAATGATCTCTTTTATAAGGAATTTAACAGATTAAGAAAAGGTCAAAAATGTTTATACAAGATATTTTTAACCTCTTTTATGGTCTTTTGGATTACTCATTCTATGAAAATAAGTTGCAAAAAAAATTTACTTCATTTAGAGAATTCATTCAAGAAACATTTATTGAAGACCTGCCATATACAAGGCACTCTATTATACGCTCAAGAGGAAAAGCATACATCTCAAGTTCTGAGAAGTGATAACTAAATTAAAAAAGGGTTTACAAAAACACTAATATGAGTTTTATGAAGATATAAAAGACAATAAACTTAGGGAATAAGTTTCCTTGGAACCAAAATATAAGAAGTCTGAAAAACCTTGAGGAAGAACCAAGACAAACCAACCAAATAAACAAAAGGTCTTAAATTCTTATCATTGCAATATAAATATCTAGATTAACTTCTAAATAAACCAAATCTTTCTTATGAACCATTGACATGGCTACAATCTGAATTAGTCACTGAATTTTATATAATATTATCAAGAAGCAGACATTTGAATGTCTGATTTGATTCAATCCATTATAACTGTTAAAAGTACAACTACTGAGTGCTCAAATATTACTTTCTAACATCATTCTCCAACAGAAGGAATGAGAGCTCCTTTGAGAAATAACTGATTCTAGGTCTGGAAAAAAGATATATACCAGATGTACCTGTAGCATCTTGTAATGCCAAAAAGTAAGGAAATGGCAAAAACAAACAAAACAAAAAAACCTATAATGATAGGATTAGGTCCAAGAGACACAGGCGTTGTAAAAGGCGTTCTGTTCCTGTCCTGAAACATAGCTCTTTCTGGCACACATTTATTTGGCCTCAGAGGCCAAAACTGAAACAATCTAAACAACAAAAAAAAGTAGTATTGGATTATAACCACAAGTATAAAATAAATATCCATGAGTCCATACTGATATAAATGAATGAATGAATGAATGAATGAATGAAGAGACGAATCTCCTATGCAGAAGAATTTCAAATAATTTAAGTATGTATCTCACTGTTAAGGAGGTAGAGCATTAACTCTCTGCTACTTAAGTGTAGGCTATACACAGTGACTTCCTTTCTAAAAGTACAATGTGTTTTCCATAAAAGTAACTTTACAGTGGAGAAACCAGACAAACATTACCTCAGCCAGGTGTTCAAAGCTATCATCATCATCAACAAGTTATGTTGACAGCATTTACACCTGACAAAATGTGATGAGATGGCACTTTATTTCTATGGTCTTCCTTCCAAAAACCCATATCCCCATGCAAACCATGAGAAAAAAAAGACAAATCCCAATTGTGGGGCTTTCTACAAAATACCTACAAAATTTTTCAAAGCTGACAATCATCAAAAACAAGGAAAGTTTGAAAAACTGTCACAGCCAAGAGGAGCCTAAGGAAACCTGACAACTAAATGTAATGTGCTATCCTGGATGGGATCCTGGAACAGAAGAAAAAGAACATTAGGTAAAAATAAAGAAATATGAGTAAAAACAGACTTTAGTTAATAACAAAGAGTCAATAATGGTTCATTAATTTTGACAAATGTACCACACTAATAAAAGATGATACTAATAAGGGGAGTTGGGCATATGAGAATTCTCTGTACTATCTTTAGAGTTTTCCTATAAATGTAAAACTGTTCTAAAACAAAAAGTTTATTTACAAAAAAGTCAATGCAAATATGACAAAAAGGAAGAAAGGGGGGAAGTTCAGGTCTCACCAATTTCCTACGTAGTAGTATTTCTTATACAACTCAAGACAAGTTATTTAACCTTATGTAGATACCTGGAAATCTTTAACACTCTCAAGGGAAATTCTCAAACATTTCCTAGTATATACAACCATCACTGTTAGCTTGTTCTAATTTATGCCTAGGTTCCCGGAAGACATTGGAATATTGCTGGTCTCAATTCCTCATTTAAAAAAAAAAAAAAAGGAGGCATGAGGATTATTTTGTGCGGGGATAAACACTTCAAATAAAGAATTGCTAATGTAGCACTGAGCTACCAGGAAGCCTATCAAGAAACAACCCACAGGAGCTAAATTTATATTCAGAGCTCAAAAAAAGCCCAGCATCACCCTAGAGTCAAAGGGAAAAAAAAAATTCTACAGATTTAACAGATGGAGATCATTTTATAATTTTTATAAAACCTAGGTAGCTAAGACCAAAAAAGTAAAATGAAAGCTAACTTTTCCAATGTTAGCTTTAATGTCAAAAATCCCAAGTAAAATAAAGGATAGAAGGATCATTTTAGATAGAAAAGAGATTTATTCTCACCGAGAAACACACTTGAGGTAGTCTAGAAATTTCTTTCTGACTTCAGCTATAAAAAAGTGAAGTAGATAAATAATCATTCCTTATAAATTCCAACGCTACAGTGATCCACAAGAAGGAAAAAAAATCCTTTCAGAAACACTATGTTAAGACATTAAACAGGAAAAATAACTTCTCAAGCCCTGTATACATACGGTAATATTTAAAAAAATCATAAAACAAACCATAGATGTTAAATATTATGCATTAAATATAAGAATTAGTGTCTGTTATTGCTAAGAAAACTAAAGGGGGAAATTGTGGCTGTACGCTTTAAAATAATTTCTTTTATCACCCTGCATTCCACTAAAAAGATCTGTACCCATATGTGATGCAATGCCTTCTAGATGTTATTCCAATGTCTGATGCAAAAATATGCTTTCCTGTTCCTGTACTGAAACATAGCTCTTTCTGGCACACATTTATTATTTGCCTCTTTTGTGATACAATCTGATTGACCTGCAGAATATATCAAGGGCAATTACTGTCACCATACAAAAGAACAATGGGTTAAAACAATATCCTTAGAGCAGAGGCGAAATTACAATTTAAATGAAATTTCAGATTTAATATATCTAAACCGTTTAAGTTAAATGCAAAAAAGAATTATGTGCTTCTAAATATAAACAGTTAGGGTTGATTATGTTTACTGGCCTTCAAAAGATTTAGAATTTTGTTTACATTTCTACATTAGACCCTACAAATTCAACGCTTAAAGAGATCAATGAGAAAGTAAAATGCTCTGTGTACAGGTGTCCCAAAGCTCCATCTATTCCCATTCCCTTCCTCTCCATCCCCCTTCCCCAACCTGATTAAAAACCTAAAAAGAGCCCAACTGAGAATCCCACGGCCACATACTGGGCATCATTGTAGTCCTAGTGATCCTCCTTTCCTCAAGAGCATTCATTCCTAAAACCTTAATGACACTCTGTCACATTCTCCTGAAAAGGAGAGGAAAAACTGCCATTAAAGGCTGTGTTCATTATAATCAGTGACTTCTTAAAAATGTTTGCAGTCAAGCAGTGATGTATCTTTGGGACTTCTTTCAGAGCTTGAGTCTTTTAGCAGCTTCTTAATGTTTCAGGGAATTTCTGTGCGCAGGAAATTTTAAGAATGCTTACAATTGCTCAGGGATTAAAAAAAATAAGAAAGGCAATAACAAAAGAGAACATGGCAATGCTAAATTCACATGCTTCGTGTTTGCTATTTAAAGTATCTGTCAAAGCAACTTAAACATATTTTTATGTAAAGGCAAACTGACACATGAACTATTAAGAACCTCAAACAGTAATAAAATATCCTCCAAGTAGTATATGTTACATGCAAAACAATAATAAAACTCTACAGATGAATCAGAATTATTTATGTATGATGTGAGCAAATAATGTCACCCTAACTTCCTCTCCCTTATCAAAATAGCCTTTTCCCCAGGTAAGAAAAATAATTACCCAAAATTTCCCATTTTAAAAGCCTGGATAGATTTCAGAAAAATGTAAGGAACTAAAAGCCATCATCTAATTCTTTGGTCAGTTTTGTTTGGTAGGGGGAGGAGTTATTTTTATCCCTAAAAAATTTTAAGAGGAAAAGAAGGGGGAAAATAATGAGAAATATTCTTTAGTGTTTTTCTCCCAAACTTTCCAATGTTTGGGATATTTGGTACAGATATTCGAAAATTTACCATGTTCAATTTACACAATGTAAAATCTAAATTCCTTTAAAGGCTATGAACTATAAATTAAAGTACTTGTTTGTTCCTTATGAGCTTTCCCTCAATTTATGAAACAAAATCCTAGACCATACTCTACAAAATAATCTAGATTTAATTAATTTCAGTGAAATTAAACTGTTTATTGTAACACTATAAGCAGAAAGTAAAATTGGACTCTAAAAGTAATCAATTATACAAAGACTGTACAGTAGCTTATTTAGAACTAGAGTAGAAGGCTTATAACAGAAACCATTTTAACAGGTCTAGTTTGTGTTCAGAATATATTTAGAAATTTTACCCTCCATTTAATAAATTCACAGTTCATTACTGTTTTAAATCACACAAGCTGTGCCCATTCATCAGCACTGCCACAAATTTAAATTCTAAATGGTAGTGACTTAACAAAAAACTCAAAGTATTTTGGGACTTATAGTGAACTCTCAGCTACATTTCTGAAGCAGGCTGCCTTGTCTCCTGAAAAAAATTTAATCCCAAAGGGGATCCCCTTGCTACTCACACACTTCTGGACCATCTACTTCTGCCATCGATTTGAATGTGGTCTAGAGAGCAAAAAATATTATCTGGCCTAAGCTTTTGTTTCTCAAACTTAAGAAATGTATGAACCCCTTTAAAAAAATAAGTTTTCTTGAACATCAAATCGGTCCACAGATCTCAAATTGAGAAACAATAACTTAAGAAATGGGTCTCATTTTATAACAAATGTCTTTCAACTGTGAATTATCACTGCAAAGTGTTGTCTTTATAATTGGTATAAGACCCTTTTTAAACATGAAAATAAGAATACAAATATTAACAATTCTTATAGAATTAAAAAACTATTCCCTCAAAATGGACCTTAGGAGTTTGAGGAACCCAATGTAAGAAATACTGCCCTATTCAAAATAGAAATTAGTCTACTGCCCTCCTAATCACATGACATATTCTATCTCCCTTACATACCTCTACCCCTCATGAAAGAAAGCAGCCTTTCCTCTTATGTACCTCAATAGCTTTCTTATACTACTCATCTCTGTCTCTTCTATTAAACTATAGGATCTTTGAGGTCAGGATCTATGCCAGATTCATCTCTGTATGGATCAGCACACCTTAAATGATGAATCATGATCACTGGTTGGCTGAATGAACAGATATGGAATATATTTCTTTGGCTATTATTTGCTATGTCAGGTTACTCATGTCTTTGTTCCAAATCAGTACCATATCAAGAGTTTACAGACTTTCAATTCAATTCCTACAACATGCTTATAAGGTTTAAAAAAAAAAAAAGAGGCAAGTCTAGTCTTCTTTTCCTACTCAATAGCAAGGAATAATTACTGATAAACATTATTACCATTAGTGCTTTTATTGAGCATCTTTATAAAACAGAGGCAAAAATTCCTTTATAATCAAACTCTGGTGTGTTACAATATATTAAAAATTAGCTGCTAAGTAGTAATTTTAAAATCTAAATATTTTTAAGTGGTCAAAGTGCCTGGCTGAACCAATAAAATCATAGTATATAAATGACTACTTTGTGGATAAGGATCTATAGTACCTTTCATGCAAAATGAAATACAATTCATCAAACACAATGTTAAAATAAATACTGCTTTCTTTTTCTTTCAAAAGCCACAAAGGTTTGGTCTGCATCACAAAATAAAAAAAAAAAAATCAATTCTAAGTTACTATATACTCAAATACAGATGGTTCCTTAGAGGCTAATAAAAAGCACTGTATAAGCTATTACTTTTAATCCTAGCATGATTGCCATGCCTTTTACAAAATAAAGTCATTTGCATTTTAAGAAATGTAAAAGTCCAAAAGATTAAAGCTTTGGATATAAAATTCAGCTAGAAGACTAAAAAACTAGATCTCTATTCTATTCACTCTCACTCAACTTCCATTTATCTTCTTGAGATTTAGATATTTTGAGAGTTTTTTCTTGTTTTAATTTTATGAAATAACTAAGATAACATACCTATATCTCTACATTCAACAAAGTTAGGCACTTTCAAAAATATGTTTTGTTTTGTTTTGTTTTTACTATATTTGTTAGGCCTCACCTGGTTAGAGAGAAAAACAAAGTATAAAAGTAGTTTTTATGGGACAAAACATTTTTCAATTATATTGCAACATCAATTATCCCTAGACCTCTATTTATCAAGAAAGAATATTCTGTAGTGGTCTTTCAATGAAATTACAAGTTCCCAAACTTCTACTGTTTTTAAAAGAGAATAGTTTGAAAGTGCTTGAGTAGCAATTACAAAGAATGTGGCTGAGTGTTGTTAATGGTGTGATTATTTACTAAATTGATATATATGATTCATTTGCTTACAATAGTCACTATTAAAGATGCTAAAGAAACAGAAGTCCTAATGAATTATCTTAGGATAGCCTGTCCTTCACCTTATACTTCCTATAGTTATTTGAATGTTAATTTCTGGACCAATTCTATTAGACACCTAAACTGAATTCAACTTTAAGAGAGAAGCTACAAATAGTTTATCTTATTAACTACATTTTCTAAATATTAGATCAATCAATACAAGTATTTGTTAATTTTAAATTATTTAAATGACATGACCATCAGAGCACTTAATACTGAGCCTGATATTCAACCTAACATCTATTTCTTACAGCTTCTTATATAGTCA
The DNA here is from genome assembly GCF_000151845.1 of Pteropus vampyrus. Lineage (NCBI taxonomy): Eukaryota > Metazoa > Chordata > Mammalia > Chiroptera > Pteropodidae > Pteropus > Pteropus vampyrus. The sequence continues at coordinate 959,180 of NW_011888904.1, read as the reverse complement.
AACACAAAACAATAAAAGGAGAACTAAATTTTTATTTTAAAATCTGTCCTTTTCCATATTACAAGGCCATTATACTGAAGACTTCCTTCTTATTTTCCAAAGATACTGTGGAAATGTTAAGTAGCAAAAATTACATTTACCTATCAAAAGAAATTACTTTCCAATTTGATAACCAACAAACCACAAGAAGAAGTTATTTACTTCCTATTAATTAAAAATCTAGCCACTTAATACAGCTACCTCACATTTTTGTTTTAAAAATGGGGGTGGAGAAAGTAAAGAGCGATTGATCGCTAAACAATTTTAATAAAGCAGGTATAATTTGGTAACATGGTCCTATAGTCATGTGGTAATAAGGTCATAAACAAGGTTTTTCATTTAGAGGATCTAAATCCTTTCCAAATTATAATTAAAAAGAAAAATTTTTAAATAACATACGTCTAGACTTTATAGAAATGTGTTTCTCAGAAAACTGGATAAACAAATACTAAAAAGCAAGGACTATAAATTCACTATGCCTGAAATCAATTTGAGAATAAAACCTTATATGTTAGAATCTATATGCTATCATAATTATTTGGATTATAAAATCTTAAATAACCAACTCCATAATAAAGTAATCTGGGTACCAAAAAACGCTGGCAGTAAGCAGAGGACTTAGTACAGGCATTTTCATTTCAAGGCGAAGGCATGTGAAAATGTGTGTTGCATACTTCAACAATAGGATATAAGACCTACTACTCCAGATAATCACTTACCAACAAAATAATTCTGGGTTATATTCCTTGCTTTCAGTTGGAATCAGCATCTTCAGTCCAATTTACAAGAGCATTTTTTTGACCAAAACTTTACTGAACTAAATCAATGTTTTAAATGAGGAATGTTACTGAAATACTTATTTTAATAAAAATAATTTTAACTCAAGGATTTAAAAAGACTATCAATTAAAAAGTTAGGTATGCTCCTCTTCTCTGAACTCTTACAACTTTGCATTTTTACTTATAACAGCATAAAGAATCAGCTTTCAGGCTGCTTCCCTTTAAATTAAGGCTTGTTTATTATACCTAATAATGATCTTTACTCTAGAATTTTTATGGTCTGTTTCTAATAGCTCGATCTATGTTTCTAATCTAGGAAATGGAAGAGTTTTTTCAACTTTGGAGTTTTTTTTGGTATGTGCACCTCCCAATAGTTACATATACACAGCAAACTGAACATAATTTTTAGAAATATGATTAGGAATTCAAAGCTGACTTCTAAAAATAAAAAAGCATTATTTGATATAATAAAGATAGCTTAAGACTAAAGAAAATACAACAGGAAAAGGAAAATTTTAAACAATTAACTTTACCATATTCTATGCCAATTTTTAATGTGGTCCATTTTTCAAACAAGGTCTACATATCTGCAAAGTTGACTATGTATTAAAATTCCTAATGAATTTAAAAGCACTGCTATAAAACTTTTCTTGTCCTTTCATCCCCTTAACTAATCAAACAATGAAACAAATATTACAAGACCAAGGCTGACAAAAAATCATAATGAACCTCTCAGATGAGAAACTAATTGGTACTAAGTACACAATGGCTTACATTTAATCCTGTTAATAACCACACAAAAAAAGAAATAAAAGACTCACTTTTCAGTCATCTCTCTGGACCACTGGGCTAAAATAACAGCATGACTAAATCTGACATTGACCCCGTGGCCCTGCTAGGAGTTAAAAGAATTCCTTTGAGTCTTCTGAGGCCTGTTTTCAACTGCTCCAGAAGGGGTGGGCTAGTCATACACACTTGTTAGCCTTCTTTACAGTAACAGGTCAAATTAGAAATGGTCATATACACTGTAATATATACTAGCTCTTACTTTAGACTTGAAGTCTGTACAATAACTACACAAAAAAAAAACAATAAAATAGTAATAGCTGGCTGATAAAATGTCATAGATGGATGAAATGTAATTGAAACAGTAAGACTATTGTACCCAAGCAATAATATATTACTGAAAACAAAAATTTTAAACAAATAATAATATGTCTAAATTAACAAGAAAGACTGAAATTGAGACAAGGCACCTAGATGAATCACTAAACTTTAAAATAGAAATATTCCACATAAAAATTTTTCTAGATGTATCACAAAACAGTTTTCAGTGAGACTATCAAATTAAAATATACCTAATACTTTTGTAAAGTTTTGCAGGCTTTTGTGACATGAACCCATCAATAACATACAATGTCAGAATGATATAAATCTGCCTGAAATTAGTTTTTCTCCTTTTCATCCTTTTCAAAACAGTTTATAACTTCCAACAAAGAAGATGTTAGCATCTCTTACCTTCCTAACTAGTAATTTAAAATAATTATGCATTATTAATTATGGATATAGATTTACTATACTTGACAAGATTTCTCTAGTTTTAATATTAGCACCTTAAAATTAAGTATATTTTCTTAAATAAAATAAAATCCTAGGTCTCATTTCTACTTTACAAAGTCTAATCACTGAAAAACTAAATAAACTAACACGAGCATATTTTATATACTGCCTCAAGTTTTTTGCATTTTTAAAAAAAGTACGACTCTAGTTAATTTACAAAAATATTTAAAATTAAAAGATCTAAATTTTCTATATACTGAAAGCCAATAAATATCCTATAACACTAAGAAATAAAATTACTATATATCAAAACAAATTTTAATTTGTGGCTACAGTAAAATATCAAAATGTTACATAACTCAATTTCTGCACTCTTATACACCTTTTGTAATTTAGCTTATCATATCAATAAAAACAAATACCACAAAGAACTATTAATTACTGAACACAATAACTTAATTGAACATCAGCAATTAGTATCAGGGATTGTTTGGTTAATTTTATAAAGGTTTAAATTAATTTAGGATGAAAGCTAGAGTTAAAATTTTAATACTTACCACAATCAATCTTTGTAAAATATGTCAAAGTTTAAGTGAACTCTGAGGAAAAGGCAGTTCAAGCACTCTGTTTTAAAAATCTATAATGGCATATAAATCTCTACCTGTCAAGTGTCAACATTTTAGGAAGGTTTTCTTTCTCCTCAATTCCTGTTCTGTTCTCACTCCCTATCTGCTCTCATACACAGATTAGTATTTTTCAAGAATATCAACAATCGGCTAGAACATCGTAACATAAAAACACCTCAAACTTATCAAGCAATAAGAGAACTGTAAAATATTTCACACGCAACCCTTAATGCAGAGCCTACTTTTCTAAACAGAAAACTCTAAATAGTTTCTATACTACACAATGTAATTTCACCCTCATTGGCTTACCTTCACAGCATTTCTGGACTAAAAATTATCAAGAATAAAAGTATTTCCATTATACTTTAATAGTTACTATACATGTTTAACCATTCAGTTTTAAAAGAATCATCCACCCACTGCCAAAAGAAAAAAGAGAGGGAGGACAAAAAAGAAATCCTATAAAACGAGAGTTTCAAATAAAGACTGCAAAAGGCATCAAGCAATCATGACCTTTAAAAAAAAAAAGTTGTCTGACGGTGTGAAGTTTTTTAATAGCATGAAAGCATTTCACCAGTTTGTTCTTTCTTTAATAAATTTCAGGGTCGCCTCTATAGTGCTTTCTTACTAAAGCCATACACAGCAAAATCTGTGCCATGAGCTTTAAAAATAACATTTTATATGAACATTTGCTAGTAAAATGTGCTAACGAAAGAGTTTTGTGTTACTTTAAAGCTGCATACTTTCATAGTTGGATTATCATTCATATCACAGGTTATATACCCTTATTTGATGTGAATACTAGATACTAGAAATAAATATATTTCAGAGATTATTTGTGTTTCTCAATGATTACATATGAACATCAAATGTAAATATAAAATATCTTGAAATATACTAATAAGAATTAGGGAGAATAATTCAACAAACAGGAAACCTCCATAACTATGATGAGAGTAAAAATTCAAAAGATTATTTTAACTGCCATGGACAAACAACAGCTAATCAAATTATCAGGATATATATTCTGATATATTCTTAGTTTGAAACTCACTGATTTTAAGAGAAATTGTTTCTAGAGACGTCATTAGATAGAAATCAAAATGTGAACTATAGTAACTAAAAATAACAAAGAAAACAAAAATTCAATAGTGCTATTTGTTTCTTGATAATAACAAATTCTACCAGTTTCATATTCTAGAAGCACTAGAATCCACGAGAAAAAACAATTAGCAGGCAAAAAAGCCAGCTTGCCCTTACTCCGATTCCCAGTGTACTTAACAAACATTCAGAAAGAGAATTTCAGACACCTCACTGCCATGTTATATAATCAAATGAACAAACAAAAAAAACCAAAATTATGCATATCAAAATTAATGCTTTTCATTCTATTTATCAACATTAGAAAGTTCTTTTAGCCTATTAGTTAATAGTATATCACACATCATTTTTCATGGTATATTTGGAAATTACTATAATTTTTTAAATGCTAAGAAATTTTTATTATTTTATACTAACTTAATGAATACAAAATTCAGTTAAATAAATAATGCTATTATATGATGGCACTCTCACTAAACAAATATAAAATAGAAGTAGTTTCGATCACACTAATATGATATTTTAAAGTCTTCAGATATTAATGAAAAATATTTTGAGATGTTAGGATTAGAGGCCTCTACTTTTCCCTTACAACAGGAACAAATCACTCAATATTTTAGCAATTACTAAATTTGCCATAGCACTTCTCCAAGGACTTAACATAAAACAAAATTCTTCACATTTGAAAAATAAGCATGTTTTGCAGGAATATAAGATCTGGTCAAGTTAAAAATGTATGTCTCCAATAAAATGTATATTCATATGTCTATTTGAATATATACACACCATGGACAACAAAAATTATAAAACAAATCATATCAGATTACAACTGATTTCCTATATCTTTTGACTATACAACAATATTTAAATTAAAAATTTATAACAGTGCTACTTACTGCTAATTAGTATTTACTTAATTCGACTATAACATAATATTTTTATTCCAACAGTAGAGCAACCACGAATAGAAAATTTGGGGATTAATAATTTTCTACCAATTTCATGCATAAAGCTAACATATCTTTTGAGCTTCTCAATGGCTCAAAAGTTAAATTGCTACTGTTATTAAGAAAACAAAACCAAGAACGAAATTAGTTTTCCCTGCTAGTCCCCATGGATCTAAATCCACACAATAATTCTTCCCAATCTGCAAAACAAAACAAAACAACACACAAATAGATGGGCTAAGGAAGAAAGATCAAAACAAAGAAACAAGTCAAAAAAAAAAAAGATCCTCTTTCCCGTTAGCAATCAACAAAATAACAAAAAAGAAAAAGTGGAAAAGTCACCCAGAATATATGACCATGTAAGCATGGGCACTCTTGCAGAAAACCAAGTCTGCAACCCAAAGCCATGGGAAATTTAAATGAGAGCCAACGGCCACAATAGGCAGGGAAATCTGTATAGATAAAAAGAGACTGCTGAGGTTGCAGGTATACTACCAAAGATCTTTTGAGATTTCCAAACAAACCATATTAGTTTTATTAATTAAAAAATAATAATAACTATCCACATCATATCATAAAGAAGATTGTTTTCCTCTTAAAATACGCATATGTATGTAATACATCTAAAGGAAGAAAGGATTCCCGTTGCTTAATACTGAAAATCAACAAATCAGAAATTTGCCTCACAACTCTATCTCCCGCCATATTTAAATAATGTTAAATATTAAAAACTTTAACAAAAGGAAGAAAACTCAGAGATAAGACCCTTCCGCTCCAGATGCTAACCTAAGTGATGGCAGGATCACACAGCTGAACACAACTCCTCTGACTAACCCGTAAAGAACTATATAGCAAAGTTAAACTAACCAAAACAACCTAAAAATTAGATGATCCGTGGTACAACCATTACATTTCAGCTGTTAAATCCGGTAATAAAGGATATTTCCCAAACTGGAAGATTTCAACCAGAAGAATAAACAGATTTACACAACAACCAAAACAGTCATGGTGTTAAAAACCAATACAAATATTCCACAACTTAGGACCTGATGAATTTTTACCAGAATCTCACCTTTCCAAAAACATTTCGGTTGAATATTATAAACCTTTTTAGGGAAGTATTTCATGCACATAAAAATCAATCATACTAAATTAAAATAAGAACAAATTTACAGCAATATTTGTTATATTTATTCTCCCACAAAATTTATATCACTTTTAATGCAAACCAAAATAGTTTGAGTAAATTTGGGGTATTGAATGAAAAGCAAAATACTAATCATATGGGAGTGAGGTAATTTTCAAAAACTTGTTAAGACAAAAATGAAATTTTATTGGTAATTAAAATCCTCCTTAAAACTAGAAAGTAATGCTATTTCTAAATAAAACCACTGACAAAAGTAATTTTTGTTTAAATCCAATCATTTAACACTAAAAAAAGACTAGTACAATATAAGGAGTAACTTACAGAATTAATGTAGTTACACACCTTTAAATAAACCTCCTTTCTTCAGTTAAACTTGTCATTCTCTTCTACATCCTGAATTCCTCTCACCTGACTTTTCAAAGCATTTTTCCATTACTTTGTAATCTTATTTTTCAGCTATATCCAGCCTATTTCCTACATTTTTAGAATTTCTCATTAACAACAAATATGGGAAAAGTTTTCTACAAATTGAGGCTTTCTCTTTCTAGAGTAGATAATTCTGTTACAGGCGCTTTTCAGTTACAAACCAAAATCAGATGTGACCTACGCACTTCAAGGAATTGCCAATAAAAACACTTTCGCTCATTAAGTAGCTCTAAACAGCCATTCTTTCATCTTGAGGTAATTATAAATTAACTATATATTTAGGCAAAAGTGGGGAGAAGGAGTACAAATTATTTTCCCATGATAGAATTCTGTCTTTCCTTAAAACGTATTTGCAAAAGATAGGGATAAGAACAGATGGTCTCAAGTCCAAAGTTGACAATTTTTCAAAACTATGAAAAAAAGCTGAATTCTAAGGTAAAAATCTCATAGAAATAAAAGTTACACATTTAGCAGACAAGATCCACTCTGAAATAATGTATTATTATCACATTTCATTTTCACTTGAATCCAACTCTATATCCCAGAAGTACGCCTCTACCCAGAGCTAATGGTATCAGATCAAGATTCAAAAACTATAAAACAAGTCAAATCTATTCCTTTAGATATTCTTAAGCATAATTTAAAAAGAAAATATGACCTTACACACAGTGGATGCTCAATTCTTTATTATAAGCAAAATCAATACAATCTGGTAAATAAGTCAAATGCCAAAAACTTAACCACAACAAAATAACTTTAATTGATAACAAAACAAAGATAATGATTGAGAGATTAAAAACTTTTGTCTGCAAAACTTCCATTAAGTCAACACTTTTACTTCATTAAGTGTTACCAACTAGGAGAGTATTAGCAGGAGATCAGTAAACTAGTTGGAAATTAACTATAAATTTAGCAAAGTCTTAAAAACAGGATCTCCTACTTAAAAGACATGAACTATCTGAACGGCCTTTACTCTTAACAAGGAAAAATAAGAGTAAATGTTCTCCATTCTGTACATCTTTGAAAAATGTTTTAGAGTCTAATCATATGCAGTTCTCATCAAATTTACTTTCCAACCATAAAAATTACTGTCTATAAATTATCATGAGACAGGTGATCACTATATGTAATACATCACTTTTATAGCTATAAGAAAATTACATTTAAACACTCTTTACCCATACATCAGATTCAAGTTCCTATGACAAGCATATAAGAATGAAAATGTTGCCCATCTAATATTATGCTTTTCCATTAAAAAAAAAAAGGTAAACTTTAGATGAGTAAATAATATTATAATGGCACCAAACTAAGTCATTAGTTCAATAAATATATATTATGGTATTTTCTTATTAAGTAGTTGCTAGCAAATTTAACATATCTTATACGAAAATCAAATCAGTTTCTAAAAGAAATGTCAATATAAAGTAAAATTTAATCCTTAGGTACTTATCATTGTTAAAAAGAAAAGCTACTATGAATGGATTTAGACTAAAAGTCATAAATCGACTTTGGAAGAATTGCATACCTAACTTGCTGATCGACAGTGAAATCACAGAAATTAGCAACATACAATATCAACATTCCAAAATGTTATTAAAATCCAACCCAAAGCTGCCTTAGCATTTCTGGGACTTCTAATGAGATTTTCAGTCTGCTGAACAATGGCCATAAAAGGCTTTCAAACTTCACTCCATTCACAAGTAAAGTTAAAATTGAACATTTTTATTTCTTCTCTCCCTATGACAACTTCACCATGGAACAGTGAATAACACAGCTCAAGTCATTATGCTAATTAGAAATTAAATAAAAAGATGCCTGTACAATAGTTAAGTGTAAGGTGACATGCTACAACTAGAGACACAGCTCAAAAGCAGCTTTAGGAATTGTGTAGTACAGGCTTACAAAAACTGAAAACATCAGGGAGGGAGCCCTTGATGCTCTCGGTCACTGGAACTCTTGCATGTGGCCATTTTTCAATTATAAGGTAGAAATTAAACTATACATCAATGAGAAGAATGTCAAACAGCAACCCAGTTTTATGACCTATTTGGCCATAAGATCTCTGAAGAAACTATATTTATTGAAATTAAGCTGAATGGTTAGCTGAAGAATGCAGAAAGAGGAGGATGGGAATACAACCTTAAAGATGTGAAGAGTACTGAAAGCAAAGTTTAATTTTTTAATGTTTTCAAACTAATAAAATATGTTCCTTTCCTATGTTAAAAGATAGTAAGGAAGAACACAAGTTATGAGATGCCAAAGTTATAGTTTAAGACATGCTCTACTTTGAACAGCTCTGCATAAAATACACACTTTAAAAAGCTGGTCATGCCTTTTGAAGTACCTAGTCCCCTTGAGAGAATTTTACTATCTGCCACAAAGTTACATAAAATATCCATTTTTTTTTTTTAAAGAAAAATCAAAAAGAGATGATATATAAGCAAGAAACAAGTAGAAAACCCAGGAACAAAATAATGACCAAGAAATCTTCCAACAGCATTCTGAACATATACAAAACATAAATGCCCTTTCTCATTTAGGCTGAGTGGTGTCTAAAAAGACATGCTTTATGTTTAATCATACCCAACCACATATTAAACCATTAATTAAACATTAATGGTACCATACAGTGTTAACTTTCTATTAGTTTTCAGCTTCTATTCTTCCCCCTTGCATTTAACCTGAACTTTAAATCCTATCCATTCTTAAGAGTCAGTTCAAAAGGCTACTTTTCAATTTAGTCTTGTACTTTGCTTATCTACAGTAATCTTTTTTAAAAAGTCTATTACTTTCATCTGGAAATGATTATATACTGTGCTGGGGCATCTCTTATATTTGTAGAAATATATTTAACTCTGGTATTACATATTTCCATATTGTCATGCATTTTAAGGTTTCTAAAGGCAGGGAATACATAGCAATTCTTGAATCCCAACATCTTAATGGTTTAGTGGTTTGTACATTTGAAGCATCCAACAAGTAATTGTTGGATTCATTTTAAAACTTTAGATTTAGTTTTAATTAGTAGATCACAAAATGTAATCAAATCAAATAAAATTTAGTTAAGGAAACTGCCATACTAGAGACATGCTGTTCAAAAAGTAACTTGGGTTCATAAAAAAAACTTGAGAACTTTTAACTCAAAAAAACCAAGTGGTGTCTAACCAATGTACTGTATACTTGAAACTAATTTAAATAAATAAATTTATTTTTTAAAAAGTGGAAGCTATATGCCTATGCTTCTTGCCACAGTGATCGGGAACCGATCTTATGAGTTTGGGCAAAATACTTCCCTAATACATTAATTTAGTCTATCCATTGTCTCATTTTTGCTTTATAACCTTAATAAAATTTATTATTTTGCCAATAAAGAAATTAAGTCACCCAAAGTCACAGCTAGTCTATTGAAGAGCTGTAACAGACCTAATAACTACCACTAATTGAGACCCTATGTCTGTTACCTCACTCAGAAGTAATTGAGACCTGAGGTAGAAACTGATCCAGGTAGAAGAAAAAAACAACACATGTAAAGACCCAGATCAAATAAAATATAAAATATTTGAAAAAAATTTAAAATAGGTAACCCACTCTAAAATTTTAATTAGTTATCAAGCTTTGGTTGAATGCCTAATAAGTGCCATGGATTCAACCATTACCTCTAAATGAGTTCTTCCTTGGAAATTGTATCCAAAACTTTCATATGCATATTTTTTTAGGGGAGAAAGGGTCTTGACACAAAAACAGTTGAAGACTTACTGCCCTAAATTGTTCAAATCCACTGTGGTTTTACTTTAATCAAGCCATAATTTCATTTTAACTTCATGTAGTACTATATAAAGAACACCACTCTATATACAAAGGAAAAACTTCAATTAAATTCACCTAAGACTTGCTAGGTATCCACTTTGTGTCAGCCAAAAGCTGACAAACAAAAGGAGCAATGTGCCAAATTGTACATACTAAAAGAGCTCTACGTTAATGTTAAATTCTATACTGTAACAGTCACATACTAGAAACTAGTATGGCTCTTCAACTTTTTAGAAATGCTCTATTCTTCAGTATTTAAAAGGTATTTTCTTTTTAAAATATGAACCTCTTTAATTTTTTGCTAAATCTAAGTCTTTAAAAATTACTAAATGAGAAGAAACATTAAGACCAGGAATAAATATAAAGCATGCTTCTCAAAGTAGAATTAGACTACATTTGTTTAAAATATATTTTAAGACTAAAGTAAATATATGAACCACCAATTATTTTAAATTACTATGCATTCACTTCCAAAAAATATTTGTTACACCCTTGTTTCCAACTCAGATTACTGTACAAGACATAAAAATAGTCCACTGTCCTAGAACTGAAAAATATCTTTTCATACTACTATGGACATGATCTCCAGGATATACTGTAAACAGAAAAAAAACAAGGTAGAGCTAAGTGTGGATATTATGTTACTGTTTATTTTCAGGAAGGAGAGAGAAGGTTAAAGATAAATGTAAAGGCAAACCATTAATTTCCTCTTAATAGTTAACCCATAAGGGTGAAGACTGGATAGAAGGTAGACTTCTCTGAATATATTTTTCCTTGTTTTGTTGATTTGAATGTGGAGCCTGATAAACATTTTACATACTGATAAAACAATTTAAATGCTTAAAAGATAATACTGACAAATAAATATATCAAAAGCAAAATGAAACAAACAAACCTATCTTTGTATCTAGTTGATGGTTTAATGAGAGAGAGAGAAATCTGATTGCTTCTAGATCTAACTACCAATTCACAGAAAACACAAGAGACAGTGGAGTATGTAAACAATATCACAAAATTCAGATTACATAGAGTAGATGCTCAATAAATGTTTTCTCATTTAGCAATTAATGAAAAACAAAGTAATATATATGTCAAGGAATTACTCTAAAATAAGGAAGCCTTATTTAAGAGTTAAAGATCTGTCTTCAAGGAGTATATAGTCTCTTCTCTCATATCCTATTAATATTTTAAATATGCCACAGTTTGGAGAGTTTTGAGGGAAAGTAGAACAGTACACAAAATAGCTAGTGCCACTGTTTAACAATCATTTCAACAGTATATCAGAATTTCCACAAACTTCCACTGACATGAAAAAAATCTTTTCTCTAAAGACTATTACATAAACTGAACCAGACCTATTCCCAAATCTATTTATGAACAATATAATGATTAGATAATGATTAGAGAGTAACAACATACTCAAATAGACATCAATACTGAATATGCTGCTTATTAACTGGAAAGAAATAGGATTATGGCATTGGTAGATCAAGGAAATAAAATAGGGATAGATATTTGAATATCTGTAAGAGTTAAGCAAGTTAATTTGCAGAACTGCAGAATTTGTTTCAATTTGGATGGAACAAAAAAACAAATCCTAGGAGCAAAGAGTAGAGACAAATTTCAATATGGAAAATAGGAACATGCACAGAATGTCTGGAATCAAGAATTATTTGGAATTACTTTGGTCTCATAGCGAACATTTTTACTAATATACACAAACTAAACTTTAAAGGAATACATACCTATAAAGAATCAGTTTCTTTAAAAGCTATAAATGGATGAAAACATACAAGGAATATTTGTGCGAAAAAATCTATTCTAGAAAAACATAAGCCAACATAAGCGACAGCTTTAAAAAACAAATTAGGAGACAAAACTGTAAGAAACAACAAAAAGCCTATCAGCAAATCAAAGAGAAATTTGCAACATAACAAGTTATCATAAAAACAGTGCAGTTAAGTGGAAGCCTCCTACATTTCTGGTGGGAATTAATAACGGTGCAGCCACTGTGGAAAATAAGTTTGAAGATTCCTCAAAAAGTAAAACATAGAAATACCAATAATTACATTCTCAGGTATATGCCCAAAAGAATACCCAAAAACAGGTATTCAAGTAAATACATGCACATGAATGTTCACAGCAGCACTACTCACAAGAGCCAAAAGGTGGAAACAACCCATATGTCCATTAACAGATGAATGGATAAACAAGATGTGGTATATTCATAAAATGGAATATTATTCAGCCTTAAAAAGTAATGAAGTACTGATACATGCTACAACTTGCATAAATCTCCAAAACATTATGAAAAGTGAAAGCCAGACACAAAGGTCACATATTGTATGATTCTATTTATATGAAATATTCAGAACAGGTATAAAGCATAGAGATGGAAAACAGATTAGTGGTTGCCAAGGTCTAGGGGAGGAAAGAATGAGAGTGACTGTATAATGGGTTCGGGGTTTCCTCTGGATGTGGTGAAAATGTTTTAGAGCTAGACAGATGTATGGTTCTACTAAATGCCATCAAATTGAACATCTTAAAATGGTTAATTTTATGTTAATTTCTCAATAAGAATAAATACAATTATCTCCCCAAAACAATGCAGTTCTTCTCTACCTCTACAAATATTTGATAACATAGCAATTAATGGTGTCTTTACCCTTTTAAAACTAATTCAGACATACACCTGACCCTTTCTTACTCGACTCTCCCTCCAATTCACCAAACAGGTTTAATCTCTCCTTCAAAAGTGTTTCCCTTCTACCTAAAAACATTATTAGATCTCCCTTATTCTGACAAAACTTTACTTGACTTTGCTCTATGTTCTATTATATTTCTTTTCTTCCTTTTGGTGTCAAATTCTCAGGGTTGGCCTACTACACAGCCTGAGGCTGTGTTTCTATAAACCTGTTTCTATAAACAAGATTTTGTTAGAATAACCATCATATTTCTTAGGTATCATGCCCACAATAAGGGCAAAGTTAAGTAGGTAGGAGATCCTGTGACCTGGAAACCTAAAATATTTTCTATCTGAACTCCTTAAAAAAATAAGTTTGTCAACCTCTGGAGCTACAAAGCATGATCTACATTCAATGTCATCATTTCCTCTGATGGTATCATGAAAGGTTTTGGAGCAGCTGTAAAGTACCATGAGTAAAAGGATATTTCAAGACCACTAGTTTAACAACAGTGTGCAGGGAAGATATATAAAAAGATCATTTAGAAAACTATTCCAAAAGACTAGGCATTAGGCGTAAAGGGTGAGAAATGAAAGAGACTTTTTAAAAGAATAAGCATCGATACTAGATGACCACATGTGACAGAGAGGACAAAGCTAATACCAAAATTTCAATCCTCAATGATGTGACTCTCACAATTTGCATTCTCTCCTACAGTCTACTGTGTATTCCTACCTGACTGTAGAGTTCCTAAAAACTTAATGCTAATTCCATGTCCTCTGTGTACCAGACATTCCTCATGCTTCCTACCTGGCTAACTCCTAGGTAAGCAAATCACATAGAAAGAGGCAGTTCCAACAGAATTGGCTGAATGAGAGCACAGGACCAATGTCAGAGGTAGATGGAGTACTCACCTGTGGTACCAAGCAGAGAGAGAGGGGAACTAAGATTTCAGGTCCAGAACTGGCTTTAGCCAAACAGCAAGAAGCAGCTATGAAACTGCTTACAGCAAAAGCAGAGTGTCTTTGATATTCTGACATACTCTTTCTGATGTTCACAGACCATTAGAGTAGCAATTGGTAAGTCTCATGAGAAACAAGGCAAAAAAGACCAAAAAGTGAGGAATTAAATGGAGCAGACCCTACTGGTCTTTTGTCTAGGAAAGCAGTCTTCTAAAGATGATACTACTTTTCAAAATGGCCAATATGATACTAACCTTCATTAACAGAGTTATCACATCCCACAAGATTGAGAAGGATATCGTCATCTTTATCATCAACTTCACATCCCAGCAGCATCCAGCTTTCCACGTTGTCACTTTCTGAAATGGTGCTCTCTTCCTCTTCACTTGAACTGACCTCTATAATCATGACCTCTCGGATAGTACCTGATCTCTCCTCAGGGTTAGGCTTCTCAGTATCCCTCTTGCATATATCATCCAACTCATTAGAATGAAGAGAAGCGGGAGGACTTTGGGTCTTTTCTTTTGGTTGGACTCTAAAATTCTTTCTTTTACATCTATAAATACTATCTTCATCAGACAAAGTTATGACCTCTGATCCATCTGATAGCTGGATCACCTCACTATCTGAAAGGATAATTAAGTTCTTCTGACTTGGTTTACTACTAGATGATTCAGAATTCCCAGAGTTCTTTTCTTCGTGGTCTTCCTCCCTAATGACATTATCAAGATCTTGGGCATAATGGACTTGGCTGTAGAGCTGAAATTCCACCTCACTATCAACACTCAGTTCACTAGATGACTCTTCACGATAAAGGTCATCTTCATATGCTTCTATAGTCTCATAACCACCAAACATCATGGAAAGTCAGTAATCTTGA
>NW_011888904.1:936502-944169 GCF_000151845.1 Pteropus vampyrus | reverse complement strand
TCCCCAAAACAATGCAGTTCTTCTCTACCTCTACAAATATTTGATAACATAGCAATTAATGGTGTCTTTACCCTTTTAAAACTAATTCAGACATACACCTGACCCTTTCTTACTCGACTCTCCCTCCAATTCACCAAACAGGTTTAATCTCTCCTTCAAAAGTGTTTCCCTTCTACCTAAAAACATTATTAGATCTCCCTTATTCTGACAAAACTTTACTTGACTTTGCTCTATGTTCTATTATATTTCTTTTCTTCCTTTTGGTGTCAAATTCTCAGGGTTGGCCTACTACACAGCCTGAGGCTGTGTTTCTATAAACCTGTTTCTATAAACAAGATTTTGTTAGAATAACCATCATATTTCTTAGGTATCATGCCCACAATAAGGGCAAAGTTAAGTAGGTAGGAGATCCTGTGACCTGGAAACCTAAAATATTTTCTATCTGAACTCCTTAAAAAAATAAGTTTGTCAACCTCTGGAGCTACAAAGCATGATCTACATTCAATGTCATCATTTCCTCTGATGGTATCATGAAAGGTTTTGGAGCAGCTGTAAAGTACCATGAGTAAAAGGATATTTCAAGACCACTAGTTTAACAACAGTGTGCAGGGAAGATATATAAAAAGATCATTTAGAAAACTATTCCAAAAGACTAGGCATTAGGCGTAAAGGGTGAGAAATGAAAGAGACTTTTTAAAAGAATAAGCATCGATACTAGATGACCACATGTGACAGAGAGGACAAAGCTAATACCAAAATTTCAATCCTCAATGATGTGACTCTCACAATTTGCATTCTCTCCTACAGTCTACTGTGTATTCCTACCTGACTGTAGAGTTCCTAAAAACTTAATGCTAATTCCATGTCCTCTGTGTACCAGACATTCCTCATGCTTCCTACCTGGCTAACTCCTAGGTAAGCAAATCACATAGAAAGAGGCAGTTCCAACAGAATTGGCTGAATGAGAGCACAGGACCAATGTCAGAGGTAGATGGAGTACTCACCTGTGGTACCAAGCAGAGAGAGAGGGGAACTAAGATTTCAGGTCCAGAACTGGCTTTAGCCAAACAGCAAGAAGCAGCTATGAAACTGCTTACAGCAAAAGCAGAGTGTCTTTGATATTCTGACATACTCTTTCTGATGTTCACAGACCATTAGAGTAGCAATTGGTAAGTCTCATGAGAAACAAGGCAAAAAAGACCAAAAAGTGAGGAATTAAATGGAGCAGACCCTACTGGTCTTTTGTCTAGGAAAGCAGTCTTCTAAAGATGATACTACTTTTCAAAATGGCCAATATGATACTAACCTTCATTAACAGAGTTATCACATCCCACAAGATTGAGAAGGATATCGTCATCTTTATCATCAACTTCACATCCCAGCAGCATCCAGCTTTCCACGTTGTCACTTTCTGAAATGGTGCTCTCTTCCTCTTCACTTGAACTGACCTCTATAATCATGACCTCTCGGATAGTACCTGATCTCTCCTCAGGGTTAGGCTTCTCAGTATCCCTCTTGCATATATCATCCAACTCATTAGAATGAAGAGAAGCGGGAGGACTTTGGGTCTTTTCTTTTGGTTGGACTCTAAAATTCTTTCTTTTACATCTATAAATACTATCTTCATCAGACAAAGTTATGACCTCTGATCCATCTGATAGCTGGATCACCTCACTATCTGAAAGGATAATTAAGTTCTTCTGACTTGGTTTACTACTAGATGATTCAGAATTCCCAGAGTTCTTTTCTTCGTGGTCTTCCTCCCTAATGACATTATCAAGATCTTGGGCATAATGGACTTGGCTGTAGAGCTGAAATTCCACCTCACTATCAACACTCAGTTCACTAGATGACTCTTCACGATAAAGGTCATCTTCATATGCTTCTATAGTCTCATAACCACCAAACATCATGGAAAGTCAGTAATCTTGAAGCTGTAAAAGAGAAGGTCATACAAGGAATGTATTTTAAATGCTCAGATCATACCTGAGTACATAATGACATCATCTCTTAGAACTTTTATATAGAGGCTATCACTTTTCTCAATGACATATTAAAATATCTTTTTCTTAGAGCACTTTTTCAAGGATTTCTAAATCTTATTATGACCAACTCTAATAATGCCCACCTCTCTCAAATGAAAATGAACACCAACAAATTGAGTTACAGTTATGAATGGAAATGTCACATTTTGCAGGTATGCTGGAAAGGAAAAAATAGGTTGAGATCCACTGCCTCAGACACCAAATACTTTTTCTCTAACATGTTAAAAATCGCAAAAATATTTTAGGTAATTCTCACTATTTGTTCCATTCTTCGTCTTCTCCCTTGTTCTGAATCTCACTTTTTCAGATATACATTCTCATACAGGAATATTATTTCAACTATGACTAAAATCTACAAGTAATAATTAAATTTTACTATTTTTATGTAGATTTTTATTCTCAATGTAAAAATTAATCTCATAGCTTTCTGATCACTGACCAAAAAAATACAGAAAAATATCTAATAAACCTGGTTTACTTCTGTGCGAGCTATAAAGATGTATATGAAATACAAACTTACTAAATTTGAGGCAAAACTCTTAGCTCTGGGAGAACTTTACTTTCTTACAGTGAGCATATTAAATCTTGCTCATCCTTCAACTCAGCTTAAACATCACTTCCTCAGGGAAGCTTTCTTTGAGCCACTAGACGAAATTAAGTGTCCCCCTTTATAGGCTTCCATAGGACTTTATGTTTCAAAACACTCACCACTGTATTTCTAATTACTAATTCAAAGTAAATCTCCCACAAACACAGATCACATACCCCAAGAGGGCAGGGAACTACACATACTTAGTAAACAATGGATCCCCAAAGCCAAGCTGAGTAACTGGTATTTAGCAGGAACTCTACAAATGTCTG
Organism: Pteropus vampyrus; assembly: GCF_000151845.1. NCBI lineage: Eukaryota > Metazoa > Chordata > Mammalia > Chiroptera > Pteropodidae > Pteropus > Pteropus vampyrus. Next base: position 941,263 of record NW_011888904.1, on the reverse strand, counting down.
CTGAATTAATGAATAATAAATTCATTTGTTCTTCAGCCCCGATAAATCTAATATGTGCCTAAAATCTAGAAATTATGATGGGATGAATTTCACATTTGTCTCCAACTATTCCAACTATTCTCATATCAACCAAAAATCTATACAGTAGATGTTTCAATTAAGTACTGATGGAATATTGATCGAAATGAGAGCTCTGGAAAAATAACTCATGTTTGTTCAAAAATCAGAGACAACCTAGAGAACAATAACAATGACAATTTATTCTTTCTATTCCCCTTTTAGCTATACAGATACAATTTGCAAAGACTGGCCATTTTCTCAGTTTACCAATTCTCTACCCAAAACGTCAGGGTGTTCTGATGGTAGTTTTGGTGACAAAACTAGCTGATTCCAAGAACCAAATAAAAAAAGAGCCAAAAATGAAATTATTGGAATGGAAATTTTTTACGGAAATTAAACACTTTTGTGAGACACCTTAAACTTACACAATGTTATGTCAATTATACCTCAATAAAGATAGATTTTTAAAAAAAGATGATCAAGTTCTGAGTTAACAATACTGTATTGTAACTTGAAATCTTCTAAGAGTAGATCTTAAATATTCTCAATAAAAAAAGGAAATGTGTGAGGTTATGGATGTGTCTAATCTTTTTATAATAACCATGTATATGTATGTCAGATCATGCTGTACACATTAAACTTACATAATGTTATTCGTCAATTATGTCTCAATAAAGATGGGAGGTCAGAAACAAACTTTTAATGCCTTTTTCCTTCTAAAAGATATGTTTTTTCAAAGGTATGGTTTTTTTACCTGTTCCCTTCTTGTACTGTCCTTCAGGTTGCTATGCTGTTGTCATAGAAGTTGAACGTGGCTGTCTGAATAATAAATAATGCTCATAGCATTTATCGGTTTATATTGAAATGTTAGCCTCAGAGGAATTCAAATAAAAGATGAATCCTTTCCTTTTTATTTAATAGGTAAATTAATTCTAAAAGAAGTCGAAGGAATTATGCTCCCTTCAAAATCCTCACTGGATCCATCCTGAGGATCCAGTGTGGACTTAAGATAAAACATAATTCCGGTGCAGCACAGAAAAAAATTAAAGAGCTAAATTACAGAGTTACAAATTTGTACTACTCTTGGAGCCGTCCCAAAGGAAAGGGATTAAGAATAGAGCCATAGGCACACCTGTGAATGTATGCCAAAAATAAACTACAGAAATATAATAAAAACTGACTTCCTTGGGTCTAAGGGTTTATCTCTTTCCTTGAAATGTAGAAAAAGAAATTTAACAATTTAGCCCCTATGGCCTTTAAGAGGATTTTGTATCTTCTGTACTTGAAAATTGTGCTCAGCATAACTTGCTCTTCTATTTATGTAGCTTATGCATGCCAGGGTTAACGTTTGCCTGAGGCTGTTTTGGTTTATGTTACTACTTTAATTACATTCAAATGCATTTAATTTACTTTTTTTTTAAAGTGTATACTCAGAGGATAAATATGAAATATATGCATATATATATCTTGATTCAGACAGCTTTTTCAGCTTTCTGATCAATGTACATGATTCTCAAGCATACTTAAGTAGATAAGGTCCCTATGAGAATCACAAAATTTTAAATCTGGAAGAGACCTTTCAGATTATTTCATACAACATCCTCAATTTACATATAACAAAACTGAGGTCCAGAGAGATAGCCTATCCAAGGTTTTGTAGCTGGCTAAGAACAGAGCTAGGACTGATTCTTATTTCCCTCCCAGCCAAGTGTTCACTATTTTTTTTTTTTAATTTTTAAAATAATTTTAAATAAATATTTTGTTTTCAAAGAAACCTTCCTTCAAAGCTATATTTGCATTGGTTCTAACAACTAAATTTACCTCACGAATATCCATTTTACTTTCCAGTGAAGTACAAAAACTACCAAAGAGGCATTTTAATTGGAAGGAAAAGCATACATTTGAGTTTGTCAGTTCACCATTCAGGAGCCTCCTAAATTGGTACTCAAAGATTATAGCAATCTCATGACCAAAAAGATTTAGGTTCTTATGTTAAAAAAAATAAAATATTAGTTTGGGAATGAAATTTATCTAAAGAATTAAAATGACTTAACAAATATAAAACAGCTATAAAGAATAACTGCAAAGCTCTCACTATTCAAAAGTTGGAGGAGTATTCATTCACTTAATTTTTACAGTAGACAACTGAGGCTTATTTAAGCTTTCAGACTTTACTACACAAGCTTTAAAGCCAATACTTCTGCTCTAACAGTCTACCATTTGGTCATTCTGGACCTTTTGCTCTTATTTCCTTTCAAAGAACTTTTAGCCTAGATGTTTCTTCTTGATAACATAGGTATCTGTTTCAAGATTTAAATCAAATTCGCAGTTTGATATTAAACCCAGTTTTCATTGGAAAGTGACTAATATAAAGTTTATTTTCAACTTAAAATCTGACTTACTCTTAGTGAACTATCCTGACAGCGACAGACATAAAAAAACTATTAAGATGACTCTAGCGTTAAAATTTGTCCATTCTTCAAGTGTGACTTTCACCTTGAAGCAAATCTGACTGGGTTAGAGAATCCAAACGTGTGAAACAATGGTCCCAAAAATGAGAAAGAATACAAGATGTTGGTGGGAGAAAATTAGGCTGAATTTATTCAGAGAAGTCCAGCTGTTCTTGGGATGCATAATGTCTTTTTATGACAACTAATCCTATCACAAAACACTTCTTTCACCTTTCCCTTTTTCCTTTTGCTACCAGTGTGTTATCTTTGTAACTATCTTACAATCTTCACTTCCACTTCCTCAGTTCATTCTCCACCCTCTGATTCTCTTGAAAATGGCAATACTGAACTGTCCCCGAAAGCATAATGCTGTATGAAATACACACACTGCCCACTTCAAAGTCTTCGGATGTGACAGCCTAAGTATTCAAAACACAAAGTCGAGCTTTGAAAGGGACCTGGAAAGTCACTAAATCAAACGCTCTCATTTATATATAGAAAAATCGCGTCTGAGAAGTTTATTATTCGAGCCTTAAAAAAGCCCCTCCTAATTCAATTCTATAATCTGAAATAAAGGTAAATTCTGCCTAAAGATGAGACCCCCTAGAGTCACCACCTAATCAGCCGCGACTAGACCTCAGGCCTGCTGACTCTCAGCCAATTTTCCGACTTCACCAGCAGCTCTTCCTTCAAGTTGAAGTTAACTGCAGGCTCATGCGATGGGAGGAATAAAGAGAATCAGAGAACATAGTCCAAATCTCCGTGTTTTACATAGGGGAAGGGGCACATCTCCCGAAAATTTTCCGGCCCTACAGCTGCCAACTGCTGCTTCTAACAGAGGCTGGTGTTGGCCCAGGACTGTTCGAGCCTCACAGAGACCAGGACCTCTCTCGGTGCGGCGGTACCTCTGCGTTTAACTGACTAACCGGCTTCCCTAAAAGGTAGAAGAATCCTACAGGTAATGGAGGAGACATAGGCAGAACCCCCGTCCCCACCGAGGCCATAGGAGCCCAGCTCTTTTCGAATCACGACCTCAGGCTTTGGCCCGGCAGGGAGAAGCAGACACCCCAGCCAGTCACCCGAGCCGCCTGGGGCAGAGCACCACTGAGGGGCCACAAGCCGCGCCCCGCCATGAGTAGGGGACAGATGGGGGACGCGGAGGCCGGCGAGGGAACACGCGCTAGTTCCACAACCCGGCGGGCGAGACGGAGGGCGGGCAGGGGGTCCCCCGGCCACAGGCTGCTCGGGGTCCGTCACACACATACTCACTGCCGCGGCTGTGACCAGGAAGCACCAACCAGGAACCAAAACGCGTACGGGGACGGGGAGGGGCGAGGACAAATGAGGTAAGGAAACGCGTCCGCGCGGAGGAGGGAAGATACTTCCGGGGAAAACATAGCTCCCGGGAGTCGTCTTCCGTCCCAGCCCACCCTGCGGGTCCTGTGCGCGCATGCGTAACAGCTGTTAACCCTTTCCTTCCCTGCTATAATCTTTTGGTTTGCCTTCTTTGCTTTTTGCCTTTCCCTTCACTGCTTCTCTCAAAGATACCAGACTACATCTATAACATGGGACCCTTTTTTTTTGAATGGCTTGAAGAGACGAGATGCTACTTCCAGGCAAAACAGGGGGAGCACGCATCCTTCTGTACCCTCGAGAAAAACTATATCTCCCATGATCCCCCCAGGCCGGTTTCAGGATGGGTTCCGCCTCCTCCTCTTCTAGACCTCGTGGGACCTCTTCCCTGTTCCACGTGGCTCAGGAGCTGAGCCGAGGTCTCGGCTGGGGACTAGGACTAATGCGGCAGGCGGCTTTGCCAGCTGACCCAGGAACCCCCTAGCAGCGGCGAAGCCTCTTTGAGAGCGCCAGGCTTCTTACTTCTGTGCGCTAGGTGACCTTAGACAGGTACCTTCCAAGTCTAGTTTGAAGTTGAACTCTAGTTCACACTTGGTCGCTTCCTGCTTTTTTTCGCCTAGGATACAACAGATTTAACTCTTTGTGAACCTTGAAGAGTTGCACTCTTGTTTAAAATTGAAGTGAATCGTGGTCCTTTGAAAACCTCTGGAGGCTACACGATTGTGTTGAGAGCCTCTGGCTTCCGTTCTTCTAACACCTTATTTTAATAATTAGTGATAATAAACCCATCTGTACAACTTTAGAAATAATGAGACACTTTATCAATTTGCTAGCCCTTGGCAGTAGTCCCGAAAGATGAGCTTGAGATTGGTTCTTTTTGCCAACATTTATTGAACAT
>NW_011888904.1:930565-933817 GCF_000151845.1 Pteropus vampyrus | reverse complement strand
AGGAAGCTCCTACTTTCCCCAGGGCAGTGGTGGTAGCACATTAACAATGTTGATGTGAGGGGCCAGGACAAAGAGGCTTGCCTTGTTTCAAAGCGCTGGCAAGATGGGGATTTACTGTAGCCAAGATCTTGGTGAGTGGCACATATTGCTCATGCTTACCCTTCCATTGCAGAGGGAAAAGCTACCTCTTTTCTTATATTCCAGTTCTTTAGTGGTACTTAGAACCTCTGAGAACTAACTAAGACCTCTTAACAGGTGTCTTTCTAACATACCTTTTTATTCACTGAAAGGCTACTATGTAACAGGTCCTTGCTAGCCACTTAAGATATATTGTTTCTCTTCCTTCTTCAAAATGAGTCTGTAAGGGAGGTGTTAGTCCATTTCACTAGTATAGAAATTGCAACTTGGTGAGGTCATGTGACTTGCTCTAAATCACACAGCTGGAATTCAAACCCAAGTCTTCTCTAAATCCCTAACCCATTCTATTTTCCATGCCCAAAGCTGCCTTTCAAAACTAAACTTTTTGAGGGCAGAGACTATGATGACGTGCTCCTATCTCCACACCCAGCACCTAACCCAAGCCCAAGCGCATAGTGGATTCACAGAGAATGTTTGTGGCATGAGAGGATTCCATATGAAATGACTGCCAAATGAGGGTCTGGGTGTGTGTGAGCAGCATTGTGAAATAGCAGAGGAGGGAGCAGCTGGCTGTTTAGCTGTAGTGAAGGAGCCTCCTACAGAGGGGAAAGCCAGATAACTGGTCAGTAAGAAAAAAACCAACAAGCCAGCATTCTATAGCAAAGGACACCAAAAGGCAATCCACAGAAGCAATCCAAAGGGCCATGAGCTATGATAAAGAGGTGCGCAACATTACTAATAATCAGAAAAATGCAATGATCTTATATACAGTGGATGGGAATACAAATTCGAAAAGCCTTTTAGGGGAGCTTTTTGACAGTATCTATCAAAATTGTAAATGAGCTATGTTCTTAAATGTGTGTACAAAGATAGTTTGTGATAGAAAAATGGAAACAAATATTCATCGATAGAGAATAAAATAAGCAAGGCTACATCTATATTATTTTTTAAAAGCTATGCTGCTTTTAAAATAATGAGATGAATCTGTATGTATTGACATAGGACAATCTCCAAGACAGACAGTTAAGTGAAACAAAGACAAATTGCAGAACAATAGTTGTATTATGTATCCATTTTTGTTATACTGTTATAGGATATGTGTATGTCTCTATGGAGGTATAAATGCATAGAGAAAATATGGGATGGATACCAATCAATAACCTCTGAAGAGTGGAGAGAGAGTAGAGGGGCATGAAGAGGGACTTTTACTTAAAAAATAAAAAAATGAGACATGTCTCATTGTGATGAATACCATATCACTTCTGTAGTATTTCTACCAAAAGCTCATAACCTGAATATAATCATGATGAAACTATCAAACACAAATGAGAGGACGTTCTACAAAGTACCCGACTCCATCTCCTCAAAAATGTCAGTGTCATAGAACACAAAGAAAGACTGAGGAACCGTTCCATGCCAAAGAACAGCAAAAGCGACATGATACATAATAAATGCAAAAATGATCTAAGATTTTCTCTTGCCATAAAGGATAATATTGGAACAATTGTCAAAATCAAAATAAATCTAGATTTTATGAAAGTGCTATAGCGATGTTATTTTCCTCATTTTTATATTTACATTATGGTTATATAAGAGAATGTCTTTTTTTAAGGCAGTACACCCTGAAGTACTTGGAGTAAAAAGGTATCATGTTTGAATCTGATTCTCAAGGGATTCATAAAAAATTGTGTTGGAGGGAAAGGATAGGGAGAGAGAAAGAAAAGAGAATGATAAAACAAATGAGGTAAAAAGTTGACATTTTGGTAATCTGGGTAAAAGGTGTATGAGAATTCTTTTTACCAATTTTGCAGATTTTCTCTAAGTCTGAAATTATGTTGAAATATAAAATTAAAAGGAAAAATAAAAAAGAATAAGTAAAAAGAGTTTGTCAGATAGAGAAGGCAGGGAAATCTGGCAAAGGAATAAGAGAAGCAAAGGAAACTGACACATATGAGTCTTATGTGTTAAGAAATGAATGTTTCTCTGAGTGTCCAGAACATAGATAGCATGGTGTTCGGGAAGGGGAAACGGGGGACATAGACGTGATGAGCAACTCACAAATGACTACATTTCCCTGCTACCAAATATTGGAAATGAAGATTTTAAGCCTTCTTCCTACCCAGTCTCAAGCCCTGTGAGAAATAATTTGAGTTCTTCCAGCTTCCAAGTGATTTCAGAATAAGAAACTCTAGAACAATGACTGAAAGGACAACTAGTACAACTCCTTCATTTTGCGGAAATGGTTTTAAACTAAGGCCCACAATGGAGAAGGCATTTGCAAGTTCCCAGCAAAAGTTAGTGTTAACACTGGTTTCCAGTTCACCACCTATTATTCTTTGGGTGGCACATTCTTTCTGTACCACCAAAGTCCTAAAGGTTGAGGCAGAAATAGAGGCTGGCAAATGAAATAACAATGTTACCCTTTAAAGTTTGAATGTTTTTCATTTGGCACAAATACGGACTTAGTGTCTATACAATTTTAAAATGTAATTATAGAAAGTGTTGTCACTTAAGGCCCATACGTGGCAAGTGGTAAGTGATGTTCAATTCAGGCTCTTAGTCTGAAGCAGCAATCAAGGTGATTCTCAGGAATTCTCAATGACATTGGTACCCATCTGGATTTTCTTGAAAAGTTTAACATCCTTTTTTATTATTCATGATTTTGCAGTTCTTCAAATTGCTAGGTGATGGAGAGAGCATGCAATTTTCATCCAGGCTATGAAATCATTCTTAAAAATTTGGACATTCATATATAGACGGATTTTAATTTTTCTTAGAGATTGCTTTTCCTTATAAAAATCATAAAATTTAAAATATATATACTGTAAATTAAACTACGTAAATGATAATATTCTCATTGCAATAAAATCCTAGGGATAAGGAGCTAATATTTCAAGAACTCTATTCTCATTTGTTATTATTCTTAGTTGGAATTGATTCCTCAGGGTTTAAATCTAAGTTGCTACATAATGAACATTGACTAGGAAAACTATTGAGATTTTAGTTTATTTAAGAATCATCAGATTCCATACAAGAAATCTTGAAACATGTTATCAGTAATGTGTTGACATGATATGCACACTCCAAAAGGCATGTCTTTATTTTAAATGTCTA
>NW_011888904.1:913552-930125 GCF_000151845.1 Pteropus vampyrus | reverse complement strand
AAACTTCACACCTTCTTTACTGTCTTTGACAACTATATTTTCATGGACCTAGCAATCCTTGTTCTTGCTTTGCTGTGGTACAGATCTATTAAAGTCCTGAACCATCACGCATTTTCTTCAGAATGTTCAATGCCCGTCTCTCTCAAGAATGGCTCCTTTCGCTCTGCTTTGCTGTTGCTCTCAGAACTTACTTTTTCTCTTCTGTGCCTGTGCTCAGCTGTGCTGGAACAGTGAGAGGTTTTATTGTCTGCCTTGGTTCCTTGGTAAAAGAGGGAGTCTATCTATCTGTTGACATTACCCAAGGAAAGCTCCAGGCTGCTTAGAAGACACAAACTCTGGTTCTGTGCAAGTAGCATTATCAAAGGCTCTAGTTTCCTGTCTTCAAAGACCACCTGAGCAAACCTTGACTAGATGAGAACAACATAGAATTGTGTGGAATGGGACCAGGAAAGCAATGGGTAGGAATTCTAGGATCTGTGCTGGTGGCAAAGGGTAAATGGCATGTATCTATGAAAGTAAAAAAATAGCTACAGGCCACAAGGTGAGGACCAGGAGGGTAACAGACTATCAGGACTTGAATGGATCTCATGTGGCACTGCAGCAGGAATAAACATCAAAAAATCAGAAACAACAGACTCATGTATTGTGGTGTGTAATGAAGATATCATTTCAAATCAGTGGAGAAAAGATGGAATATTTGATAAATGCTGCTGAAAGAACTGCAAGCAGGAAGTTAGAATCTACCTCATACTATTAAAAAATAAATTACTGATAAGTGAAATTATAAATAAATTTTAAAAATTTAAATATGGTATTTTAAGGAGAAAGACACCATAAACAAAATTAAGAAACAAATCTCAGAGTGGGAGAAAATATTTCCCTCACATACACCAAAAGATACTACCCATATATAAAAAGAGTTCCCATGGTCAATTAGAAAACTAAATGCCACTACAGAAAAAGAACCAAGGACATGAATGGAAAGTTACAGACAAAGAACTAAAAATAGTTGAATAACATGAGATAATCAATCTTCCCAATAGTCAGATAAATGGAAATTAAAACATTATAACTTTTAATAAATCAGATTGACACATTTTAAAAGATTGATAATAATCTTCATTGTTTCATTCATTCAAATAAATATTTATTGAGGGTCTACTATGTGTTGTACATAGAAAATGTTTAGTATAACATACCCAATCCCTGCATGAATGTCTTTGAGTCAAAAACGAGTCTCTCATAAACAGCATATAATTTGATTATATTTTTGTATCCAGTCTGCCAATCTCTCTTCTAATTGATGCTTTTAATCTATTAACATTTAAACTGATAATTGATAATGAAGGACTTACCTCTGCCATTTTGCTATTTGTTTTCTATATGTCTGATATCTTTTTTGTTTCTCAATTCCTGCCTTCTTTTGTTTTTAATTTATTCTAGTGTACCATTTTAATTCCATGTTCATTTCCTTTTCTGTCCAGTTTTTAGTTATTTTCTTATTGACTACCATGGGGATTACAGATAACATCCTAAATTTATACAAATCTAGTTTTAATTGATACCAATTTAGCTTCAATACCATACCCTAACTCTGCTCCTATCAAGCAGAGTTCCCCTGCTCCCCATTTATGTTGTTATCACAAATTATATCTTTATACCTTGCATGCTCATTAACATAAATTTATAGTTATTGTTTTATGCATTTGTCTTTTAAATCATAGGAATAAAAAGAGAATTATAAACCCAAATACGGTAACACTAGCTTTATATTTAAAGTAAATATTTAAAGCAATTACCTTTGCCAGAGACCTTTATTTCTTCACATGGCTTTGAGTTACCATCAAGTGTCCTTTCCTTTCAACCTGAAGGATTTTCTTCAGCATTTCATGAAGGACAGTTCACTAGAGACAACCTACATTGCTTTTGTTTATCTGGGAAAATCTAATTTCTTCTTCATTTTTGAAGCATAATTTTTCCAGGTATCTAATTCTTAGATACCAGATTTTTTTTTCTTTCAACAATATATTATTCCACTGCCTTTTGGCCTCTGTGATTTCTAATGAGAAATTGGCTGATAATCACACTGAAGATTCTTTGTGTGTGACAGTAGTTTCTCTTTTGCTGCTTTCGAAGCTTTCTCTTTCTCGTCTTTCAACAGTTTCATTATAATCTGTCTTAGTGTAGATCTCTTGAATTTATTTTGCTTATAACTTGTTGAGATTCTTGGATATGTATGTCCATGTATTTCATCAGATTTGAGAAGTTTTCAGCTATTATTCCTTCAAGTATTCTTTTGCCCCTTTCTCTCTCTCTTCTCCTTCTGAGATTCCTGTATGTGTATATTGATATGCTTGCTAGTGTCCCTTAGGTCCCTTAGGTTCTATTCATTATTCCTCATTCTTTTTTATTTCCACTCCTCAGACAGTGTAATTTCAATTGACTTATCTTCAGGTTCACTGATTGTTTCTTCTACCTAATAAAATCTTCGGTTGAACCCCTCTGGTAAGTTTTTTTCAGCTTTTGTATTTTTCAGTTCCAGAATTTACATTTGGTTCCTTTTCTAGTTTTTATCTCTTTATTTATTGTACATATATTTTTCTCCTGATTGCGTTTAGTTCTTTGTGATGGTTTTCTTTAGCTCTTTGGATATATTTAAAGTCTTTGTCTAGTATTATAGGTTGAATTGTATCCTCCAAAAATTCAAATATTGAATTCCTAACCACTAGTACCTCAGAATGTGACCTTATTAGGAAATAGGATTGTTGGAGATAGAATTAGTTAAGATGAAGCTCTTAGAGTGGGACCTAATCCAAGGTGACTGGTGTCCTTATAAAACAGGGAAATTTGGATACAGAGACATGCACACAGAGAAAATACATTGTAAAGATAAGGGCAGAGATTGGGATGATGCTTCTACACCATTCATTACCAACAAACCACCAGAACCTAGATAATAGACATGGAACAGATTCTCTCTTACAGTCCTCAGATGGAACCAACCCTGCTAACACCTAGATCTCATATACATGTTATAGTGACAGAAAGTATCTGGAAAGGTACTTCATTTAGGAAGTGAGTTGAAGAGGAGAGAAAGGATAGTGAGAAGATGGATTTTCATTTTCATTTAATACACTTTTGAGTTGTTGTACCTTGTTACAAATTTGTATTCGTGTTGTAACTTCAAAAAATCAATATGCATTTTTAAATAAACTTTAAATTTTAAAATTTTTACCTGGAGTAAAAAAAATCTACCTAAATAACCCATTGCTACTATTTTTGTTCTCTGGAGCCTCATAATGCATGTTAAGATATCAGAAAGCTTGGATCTGAATCCTAGATTGTGTTATCTTCTCTACCCTTCCAAATCCACTCTTCTCTACATCGCTCTAATTCCCTGGGAGGGCTGATCTCCATAGACTGCCTCAAGAGTTTCCTTGACTTCTGGACTTTGGTTGGGTTTAAACAATAGGAAGCATGTGCAAAAGGAAATTTAGGTCAAGTTCTTAGTCTGCTAACTCTTTCTCTGCTGAGTCTCTGTGAGTGGCTATTTTCCTCTGCAAAAGACCACAGCTTCTGTTAGATGGCCTTTTTCTCCCTACAACAAATTCTTCCTTTCCTTCCCTAGGTGTAGGGTTGGTGATGTTCCCTGTAATTGCTAACTCTAAAGTACAGTGCCATCCTTGGTTTCCCTAAGCCCTGCCTACCCCTTTGCAAATAGTCCCTTTATAGAACACTCTTCAATTACTTATTTAGAAAGCCCTATCTCTTTCCTGCTAGGACTCTAATTCATCAATCTACTACCTATTAAATGGACACATCTCTCTGGACTGAAATCAACCTTTAGCAGTACAGCAAGTCTCCAAAGTGACGAAAGTTTTAAGAATCACTTTGCAGTCTTTTCTGGCTTTTGAATATATAGAAGTCCTTGATTGGGTGTAGGGGTGGGAGGAATTTGGTAGGAATGAGGAAGGCAGCTTGCTGCTTTTTATGTCAGATACACACACATGAGAAATGGGACTTAACCCAAACCACAAGGCTCTATATCCTAATCAGAATTATTGAATTTAAGATTTGGGACTGCAGCTTCTTTAAGAAGAAATAAAAATATTCATTTTATCTTTGCTTTTGATTCTGTTCATCATCCATTACCAATCTCCTGGGTTAGCATCTCACAACGACATGCTCAATGCTTGAACTTTGGGACTTTAAAAAAATTGAGCCTAGCCCAGTTCTTGGTCTATATCTGCCTCCACCACAAAGGCCTTAATGGATTCCATCTCTCCTGGTCCAGGGAAATATGTGCTGGCAATATATATGTATTAGTTTCCTAAGACTGTTTCAACAAATTACCCAAAACTTGTGGCTTAAAACAATGGAAATTTATGTATTTAACACAGTTCTAGAGACTAAAAGTCTGAGATCAAGACATCAGCATGGCCATACTCTCTCTGACAGCTCTAGAAGAGACTCCTTCCTTACCTCTTCCTAGCTTCTGAGATTCTTAGCAATCCTTGGCATTCCATGGCTCATAGATACATCATTTCAATCTTAGCCTCTGTCACCACATGGCCATTTTCTCCCTGTGAGTCTCTCTTCCCCTCTTATAAGGCCACCAGTTATATTAGATAAGATAAGGGCCCCCTCTACTCCAGTATGGTCATACCTTAACAACTAATTATATCTGCAATGACTCTATTTCCAAATAAGGTCACATTCTGAGCTACTGGAGGTTAGGATTTCAACATATCCTTCTGGGGGACACAATTCAACCCATAATAATATGTATTCATCATTTCGAAGGACTCACATCTATCTCAATGATTAATTGCAGTCCTAGAAGAGAAAATATCACATATAAAAAAAAACTTTAGAACACTTTATTCAAGGAAAGCAATAGATGAGAGGAAAATAAAGAACCCTGAACTAGAAGTCAAAGGATAGGGTCATAGTCTCAGGTGTAATACAGTTTTACTATATGAACTTCCAGGGCACTTTATCTCTGTGCACTTAAGTTTCCTCATCTATAAAATGAGGAGCGAGACTTAATAATTGCAAAGGCAGGTCCCTTCAAACTCCCAACTTCTAAAATTCTTCAACGTGTGCACTGGATAATGCTGATAGATCTTGTACAATAGTATTGTGTTCTTATTGAAACTGTTTCCTCAGAACGCTTATGTTCAATTTCTCTCTGGGCTTATTTTCAATTACTCTCCTATTGTCCATGAGATACTTTGGTTTATTTTTAAAACATCTGGAGGATTCACTAGCCTTAATTCCAAGTGGCAAATATAAAGGCCCTGTTTAAAGCTTCATAATTAGAGCCAGGTGTTTCTTCTAATACTATTAAATCCTCTCATACAATCTTGTTTTCAGGAATAGTGTGGGACTTCCTCTTAGGGAGACTTGGATAGAAGTCCTTGGAGTCAGAAGGGGAATGAGAGAGTGGGAAGAGTTAAGGTCATGCCATATGGTCTCCCTCATCATCGCACCTGTGCACTTGGCCCCCATACATCCTTGCCCCCGCTATCTGCAGCAGGGACTCCTCCAGGGAAGGTACTCTGTCTTATTTATCTCTGATTCCCCCTACACACATGCATTACCACTCAAAACAGGACCCATCCAAGAGCCGGTGTTGGAAGGAGCAAGGGGGAGATCAGTCATAAGACAAGCTTCATCACTGCTCATTTCCACCCCTTCCTCTGACCCCTTCAGATCTAGGAACTGACTCTCCTTTTTTAAAATTGTGGTAAAATATATATACCATAAAAATAAACCATTGTAATCATTTTTAAGTGTATGGTTCAGTGACATTAAGTACATTCACATTGTTGTGCCACCATCACCACCGCCCATTTCCAGAATGTTTTCATCTTCCCAAACTAAAACTCTGTACCCATTAAATAATCACTCCCCATTTTACCCTCCTCCCAAACTCTGGTAACTACCATTCTAATTCTCTCTTTAGGAATGTGATCCTCTAGGTACCTAATATGAGGGAAATCATATAGTATTCGTCTTTTTGTTACTGGCTTAGCATAATGTTTTCACTTAACATAATGTCTTCAAGTTCCTCAGTATTGTAGTATGTGTCAGAAATAGGAACGCTTCCTTCTTGACAGCATCAGAACCTTTCAATTCCTCTCCCACACTGAGATCCTCTACCTTTGTAAGAGAAGCAGCTTTTTTGGTTAATCAAGAACAAGGAGAGGACTGATCCAGCCTCCTGGTCTTCACCATACTGTCTTTACAACCAGGCTTTTGGGTCTTCAGCTTTAGAGCATCTTTGGCCTTTATTTATTCATTTAATAGATAACTGCTTGAGCTCCCGCTCTGTCCCAGTCCTATAGTGGGTGCTTATAATCTAATAGAAAGAAATAGATCTGTAAATAAATTTGAGATAAGGTGCTACCGGCTTCTAAGATAGTATTCTGAAGTTCGTGGAACCACAAGAGAGAGAGTTCATACATAACTGAGAGAATGAGAAAAGTCTCCAGAAGAAGTGATTCTATGAATCTTGTAAGAGGAGTAAATGTTCTCCGTGGTGAAACCAGATCTGGGGAGGAGCACAGCCAGGCAGGACACTGCCAGAGAAGAGGCCTAGGGGCATGACTCAGCCTCATGTGTTAGCGAAATTGTAGGTGAGTTATATTCTGTAGTACAGAATGTAGGGGGATGCAGGGGGAGAGGAAAAGCACCATGAAATAATAATCCAGGAAACTATAGAGGAAGCTGGACCCAGGTCACAAAGACCACGTATGCTAGGTAGGGAATTTGGTTTTATCCCCAGGACAAGCAAGATCTATGGAAGATCTTTAGGCAGTATAATAGGGTCGAATGTGTTTTTGTGGTACTAGTGGTGTTGTGGGGTGGAGGGGGTCGGGGTCTAGAGGTAAGAGGCCAGTTAGGAGAGTGTTGCCTCAGAGCAAGTGAGGGATGATGTAGTAGTCATGGTGGAATGGAGGCAGTAACAGTGCTTGAGCTGAGCTCATACTGGCTCATGAGAACCGATTGTCAGGTTTTCCAGAATTTTGCAAGTCTGTTTTTAAATGCAGTCATTGTTAAAAATTAAACTATAGAAACTTACAATTAAATAAATTATATATTTAAGTGATAATAAATACTCAAAGTTCATTACTTCCAAATAATTATACTATTATCTTTTCTCTTATAGTAATTTATATCTATCGTATCAGTACAGTAGAAATATTAGGTAATGATATGCTACTGCTCATCTCTTCCCAACAACTCATTCAATGACATCAAATTAGTAATTTGACATCAGTCATTGAAGGAGCATATATACCATCAGCAGCTATTTTAAATCAGGACTTGTTTTCCCCCCTCGGTGCCAGTTATTACATTTACAGCACATCACTAGTTGTGGTTACCACGGCCTGGAAGTAGTAGAATCTTCTGGTTACTATGTGGGCAGAAAGAGTCAATGTACTAGTTTTTCAAAAATCCCCTAGTTTCAGTAGCCTTCCTCTGAGAGGGCTGTTTTAAAGTCAATTGGAGATCTTGCAACAGGGAGCAGATATTCTTTTAATTTGCAAGGATTCTGCTGATTCTGCAAGGCCAAGGGTGTTATTTTGTTTGTCCAGTAATTTGCAACCAAGACTTAGTAGAATGTCCAAACTCTCAGTTTTCACTGCACCTACCCAAGGTTTTGACTGAATAGGTCTGGCGTCCTTGGGAAAAAATAACAACAGTAGCAGGGATATGAGAAGATTATATTTTTATACTACCAGCAATCTCATCATTTTAGATTGGAAAAATATGAAAAAACAAGGGTGGGAGCAGAGGCAGGGAGACCAGTTGAGCAATTGTTACAGTCATCCTGGGGAGAGGTGACAAGAACTGAACCAGGAAAATGGCAATGGGGATACACCTGACGGATGTGGGAAAGGTAGAATCAACACTACAAAGTGACTGGTTGAGTGTGGGGGAGGAAAAGAATCACTAGGTGGCTGCTGGAACCATTTATTGAGACAAAGAGACCAGAAAAGAGCTGACTTTTTTAAGGGGATCACTTTTAGACTCACTGATTTTGAGGTGCTTTTGGACATCCAGATAGTAAAGTCTGGTAGACACTTCGATATAGAGGAAAGGTGCTCAAAAGAGAGCTCTGTATCCAGATGTGTTGTATATTTAAGAATCTTCAGCTGAGAGATGACGATTAAGACCTTGGATGAAATGAGCTTATTCAGGGACAATGTATAGAGTGAGAAGAGAGTCAAAGATAGAACCTAGGGTTTAGACCCCAAGGTTTAAGAGGCAGACCAAGGAGCTAACAGCAAAGGATCCGATACTGGGGTGGGATCCGATACTGGGATAACATGGTAAGAGAAGTAGGAGAAAACTGAGACAGTGGTGACTTCCAAAGAGAGTTTGGGTTGAGACAGGATTGATCGTGGTGTCAGATAACAACATCAAGTGAAAACTAGAGAGTCCACTGAATGCAACAGCCAAGAATCCGCAGAACTCATCTTCAGAGCTGTCTGACTAAAGTGGTGGGAGCAGAAGCCAGTGTTCTCTGATATGAGAGGAAGTGGGAGATGAGGTTACAGAGAAACATGTGCAAGTCTTTTGAGGGCCATACTAGAGAGGGAGCAACATTAAGGTTATAGTTTTAGTGTTGTTTTTAAGATAGAGAGACCTGAGCATTCTTGTGGCTGTGGGAAAGTAGAGAAGAAGGAAAGGCAGGAAAGACTGGGAATGATCAATCAAGTGACCTACCGAGAAAGACAGGAGGGGATTAAAATTGGCAGTTTCTCAAACTTGTAATGTGCACACGAGTCACCTGGGGATCTTGTTAAAATTCAGATTCTGATTCAGTAGGTCTGGGGTGGGGCTAGAGATTCTGCATTACTAACATGCTTCCCGGTGAAGCTGATGCTACTAGTCAGTGAACCATGCTTTGGGTAGCAGGATGCTAGAGCTCTGAACGGTAATCATGTGTTCATTTGTCTGTCTCCTGCCCTAGACTCTGAAGCAAAATCCTTCCAGATAATCCCTATTTCCTAACACAGTATCTGTCATAAAAATTTGTTGAATACATTAACTATATGGAGATGTGTATTTGGCATTATCTACAACTATGAAAAAGTGGGGAGGAACCCTAAAAGTCCAATAACACAAGAATGGATAAGTTAGAGTACGAGTATACTTTAGAATATTCTTAAGTAATTGAAGTGTTCACTGTGAAGTCCATACTATGGGGAAATTCCTACGAAAAAATTGTAGAAAGCACGTGAGTTCTTACTTATATTATTACTGCCCCTGTGTGAAATTATGTATTTGGACAAGAACTAGAACAGAACAGAAAAAGCAAGTTTAATTTGATCCAGCAATAGGATCATGGATGAATCTTTACACTTAGATTTCCATCGATGTGATAAAAATTCAGGCAAAAAAATAATACTGTTACACATATGAAAGAAAAAATCAAACATGGGTATTCTAACTGGAAAATCAAAACAGTGGTAAATAACCCCTACAGATAGTCACTTAGATTTGGAATTGTATGTAATATATATATAATATATATATATATATATATTACATACATATTACATACATATTACATATTAACTTTTCTTTGCACAGTCATTTATTCTTATTCAACAGATTTTTCCTTCCTTTGTCCCTTTTTCCTTCTTTTCTTTTCTTTCCTTATGCTTCTGCTCTTCCCTCCCTCTTTTTAAGACATCTCTTCCTTAAGGAATTCCCATTCCCAGTGATATCTCATCAAAGGAGCACATGAATAGCTGACATTATGTAATGCTTTGACATTTGACGTTCCCAAGGCATTACCCCACCCCTGATGCAGAATAAGTTGTCAGAGCATGAAATTGGTATTTTTACATATTCTTAATGTACAGATGTCAGTCTGAAAACCATTCACTAGTGTGATGATTACATTCTTTGTCTCATTTTCTTTCTATGCCAAGATCTGTTCCTGTGATTTCTTTTCTTTTGGGAGTTTCAAGGAGGGAAGACAAAACTTTAATAACCTAGCTTACCAATTCTGCCAAAAGGTAAAAGTAAACTTTAAAGTCTCTGACCATTTTTGAAAACTATACTTCTGACACAGGAGCAAAGATGTAAGAAGAAGGGCCAGATGCAAGTTAGAAATACAATCTGTGGCCCACTTGATGGTGCCAGATTCCTCAGCATGTTCCCAATCAAAATCTGCTTGCAGTTTACAAGTTCGTTATTCTGTGTTAATCACAAAAATGAATGGCGTAGGCTTATGAGAGAAACAAAAATGTATAAAAATAATAATCTTGTTGAAAATACACAAGGTAAGAAATGGAAGAGACAGTCTCATCCATCTTCTCATGTTCTCAGCAATGCCTTCTTTGATAGGATCCCTGAACAATGAGCATCCAGTCTCTATCTGAATACCTTCAGTGATGGACATCCCACTACCTCATGAAGCAACCCATTTCATACTTGAATGGTTGGCAATACTGTCCAGCATTCTTTCTCTCTTCTGGAAACAGTACCAAATTCCTTGGGGGAACTGCTACTTCTTCATTCCATGTGGACACGCCGCAGTATGCTGCTTCCTGGCCTGTTTGCCCTCACATCCATGCCTTACCTTTCGCCTGCCCCTCTCTATATTGCAGGGGAGAGGGAGCTGACCTCTCCCCCAGGCCCATAGTCCCGGGCTCCCATGTCAGCCGAGTTTTGGTGGGTCTGACCAATGGGAGGTATTATCAGGAGAATAGAGGGTGAGGAAAGGAGAAGACTGTGCTACAGCTGCATTTCTTCCATGGTTCAGCTCCAGCTCCCCCTGGACAGATACACCATGGTTTCAACCTCCATTGAAACACCTTCTCCCATTATCCCTCTAATTTAGCTATAGCAGTGGCCTCATTGTTGGTAACATCTGAGTTACTGCACTGTTCTCAGGGAGACTTCTGAACCTCTTTTGTCACTTGTGTATAACCAATAAATCCCCTCTGTTCAGAGTGGTTTCTATTTCCTGGTTAGATCCTGGCTGACACGGTTCTGCATGTGACCAAACCTGACAATCATAGCGCCTATTTCTGGCCAAATAATGGGCTCAGGGATGGGCATATGACACAAGCTAGACCTATCAGTCCTTCTGTGGGACTATATATTCTCTTTTTGCTGGGGGTCACTGAACTTGGATGGGGTAATATTAACATCTGCAGCTATGTCTACGATGCCTATCTGCACAGTGAGAGAATGAAGCCAGCACAGAGAAAGAACCAGCAAGGGGTGGGGAGACATCTAATGACATCCTTCAAGTTCCTAAAGTCCCTGAAGCTCTATCATGAACTACCCATCTACATGAGTAGTCTCTTTTTCCCTTAAGTTTCCATGATTTGGGTTTCTGTCACTGACAACCCAAAACTAAGCCTGACTAAGGTAGACAGCTTTAATTAGTAGAAAAATATAGCCCTGAAGAAGCCCAAATCTGCTTCTCTGTAACCTCCTCCTGTCAACCTGGTTGTCAGTTTTAGGGACCACAGCATTCTGGGCTCCTATACACCCTCTGCAGCTCTTCCCACCTCCAGCATGGGTCCAGGCCACCCGTTGGCCTTCCCCGGCCTTGTTGCACCTCCTTCTCCCCTTACCCCAGTGTTTGATGTCTCTGCTAGCTCCCTCTGCTTCTTTCAGACTCTCTTCAGACATGCTGCTAACTCATTCTTGACTCTTCTCCCCAAAACGTAATGTTGGCAAAAGTCCCTGGCCCCAAGAACTGGTCAGAAGCACGCATGACCCTCCTTGTCAAAGATGGGCACTTGATGACTCTTTTCATGGCCCTTCAGGTACTAAAGGCAGCCTTTCTATTCCACCACCCCTCCACTCCCGCACTGCCCGCACCTTCTTGTTTCTCTCAGGAACTTAGAATCTTGTGGCCTTCGATCGTTCCTTGCATTTTCGAGGTCTCTGGTCATAAGCAGCCTGGCACCCACCACTGAATGTGTTCAGAATGGTCACCAGGATGCTGTGTCTTCATGAGATTGGTCTGCCCCACCACTTGGGACCCAGGGGAGAGGATCTAGAAATGACTGTTCACTCTTCCTGGAAGATGGCAGCCTGAGTGGCTACAAACCCACTAAAACATGGGCATCTGCCCAGCGATAGGAAGAACAGCCACTACAACAACTATTTACTGTGTTCTGGGCACTGTGATAAGCCTTTACTTACTTTTTTATATTTAACCATCATAATGCCTTGAAAAGTTGGCATTATCGTCCTTATGTTTCCCATGAAGGAACTGAGACTTGGAGAAGTTTAGCAACTTGCTCCAGGTCAAGGGTGAGTAAAGGGTGAGACTTAGAGAAAGTATGAGGAGTCATCCCCATTCTCTCTGTGTCTTCCATATGGCAGTTCCTATGCTAGGCAGTGGGGATGCAAAGATAAGTAAGAAGTAGTTTCTACTCTAGAGGAGCTCACAGTCTAATGGGGCTGAAGAGGACATTCAAAGAAGGCTTCCTGGGAGAAGTGTCACTGAGCAGAGTTTTCCTAAAAGGGAAGAGCAAGTACAAAGCTACAACGATGTGGAGTAGCTTGGCTCATTTGAGTAAATGGAAAGCCTTTGGTATGGTGTGTCACGGAGAGGTCTACGGGCAGAGATGTGACTTACATCTGAGCAGGAACAAGATCACAAAGGTCCTTGAATGTCATGCTAAGGAGTTGGTACCTTACTCTGAAGGACCAGACAAAAGAAGTTTAAGCATTTTACTTTTCATCATTTTAAGCCCACATTCCAGCTATGTCCTTTTCACAACACCAAAGAAATATATATTCTGACTTTTCTCTTTTCCTATCCTCTGCTTTCCATCTGGTGCCTCCCATTGATTGAACCTAAAAGGAAGTAAGAGGACAAGAAGTTTTGGTTGATGGAGTCTATAGAGGTCAGCCTGTCAGAGCACCAAACAGAGGGGAGAAGGGTAGAAAGTCGGTTTGAAGAGCGTCTGTTCCTCTGAAAGCATTCACCACCTTCCTCAAAAAGTTAAGAATCACAAGAATAAAGAAAGAGATGAATTCTGGATTTGAAGACTTTGTAAAGAAGGAACATTTGAACCAGGCCTTGAAGATCTATGACAGGTACAGATATAAAAGGGCCTTCTGGGAAAAGGGAAGAGCGTGAGTAAAAGCTCAGGGCGTGTTCAAGGAGCCATAGCACTCAGTCCAGCATGACCAGAGCAGAGGGCAATGCACCAAAGAAGGGAAGGGGTATGTGTGTACTGGAGGGTAGCCTCCAGAGGAAAGGTGGACTAGGAAGAAAGGTAGATGGGGCTGGATTAGGAGATCCGAGACTCGGGAGCCAGACTGCTTGCTTTGAATCTCAGCTGGGCAATTTTCAATCTGTGTGACCTTGAGCATGTTACTTAACCTCTATGCTTCAGTTTCCTCTGTAAAATGAGGGTGATACTAATAGGTACAGGATTGTACCTATTAATTAAAATATAGGAAGTGCTTAAAACATAGCCTGGCACATAACAAGTGTTATATATGTGTTAGTTACTGCTGTTGCTGGTGTCATTATGAGGGTTACCTGACTTTAGTTCCTGGGTTTGGATGCAGCTCTTAGAATGTGACCCAAGATCTCAGATGTTTTTAATGCAACCTGTGCAACACAGATTCCTCTTCCACAGCATCACATGGCTTGCTCATACACCCATGAAACCTGAATATGGAGGCCGTGTGTGTAAAGTGGTACAGAGCAAAGCCATCAAGAGAAATGTGTTACCCTACCTTTCTTACAAGGCAGCCATAAGTAATCCATGACAAAATGGAGAGGACGCAGGCCTGGGCATCAGGAGATCTGGATTCTGACCTGACCTCTGCCACTCATTGAGTAGATGACCTTGGGCACGTCCCTTCCACTCTCTGGACTTTGGTTTGACCCTCTGTAAAATGATGAGGGAGGATTATGATGATGTCTTAGGGGCTCTCTTCCAGCTCTATCATACTGTGATTCTAAATCCCTTTATAACAAACTCAAGGAGAGGAGCTTTGCTCTTGCAAATGGAGTGTAAAGTTAATCCTGCTTGTGCTGAGGCTAACTACTATGCATGTGTGGTTTATCCTACTTCATTAAACCCTGACTCCCCACAGAGTACGTGTTAAGGCAGCCCAGGCAGGTAATACTGAAGTGTTGCTGAACTGGGTCTCCTAATGGAAGATGATTCCCCCCATCCCACTGACTCTTTCTCAGGTTTATGAACACAAAGCCTATAACTCCCTTTTTCCACACCGTTACTTTGCCACATGTGTAGATTCAGACTCAGTCATAGGTATGGCAAGTTGGGTTGTGATACCTTATTTGTATGTGCACTCCCTGCCCCCACCCCAACATGCTGCAGGCAACACCATCATTTTACATAGAAGAAACCAAAGCTCAAACATGTATGCGGACTTGCTAGGGAAGGCACAGGGAGCTGTGTGTGATGTATAAAGTGAGGGCAGTGCTGCTCTTGAGTGAATGCTCTCTAAATGATGGGAAAAGATAATTGAGAAGCTCTGAGGTAATGTCCCCAAGTGAAAAATTTCCCCATTTCTCGCAGAACCCCAGGTCACCTTTCCCACGGCTAAAAGAGATCGCCCATTTTAGATTGCCTCTTGAGGACAAAACTGACCAGTAACTGTCTTGAACTCCTTCAGATTTTCTTCTCTTATTGTGAAATATAGTGCAGATACTGAAAAATGCATAAAGCACCTGCGTATAGTTTAATGAGTAATTAAAAGTGAACACTGGTTACCCCCACTCCGGTCAAGAAATAAGCGTATAATGTTGGGGGAAAGAAGTGAGACACAGAGAATACATCCAGTATGATCGCATTCATAGGGAGTTAGAAAACTGATCCTCTTAATATTTGAGTGAAGTGACCAAGCTCTTTGCTCACTCCTTTGCAGTGTGTAGACCTGGCAAGTCTTCTTCTCTTTCCACCTCACTGAGTGCAGAACCCACTGAGAACCACGAGGCACAGAGGCACCACATGGTATAGCTGGAAGCCACCTCATGCGACTTTCATTCATTCACTCACTTATTCACTCACTTAGATGCTTTGGGGGTCTTACTATGTAGGGGCCTCTGGGCTGGAAATGATGGCCGAAGGTGGGGGAGTATAGATAGCATTGAGGTATCTTGTATAGATCCTGCCCCAAGAAACAAGAAAAGATGGGATGAGTTGAGTCTGAAATGGGGAAGCCATGAGGGTCTTGGAAGTGCCTGGTTGTCAGCCAGGACACATCTTCTTGCTCCTTTGAAAGAGAGCCAGATGGAGCAGGACCCACCATGAAAGAGGAACAAGGAGAGACTCCTTCGGCCTCAAAAAGAATGAGTAGGTTATTGCAGATCACTACAAATGGACTTCATGCCAATTTCTGTTCTCAAAAGTCAACTGGATGGCAATTTATGTGCAAATGGATGACTCTCAAAGGGGTCAGAAATTAGGCTCTGAATGTCAGAGAGGAAGGGCCCTCCAACATTACCTGATCCAATGTCCTTGTTTTGTGAAGAGACTGAGGTCCAGAGTAAAGTGACTTTTCCAATGTCATCTGGATAGCTTGAGAGGACTAGAATCCAGTTTCCTGTCACCACAAACAGTTCTCTTTCTTAGCCCAGACCAGAGCAACAGTATCTTCCAAGATTAGTTTTCAGAATTATGCATTTTTATGGTCATGAGATCATGAGGAAAGAGACCATAAGATTTGGAAAAGATCTTGGTAATATGTCTAGTCCAGTGAGTCCTAAAGCAGGCTGATCATCAAATCACCTGAACTTGTTTTTAAAAATACAGATTCTGAGAATCCACCCCCCAAAGATGGGAGTTTAGTAGCACTGGGATATAGTAAAACAGCTTGGCCACTTACATGCACTTAAAGGCCTCCGTCACCCGCCCCCCGCCATCCCGCCAACTGATTCTGGTGGGACATTCACAGGCCTAGACAACTCTCTCTAGTTGACAGAGGAAGAAACTAGGGCCCAGATTAGGGGAGGCAGAATGACTACACAAGGTCACATCTCACTTTACCACAAACTCTTTAATTGTCCAGGAATGGACTGAGCCAGACTGCATATCTAAGAGCCTTGATGTATTAATAGTATTTTTGCCCAATGTTGTTTTTGTGGTTAACAGGTTTTATTTTTTGAAGCAGCTTAAAAGATTCCTAGCCATGCTGCAAGGCACTGAGATTTATGCAATGTTTACAGTGACTTTGTTGTTCATTAAACAAATTTACCCAGACTAACCCAACATGAAAGAAATCATCTTGTTTACAGTGAGCTCCTGACAAAAATATGTGTAGCAAAGACAGACAAACACACATAAACCTGGATTGCCTAGTGGGACATAATTTGCTGCTGCATCCAATTTTTCTCATTAGAACTTGTTTTGTTTGAACATGACTCAGTACCCCGTGTAAATTCGAGGTTGTTAATCTTATTACTATACGGAAAACAAATTAATTAGTATGCATGCTATTGAGATGAGTTGTAAGGTTGGTGTTGGAAAGATTAGGAAAATACACTCATTATTCTAAATGATATCTGATATACATGTCTGACTTCCACTTTAAGATC
>NW_011888904.1:907710-913502 GCF_000151845.1 Pteropus vampyrus | reverse complement strand
GACTTTTCCAATGTCATCTGGATAGCTTGAGAGGACTAGAATCCAGTTTCCTGTCACCACAAACAGTTCTCTTTCTTAGCCCAGACCAGAGCAACAGTATCTTCCAAGATTAGTTTTCAGAATTATGCATTTTTATGGTCATGAGATCATGAGGAAAGAGACCATAAGATTTGGAAAAGATCTTGGTAATATGTCTAGTCCAGTGAGTCCTAAAGCAGGCTGATCATCAAATCACCTGAACTTGTTTTTAAAAATACAGATTCTGAGAATCCACCCCCCAAAGATGGGAGTTTAGTAGCACTGGGATATAGTAAAACAGCTTGGCCACTTACATGCACTTAAAGGCCTCCGTCACCCGCCCCCCGCCATCCCGCCAACTGATTCTGGTGGGACATTCACAGGCCTAGACAACTCTCTCTAGTTGACAGAGGAAGAAACTAGGGCCCAGATTAGGGGAGGCAGAATGACTACACAAGGTCACATCTCACTTTACCACAAACTCTTTAATTGTCCAGGAATGGACTGAGCCAGACTGCATATCTAAGAGCCTTGATGTATTAATAGTATTTTTGCCCAATGTTGTTTTTGTGGTTAACAGGTTTTATTTTTTGAAGCAGCTTAAAAGATTCCTAGCCATGCTGCAAGGCACTGAGATTTATGCAATGTTTACAGTGACTTTGTTGTTCATTAAACAAATTTACCCAGACTAACCCAACATGAAAGAAATCATCTTGTTTACAGTGAGCTCCTGACAAAAATATGTGTAGCAAAGACAGACAAACACACATAAACCTGGATTGCCTAGTGGGACATAATTTGCTGCTGCATCCAATTTTTCTCATTAGAACTTGTTTTGTTTGAACATGACTCAGTACCCCGTGTAAATTCGAGGTTGTTAATCTTATTACTATACGGAAAACAAATTAATTAGTATGCATGCTATTGAGATGAGTTGTAAGGTTGGTGTTGGAAAGATTAGGAAAATACACTCATTATTCTAAATGATATCTGATATACATGTCTGACTTCCACTTTAAGATCGGTTCCATTATATGGGCAACAAATATAGCTAATAAAAATCAAGCTTTTGTGCTCAGCATCTAAATGTTGGCATTGACCAGATACAGACATGTTGGCCTTTCTTGTTGTAAAACAAAGGTCATGTGATGAGTAACTGCTTGTCACTATTCCTCAAATGAGACTCTCCTGCTACAAGCACCTTCTCAGGGTCCAGCTCCCATCCCAGACCAAACATAGCTGATAATGATCTTCTCTTTCTCCCACATGGCCACCACACTTTATATGCTCTTCCTTCAGCACTTTCTACATCTTTTGGAGGCCATAATGAATGCATCTCGTTTTTCTAAGGGACCGTGTACTTCTTGAGGGTGGAGACTACATTCCAATCAGAGATTCAAATATTGATCAGAATATCATGCTAAAGAAAAAAAATTACAAAGAGTGAGAAAGCTCTTTATGTTTCAACGTAGAATGATCACCAAGATATATCGTTAAGTGTATACCTACGGACTACCTCTGGAGATACTGTGGTAACCCTGATGCCCAGATTACCAGGGAGGGGTCCTGAGTGGCTGAGACACAGAGGCAGGAAGAGGCTTTTCCTCGGCTTCCTTTTGTACTTTTTGAATTTGAGCCATACTTATGTGCTACCAAGTCAAAAAATAGAACAAATATTTGATTTAAAAATAAAATCTAGTAAAAAGGAAATATTTGTTCAAAATTTAAAAAACACCAAAACATAAAATAAAGATAAAAACAACTGTCGTTTGGGGTAGTAAAGACTTTGGGAAGTCCTTTAATAAATAAACCTGTTTTATTTCAACTCAGCGTTACCAGACTTATTTCACCAGGGAGCTCCAAAAGAAACATAAGATATCCAGTGTTTCTCAAATGTTTTGACCCTAAAATCTTTCTAAAAATAGTCACTTATTACTATCTCACAAGACACAAGTGACCCAGTAATGTGTTCTAGACAACATTTTAAACCAGAGGGTGGAAAAAAAGGTGGACCTGCTGCCAACTTCATGAATGGACCTGGGCAAGTCCTCTCTTTTCTGGGACTCAGTTTCATCACCTTTAAAATAAGCTAGCTGTACGAGATTATCTCTGACATTCCTGCCAGCTCTGGAGTTCAGAGATTCTCTGACAAGACTATATCAAAGATCTCTTTCAAAGTGAGCCCAAGCTTTGAGTAATGATTGGAGCCAGGGAGGTCTATGATGCTTGGTCAAAGAAGTTACAAATGTACCTGATGTGAATGTATTTTTCCAGCTTCTTCAAAAACCCCTAGGATTAACATACACTCACACACACACACACACACACACACACACACACACACACACACACTCCAGGAGGTTATAAGAAACCAATGCAATCACGTTTGCTTCACTATAGCCAAAGTCTCAGCACTTCCAATTATTTGCTGTGCGTCCTTGGGCAAAGCCCTGAGCTGAGACTCAGTTTCCTCAGCTATAAAGTGAGTGTAACAATCGCTTTGCTGCTTTCTTCAAAATCTTGGTAAAGGCATTTAATTTATGACAGCAACAGAGATAAGAGATTAGAGAGCTGATGACAGTTTTGTCAAATCATTTATTTAACAAGTAAAAATGTCGCTTATGAAGTTATCTTTCATATGTCAATAGAATTCCCTTGGTTGGGCACACGGGTCGTACAAAATTATTATATACATCTATTACTAGAGGCAAAATAAATTTACAAAATACTTTTGCAAAGTGACGTGCCCATCTATATCAAGAACCATGCAAGAATTCAGGCCCTCTGACCCAGAAAAATTTAGATCTGGGGGTTTTAGGAAATAACAACAACAAAAAAGGAGAAAGTGAGAGGTATGAAAATTGTAATTTGGGGTTATCTGTGATACTGATAAGGTTAGTTCTTCTAAAGATACAATACTAGGGAATGTTATGTCTACTTAAAGTATTAAGCAGCCATTAAAATAATTATTAAAACATTTATTTTTAAATAATCATTATAAAGACCACATGAAATTATAATGATAAACTGTGAAGTGAGAAAGATGAATACAAAGCTGTAACTACACTAATAAATTACCTACGTCAATTTTACCAGCATGTCAGGACGGAAGAGGAACACTGAATCGTTCATTTGTAAGAATAATAGGACTATAGATAATTTTCTTTATTGTTATACTATTGTGAACTAAATAAAAATGTGAGGTTAGATACAATGAAAGCAACAGATAGGAACATTTTGCTGTGTCCTTCATAAATCCTTTCACCAAAGAAAGGGATCAAACGTGGCTCACCGTGGCAAATCATAAAATAAGACCCACATATTGCATTTCCTTTAGACACTCTTACCCTTCTGAGAATAAATTAAAATATAAACACCAGGGCTGATTTTTAAAAATCTAGGATTATCTCATTATTCTGTTTAAAAAAACATATAAAGAAAGAAAATGCACTCTTTTTTCTTCTTTTGGATTAAAAGTTTCCTCAGCCAAATTCCGTATGTCTGTTCTTCCCTATCAGTGGGGTATGGGTCCCCATTCCTACATTATGCAATTCTCAACATGTGGGACCTCTACTTAGATGCACAGACAGTGGTGGGAAAAGTCTAGTCAGATCGAAAGGGCTCTAACTGGTCCTGCTTTGTGAAATAAGCGTACTATTTTCTACCCGGGCCGCCACATGGGTCTCTTGTCAGGATCATCTGAGATAATGTGTAGGAACACATAAAAGTGCTTTGCAAATCCTCCAGAACTGTGTCCAGTTGGATCTTTCTTCTTTAGGAGTCAGTATGGCATAATGAAGGCCACACAAAGGTGAGGGTAAGCGTGGGGAGGGAAGAAGACGGCATTTTAAGAAAGTGATGAGTGTTGGGGAGGGAGGAGGTTGGGATTTTAAGAAAGTGGTGAGTGTTAGCAGTTAAGAAATTGGGCTGTGAAGTCAGAACTGGCTTTCAAATTCTAGTTCTGCCATCTCCTAAGTGTATGACCCTGGGCAAATCTCAGTGTTTCTGAGCCTCAGAGTTGAGACTTCACTCAACTCATGTTAATAATATATGTAAAACACAATGCCCA
The DNA here is from genome assembly GCF_000151845.1 of Pteropus vampyrus. NCBI lineage: Eukaryota > Metazoa > Chordata > Mammalia > Chiroptera > Pteropodidae > Pteropus > Pteropus vampyrus. The sequence goes on along the minus strand of NW_011888904.1, from coordinate 909,415 downwards.
GTAAATAGTGAGCACTCAAGAAATGTTAGTTACTTTCATTAGTCCTGCCTCTCCCACAAACTCACTGTGGAGCCTTTGGCAATTCTCTTTCTTTCCTTGGGCTTCAGTTTCTCTATCTGTCAGATGGGGCAGGGGGGTTGGAATCAATGGCCTCCCAGGGCTGCCTTAGAGACCAAGATTTCACAGTGGTGCTTGTAGCAATATCTTTTTTTAAAGACAAATTTATGTGGGAATTTGTAGCCCATGGAGACACAGACATGAGCATAGCCTTCTAGAAATTGTTTGCGGATTGGACTCTCAGCCTCATAATCCTGCTTCTGCTTTATGCCTGAATGTGCTTCCTCCAGTTGACATTCCAAGATCACTTCTTCCACCTCAGATTATTTGTCCAATGACATAGAGGAGAAGTTGACACTCCCCTCGCACTGTCTGAGCTGATATCTTCACAGGAACCTTCACTGTGCCACCTCGTTTGTTCTTTCCTGAGGGCAATGATCCCCAAAGGACAAGACCAGGACCAGTGGACAGAAGTTATGTGGAAACCGATGTGTGCTCAATGAGGGAATGAATGTCCTGGCAGCCATTCCATAATGCCAATTCCACAGGGACTAGTGAACTCACTGTCACTGGAGGTATTCAAGCTCAGGCTGAGGGATGCTGTAGAGAAGCCAACCTAGATACAGCTTATACAATTAAATGAGGCTCACTATCCCAAGTTCTCATGCTATTAATGAACTATTTTCTGATTTATTATTACTTTAGCAACACATCAATTAATAAATTACTGGCTATAGTATATTTGAGGCTCTGGCCTATACTACTTTCTTTCTGAAGAGAATGCCCACTGGAAGACTCCTGGGGTTAGGGGTTGGTGGAGAATTAGATAGAACACATGGCTTATGACTCATCTTTTTGAGCCTTCTTTCCCACAGAGTGACATTCTTTCCACAATGTATAGGATATGTATATATAGAAGAGTTTACCTCATTAATGCACTATTGACTGCAATTATGTCTTTTCATTTTTCCTCTAGGATCTGAGGTTTTCTTCCCCTTTCAGCAATGCCCAACTGTTTTTTCCCAGCAATTCTAGATCCGACATCGTCTTTTCAGAAATTTAGCAGTAATATCATGACACCTGTTAACCTATGGCTCTCAGATGTGCTTGAGTTGAATTTTTTGTTCTTTGCATTCTCTCTTGCAGTGCTGGCAAAGGATACTTCAAAAAAGAACCACATGATTTTTTAACACATGAGTACTGTCGGCCTCTTCCTATACAAACCTTCATTCGTAGCTCCTGTCAAATGCTGGGCCAATCGACTCTTCTACCACAGGAAAAATAGATTGAGTTAACTAAAAAAGATTTTTTTTAAACAACAATGGGAAATCTAAACCTAGGGTAACAATACTTCATGATGAAAGTGCCAGGCCATTATATCATTTGGTCTTCAATAGCCCTGAAAGGTAGGTTGAGTGGGTGGCAATTAATCTCTCCATTACATAAGTTAGCAAAGTGAGGGGCAGAGAGGTGGAGTCATACTGCTAGGATGTGTGTGATGCAGTAGAAAGCATGGGTTATGGACTGCAGAGACCTGGTCCAGAGAAGATTCCCCTTCACCACATTTATTCATTCATCAGACCCTCAACTAAAATGAGCATCTTTTATGTGCATGTTCTGCTGGAGTTGCAGAGATGGATCAGACACC
>NW_011888904.1:884318-907660 GCF_000151845.1 Pteropus vampyrus | reverse complement strand
CTATGGCTCTCAGATGTGCTTGAGTTGAATTTTTTGTTCTTTGCATTCTCTCTTGCAGTGCTGGCAAAGGATACTTCAAAAAAGAACCACATGATTTTTTAACACATGAGTACTGTCGGCCTCTTCCTATACAAACCTTCATTCGTAGCTCCTGTCAAATGCTGGGCCAATCGACTCTTCTACCACAGGAAAAATAGATTGAGTTAACTAAAAAAGATTTTTTTTAAACAACAATGGGAAATCTAAACCTAGGGTAACAATACTTCATGATGAAAGTGCCAGGCCATTATATCATTTGGTCTTCAATAGCCCTGAAAGGTAGGTTGAGTGGGTGGCAATTAATCTCTCCATTACATAAGTTAGCAAAGTGAGGGGCAGAGAGGTGGAGTCATACTGCTAGGATGTGTGTGATGCAGTAGAAAGCATGGGTTATGGACTGCAGAGACCTGGTCCAGAGAAGATTCCCCTTCACCACATTTATTCATTCATCAGACCCTCAACTAAAATGAGCATCTTTTATGTGCATGTTCTGCTGGAGTTGCAGAGATGGATCAGACACCACTCTCCCTGCTCTGATGAGAGGAACACAAGAGGACAAATTGCTACAATAGTGTGCCAAAGATATTAGCAGAAGTGTGGGACCCAGAGACAGCCTGATGCGCTGGCTTGTGGAGTGACCCTGGGCATAATTCAGACACAAAAGCTCACAAAAGCAGGTGGCAGTGACCTCTGCTTAGCTAGATGGGCTTGGCAAGAAGGAGGGTCTGGCAAAGCTCAGAAGGAAATTCAGATGTTCCCATGGGAGTAGTGACTGAGTCCTTCAAACCATAAGATTGCTCTAGTGCAATTCTTACTATACCTTCCTGGGGTCTCCATTTCCTCAGCTGGGTTCCAGTTTCATCATCAGGGAACATTCTCTATCCTCCTGCTCTGCCAGTTCCTAAATAGGCCAAACGTTTCTGTCTTTAAGCCATTGTTCATACTGAACTCTTGGCCTATAGCACGTTTCTCTCTATCTTTTCCAACTCAGTCTTCCAGGCTTAGATCAAATATCACCTCCTTCAAGAGATCTTCATAGATTCCCCTGAGCAGAAAAGGATTCCTTCTTCATTATCCTAACTGTATTTAATGAAAAGCCTGATCAGATTCTACCTTATATTATAGGCTTGTTTCTCTGACCTGACTGAGTAACTCAGAGTCTCATTTCCCTCTAGGACTAAGCACTGGGCTCTCTTTGTTGAATGGAACTAAATGAAAAATGAGAGGAGGGGACAGATGGTTCTTTGGTCCTTTAGGAGCACAATGAGAATAGTTTGCAAATAGGGTTGCTGATACTTCTGGGATCTGGCTGTTGCCCCCCTGGCAAGCTTCAAATGCTCAATGTTTGGACAGATGTAGCCTTGATGAGGCAGGCAGGAGTCAGTGGATCACTGTGGTTTAGTCCTTGCCTTAGAAAAGCTTTTAAGCCAGTGCTTCTCAATGGATGATTTAGGTACCTCCTGCATCTGACTCACCTGGCAAAGTTACTAAACATTTAGGTTCCAGGGTATGTTCCATAGCCCTAAATCAAGCTCCCTGGAATTGGGGCCCAGAGATCTGTGTGTGATTCTTCTTCCACTGAAGTTTAGAAGCTACCGTTAAGGAAACAATGATTTACTGCTCGAAGAGCCTGGGTCTCAAAGGTGGAATCCTACTCATCGGAGCTCACAGACTAAGGGAAGTGGTAAGGACTGGGCACAAATACTTTATTGCCAACACAGAGGAAAACAGGAAAGGGAGAGCTCAGAGCTGTGTGGCCTGAGCAGTGAGTGGTGGCAACTGGCTGTGGCTCTTGGTCTCCCACAGTCTGGGAGAATTGAGTAAGGTGTGTGGGGAGCATTCCAGGCTAACATTTTTTTGGTTTTGTTTTGTTTTTCCCAGGCTGAGGTTTTTGATGATCGTTCCAAACTCCCCAGGACAAGATGTAGAAAACTGATAGAAATTAAGCTTTTCTTTGGTCCTAGGGCCTTTCTCTTACCTCTCTCTCTGACCCGTGGGGTCCATTCACTCTATCTGGTAAGGGCAGACTATCTGCAGCTGCTGCTCTGGCAATCTTAAGGGAGGTGCAACAGGGGCTTGCCCGCCTTAGCCATCTTCTTTCTTTTGCCTCACTCCCCTATGAATTGCTTACCTCAGAAACAATTGCCATTCCTACCATGCTCCAAACCTTCAGTTAGCTCTTGTGATAGCATTTTGCTTATATGTTAATATCCAGTAGTCTCATCTGCAAAATGGGAATATTAATTATGCTCTCTGTGTCTTTATTTATCTAGCATCATCCTACTCACCCTCAGCACACATTTATGTCACTCTCCCAGGAAGGTCTGCTCTTTCCAGAGTCTGGCTTGACCACGCTGCTTGGTTCTCTCACAGCCCTCTTTGCTCACACTCATTCTCACACTCTTACTGCTAAATTGAGGTCTGTCTGCACTGGACAGGTGACATTACATCCTGGCTCCCTACACCAGGCTGTGCCTTCCTTCCCAGGGTGGCTGTGAGGATCAAATGACTGCTGTGTGGAGACTCACCAAGGGCTTCTACACAAAAGGTCTCACCATCCTCCTTGGCACTCTTGACAGTAAAGGGCACTAGACTGGCCCATTAGGCCATGGTGGCAGGGAACCCAGTACCTCGGGCATTAGATTCCCCCACCATGTCTGGAGAAAGAGTGGAGGATATTCACTTGGGGTATGTGGCCCTTGCAGACCAGGAAGCACACCTCTCTCCCTCCCCTATGCCAGCTTATATGTTAGTATCTGGAACTGGTTTCCACCTGGGTAGCCATAAGGGCTTTAGGGGCAGAGCTTTCCTCTGGGTCTCCAAAGCTGCCTGGGCTGGCACAGCCCAGGCACCCTGCCTATACTGATGGCCCCAGAGGAAATAGGGGAACCAAGGACTCACTAACCCGGCTTTGGTAAAAGGAGCTAGGACAAAACCCAGCTCTGAGCTTAATTAAAAAGAGTGCTTAATCCCTCCCCTAACAAATGCAGATCATCCACAAAGGAGAACAGGATCGCCAGTGGCCAAGAAGACCCAAGCCTTATAAACAAGCACTTCGGGCAACTCCACTATGATCTGATACAATGAGTATTGTCAAGGAGGGCTGTTTTTCCATGTTTTTGTATCCTTTTCTTTGCATTTTCTTTTGCTACCTAATTTCATGCATCAGAGGTCAAAAGACAAAAGGTCAGGCCTAGTTTAGAGGCAGCAAACTCCCCACCACCAGGAAAGTGTGTCCAAAGGAGGGCTTTGAGGCACCGCCTACAGATACTGGCAGGTTTTCATCCTGCCTAATTCTTTTTTGTCACTTCATGGGGTACATGAGTCTATGTGCAAACTGCATGAGAAATGAGACACCAACTGCTGTACAAAAGTAGGAAAAAAATTACCCCTTTTTCAATTCACCAAACTATTTCCATCTCACACCTTGTTTTTGAGAATTTGTGCCTCCCAAGAAGCCATCTGTGAGCTCTCAGACTGCTTATGCACAGAACACACACACACATACATGTATACATATATACTGTAAATATAAAATCTGAGTAGATATTCCTTAATTATTTTTCTGGGAGAATCTATAAAGATCTCACCAGAAAATTGTCTTGAAAATTGCTTTCACTGAAATTTTCACAGCATCTTAGTATGAATAATTTAGTATGATTCTTTTGGCATATTTTGTCCTAGACTTCCAACCTTTTCAATGCCCCATTTTGGATTCTTGAGTAATAGCCGATTGTTAGTTTCCCTGTGTGATAGGTAGACACATGTTTATAAGGGGAATACAGTGCCATGATTTCCCATTTTCATGTTCTAAGGGGGAAAACGATTTTCCTGTTCTATGTTCATAAGCTCCTCATACCAACTTGGTATGCCAAATGATTTTTGTCTGACTGAAAATAAATTAGGGGACAGCTTTAATTTTTCTCTTTGTAGACAAATTTTCAGCAATTGGTATTCAATGTCTGAAGGTCTGGCCCCTACCTCCAATACAAAGTAAAGGAGAAGTGAAGCACGTAGAGTGGTGTCTCTAGACGCTGGGGCTGGCTTCAGGGATCACTTCAAAGGCCCTTTGGACCCAAGCCCAGCTCCTCTTTTCCATCTTACTCTGGGCTGAGTCCTGAAGGAAGCTATCAGCAAATAGCTGGCTGAGTTGCTAAAAATAAGTAATCAGCAGCAAATCTGAAAGATTTGTAGAGCACTGTTTTACTTCAGGAATGTTTTCAAATCCAGACTTCATATCCCACAGTCCCTTTTCCTCTCCATAAAACTTCCCCACACACAAAAAAAATAATAATAATAAAATAAAAATAAAAATCAGTCCACAACCTGCCATGAGACTGAGGTATTTACAAGGTCACACTACAGGCTCCAGAGAAAGCACCGCAGTCATGCTGTGATCCTCTGCTATAGCTCTGAAGTTATTACAGAAAAATGGAGAATGAAGTAAGCGAGAACATTAAAGGGCCTACTTATAGGCGGGCTTCACTTCAGTTTAACGTTCTGATCTGGGTCCATAGACTTAAAGAATCATTTAACCTGTGCACTCACTCAAAATCGTGTATGAAAGTAGGCTCCTCTATGTTCCAGTACTTCATGGAATCAAATTATATCACATTAAAATGTTATTAGTTTAAAACATATTAAATAAATGCAAGTCTGGGCTGGCGCATGAATATTTAAAGCTCACATTACAAGAAGAAATAACAGAAGAAAAGGGGGTGGGGAGAGCCAACGATTCATCGTATAAATATTGCTGGAAATAAACATTCTACATGTAAACTTTCTTTAGCAACATATGATTTTATTACTTGCCAATTATGGCATCGTTAAATTTAAAAGGAAATATAAGGAGAAATAAACTGATTTACAATTGTTTTTAATGTTAAATGATCAGAGTGCCAGTAAATCTTTTCAATGCCCCGTTTTGGATTCTCAGGTAATAACGGATTGCTGGGACGTGTTGGCAAATTTTAAATATAACTGACTGCCTCCTTTCCATATTCATATATTTCGAATGTAACTCCAGGAGAGTGAATTTTATCTCAAAATTCTCCAAGAGTTCCTTTCAAATCGTCTCTGTGCATATGTATATGGCATCCACTTGACGTCTGCCATGTGTACCTGTGCGCCAGATACCAGTCGTGGAACGGAATTGAATTACTGAATTTGAGTTGAAAGGAACCCGTCCAAACGACCCAGGTCTGCGCTCTTTGAGGCTTCTCTCAACAACACTTTTTAATTAAAGAAGAAAGGCAGTAAAGTAAAACAACAATAGCAATAACCCGACTTGAGCACCAGGTTCCCCGAACACAGCCCCATCGTGTTCTCCAGCGATGCCCGAGTAGAGAGCCCTAGCACATGGTGCCCCAGCGAGCCAGCAGCCACAGCTCGAGGCCCTTTACGTGCAGAGGACCCCACTGGCAGCAGAAATGTGAGCTTTGACCCACACCATTCCTCGGACCCATTCCGCCGCGGGCGCCGCTTGAAAACCTGCGGCGGCGACTGGCCTGCGTTGAGCGTTTTTTGCGCTGCGCGCAGCGGGAGTTGTGAGTGAAGAGGCGCCCTTATCCACCCCGGCGCCACCCCTATGCAAACCCTAAGCTTGTACCGCGACGGACCGACTCGCGGCGACTCGGCGTCCACCCTCAATCCCGACACCATCCAGGCCCGGCAAACGAAGCGGGGCGGGGCCGGGCATTAGGGGCGCCGCCTGCCCAAGGCGCAGCGCCACGTGCCGGGTAGCGGACCCCAAATCCTGCGAGTCCAACTGCGGCCTCAGCCGCTCCCAGAACTGGGCCCCCGGCTTTAGGGCGGGGCCTTCTCCTCGCCTCTTCCTGGACGTCGGCTCCCACCCACTCTGCGCGAGCTCCAGCCTAGAGCCCGAAGGCCAGGGTTGTTGCCCACGGCTTTTCCCAGGGCTCGCACAGAGGGAGGCCCAGCGGCCGACCGCGGTGACTCAACCTTTGCTGGATTCCGGACTGGAGGTCTCGGGGCGAGGGGGGCGCCAGGCCGGAACCGAGCCCCAGTCTCTGCTCCACGAGCCCTGGAGTTTTCGGGTGTCTCCTGGTTGAGTAGAAGAGCCCGACCTCGGCTCCTCGCCGGGAGACGTCGGCCTCCCCCTCCCTAGATTGCAGCGTCCTAGGCTGGAGGGAAGCTCGCAACGTGCCTAGGCCAACCCCTTCTGCGACACTGCTCTCGATTTCTGCTGTCTCTCTCTCAGAGAATGCCAGAGCCCGCGGGAACCGGAGGAGCTTCTGCACCAGCCCCTTTCCTGGGCCTTCAATCGGCCTTTCTCCCACAGTCTTGTCTCTTCCTCTCCATATTTTTTTTTTCCTCTATAGATTCTTCTCATATTCCCCTGCCGCTTTAGCTAACATGTCTTTCTGCTTTTCTAAATTTGCCTTTCCTTCTCTCCCTAGCGCAGCATTAAACAAATCCAGGTGTATCGAGGTTAAACTCCGACAATGTGGACAGAAAGAAAGACTTTTCTGTCCTTGGAACATTTCTGGGTACTACAGTTTGGCTTCTACTTGAGGTGGTGCCAGCGCTGTTCCGCCGTGCAGGCCGCTGCTACCAAGGCGCCCGCTTTCTCTTTCTCGTTCTCTTGCTGTGTTTTCTGTGTCTATGGTTGCGAACCAGGGCAGGCTCTCCAAATCGAAAGCTGAGTTGGAGTTTCATTTCTAGGATTCCAGAGCTGCAGACAAGTGAAATGGGGAAGGGGGCGCGGTTCAGGGGTCCAGACGCCGATCTGCGCCTAGACTGCACGTATCCCTAGCGCTCTGCCCAGAATCTCTAGGGCCGCAGCATCAGTTCCGTGTCCTCCGAAGAGGTTTGCCACCTGCTCCACGGCGGGGAGCCTTTCCTTGGTTTAACGCTACGGGAGTCGTGGAAGTCTGAAGCATACTAGCCAGGCGCAAGGGGAGATGGACCTACAGCAAACAGGGTGGGCAACGGGACGGCGGCTGGGCCTGGGTACCCTGCGAGGGGGAGGGGTTCTCTGTGAATTCTGACCCGGGCACTGGCGCCCCCTCGGGAACGCACAATTGTTTTGCGTTGGTCCGGAGCGCGCAGAGTACAACGCGGCCGCGCGGAGGTCAGGTATTTCGGAACACGGAGGACTCAGCATTCGTGAAACTTGGCCTAATCTTCTGCCCTTCCTGAGTGAGAAAAGGAACGGAGTGATGGCTGGTGTCCCCTCCTTAATCCAAAAGCCCCACAAAGGCAAAACACACACGCAAAAACTCACCAAAGCATCCCACAAACACAAAAACTAAAGCCAACACACGAAAACATAACCCCCAACCAAATACATGGCTCATAAAAACAAAATCAAAATTGAAGAAAACAAAATACATACAAACACAAAATTCACCTAATGAAAAGCACACACGACACCCACTAATACAAAGTCAAAACACATCAAAGCACCACGCAGAAGGAACAGCCTTCCAAACGACACACAAAAAGAGCCTGCAAGGAGAGAGTATAAAACACACACAAAATCGTAACGCACAAGACAGAAAACAAAACCTACCCAGAAGATCAGGACACACAGAGCAAAACCCCCTAAAATGAAATCCACGAAAAAACAACATGCAAAACACCTGAAACAAAAGACTCTCTCACAGTCTCACAGATAATGAAAAAGAAAACAAAAACAAAACAAATCCTCTAAATAGGAAAAAAGAAAAAGAAAAAGAAAAAGAACCCCTTCCCCAGCCCGGGGTGAAATGTCAATTCCGGGAGAGCTTTTGATCTCTAGGCGCGGACAGGCCGCTCCTCCTTGGCGCAGCCTTCCCGCGCCGGCTAAACCGGAGGGCGGGAAGCAGGGACTGCGGCCCGGCCGCGGTGGGGAAGAGTCTAGCGCTCCGAGATGGCCAAAAATCAAATCGCTGGACAGGGACCCGGATCCGCAGGCTGCAGGAAGGAGGCGGTGCAGGGGGACTGCGCAGACTACTTGGTGGGGGGGCCGCCGGGGAATCCACAACCACGTTTCCGATTGTGGCAAAATCGGCTCAGTGGATAAGCGATGCCCGGTTCCCGCTGAGGCCCCCCCACCCCTTTTCTCGAGTTCTGGGCTCTTCCCCTTAGGTTGCGGCCCTGCCTCGTGACCACCCCCCAAAAAACAAACAACCTTCTAGCTGAGGACGATTCACTTTCCGAAACTGCCATTGTCCGGCAGGCGGAGAGTCCTCCTGCGGAGCGCTTTCCGCACTCCCTCCCCCGCCCCCCCACGAGAACCCTGTCCCTGCGACCACCCCGCAACGGGGCCCCAAGGGCTTCCAGTGACCAGGCGGAGCAGCTGGACTCGGGACTGGGGAAGGGGGGGGGGAATCTTGAGCCTGGGCCGAAGAGAACGGGCTGGATGGACATGCCACACCTCTGCCCAGTCTCTCTAGGGCTGATTTCCCCTCTGGAATCAAGTCCTGGGGCCCGAGGACGCCGCAACCTTTTGGGGCTTGAGGGCCAAGGGATTTCATTCATGGGCTGGGGTAAAGTGTCCAGGACTCCAGCCAATCTCCAGGACCTCCAGATATGGTTCTGCTCAGCCCGGATGCTCCAAAGCAGAGGTCCGGATTTTATCACCAGCATTTCACAGCTTAACCTTTGTGCTCCTGGCCAGAATGAGACATGGTGTGGCGAAGAGAACTGCGACCAGGGGTCTGAGTGGGACCTGGGGGCTTTAGGGTTCTGGCATTGCCCTAGAGTCAGGGACCCAGTAATAGTACTAGAGCTGCAAAGTGGGGCGGAGGTGGGGTGGCTAGGAGTTCTGGGGGCGGGCGCCGCCCTAGGGGTGAATCTGAGGAAACCGAATGCCTGGCAAGACCTCTTGCCTTTGCACCCCCCTCAAAATCACCTGCTTGGCAGATTGGTTAATTTCTTTAAAAACAAAAACCGGGCCTGCACCCGCCTACGCGGCGAGATTTGCACCTAGAGGGGTCACCGTTCCCACGCACTGCGCAAAGGGCCGCGACACCAAGACACAGGGGTTTGTAGAAGGTGCTGCCCCGAGGCCAGGGCTCGCTGCTCGCCCTCGGTGGCCCCCTTCCCGTAAGTGCGCGGGCTAGCTCCGGGTTGTCTGAAGCCTTCCTTCCTTCCCTTCCCCCCAACCCCCTATAAAAGTCCAGGGCCGCGCGGCGGCGGCACTGCTGCTCTCCGGGCCTCCGGCACTGCTCCGGCCCGGTCCGGCCCGGCTCGCCCCGTCTGTCCAGCTGAGAAGGCCCGGCCGCACAGCGCGGACACCCTTGCCCGGCTCTGGGCCGGCAGCGCGGGGCCGCACGCTGGGGGCGCGGCGTGTCTGGGGACATCTTGTGATGTTGGCGAGAACAGGACATGATCTCACATGGCGAGAAGCTCTTTAGTTCCTTAATCATTTCACGGTGCCTTCGGACGCTTTTTTTCCACCTAAAACGTTTAGTTTCAGCTCAGTGATCAGCTACCCCAGCTCGGCGGGGGAGCGGAAGGCTTGAATTATTCCGACCTGTGAGCGGCCCCTGGCACCAGGGGGAAAAAAAAAAAAAAAGAAGCACAAAAAAAGTGGAAACTTTTTCCCCCCTGTCCATTCCATCAAGTTCTGAAAAATCAAAATGGATTTAGAGAAAAATTATCCAACTCCTCGGACCGGCAGGACAGGTAGGAGGACCGCGATACCCGCTCCACGCGCTCTAACCCGGGGACCCAGCCTGGCGCTGGTTCTCACGTGTGTCGGCCCTGGGGGAGGGGGTGCGCCTCAATTTCGCCAGGATTGACTGCAGGTCTGACTGAGACGCACTGTATGTTTTTTTTTTACCAATCTGTTCAAACTTCTGCATCAGCCTGAGAGTTCGCCTAATTTTTCTCTATTTTTGAATGTTTATGTAGGTGTCTATCTAGGGGTCTGAAAGTTTGGGTCTGTGTGTTTACATATGGGTTCAAAGTGTGCATAAGTGACAATGAGTTTGTGTGCCCCCGTATAAGTATTTTCAAATGTTTGAGTGTGTGTCCAAGAGTTTATATGCCTGTGTATGTCTTTATATTCATGAGTATGTTAGTGTGTGTTTATGAGTTGGTGTTCCCTGGGTACTGTTCTTTTGAGTATCCAAAATGTGTGTCTGAGTGGTATATATATAATATGGATAAGTGTTTGAGTACACATCTACTCCTTTAAAGCTCTGTGTTCACCTGTCATATCTCAAGTGATTTTGGAGTGAGAAAGATATGGTTACATTGACTCCTCCATTTTTGGATGGGAATAACTGTTTGCTGTGTACATGCCAATGCACACAAAAGTGTCAGCCTCTAGGCACAGAGATGGGTCTAGGGCCTGTGGGCTTCTGTTGTGCTAAGCCTGTGAACTGTCAGGCTCAGGTCCCATTGTGTTGGGAGAACCAGAAGTGAAGGTGTGAATTCAGGGTGTGCTTGAATTCAAAGTGTGCAGACCCTCAATATGTGATGTGCATTGCTTCTCTCTGTGGTCACTGTTAAGCCTATCATTTGTATAAAAGGGTCTCCTGTGTCGGGCACAACCTTGGCAGGTGATAGCAGGCAGCCTACAGGCTAGTAGAAGCATTTCTAGGGAACCCCATCCTGCCTTCGTTTTCAGCTACACAAGTCTCTGACACTGGTGTGAGTGTGTGTATGTGCGTACTGTGTGCTCAGGTTTTATTTTGTGGTTGCCGCTCCATGGAGGCGAGCGCGAGGGATGGACATGTGTACTTAACCTGGCTATCCAGTTCTGGTGCCTGTATGTGCACAGGCCTTTCTGGCACAGGGCCCTGTGTGCTTCCTACAGGCCTGTGCAGTGGGTAGAGCAGGGTGTGTTTATATCTGAGAGGAAGTGTCAGGCAGCAGGAGGCCTCTGTTTGCCCTGAGGTAAAAGCCTGATATGGAGGCTCTTTTACTCATTAGGCCAAGTGTGCTAATGCCTACCCAGACACAGTCCTGGCCCTGGCAAGAACTTCCCCTTCTCCATTCTTGTGGATCTGTGATCCCCCACCTCTACTCAGAAAGCAGAAAGAGAGGAGTGAACTTACACCCCAAACCCAAGACAATTCCCTGGGCTTAAATGTGTTTCCAAAATCGTGAAGGAAGAGCAGTTAGGGTAGAAATCAAGCCCAACTGAAGAGGATTCTCCATGTCGAGGAAGGGAAACCTGGAATTGCCCTCTGCTCCATCCCACTCCTCTCCAGTGGATCTCTTAGTAGGTGGGACTCCCAGAGGTGCCTGTACTGGGACTAAGGGTTGTGTACATGTTGGGAATGGGTCAGAGGCCTGTGAGGGTCCAGGAGAGTGTCTGCGTGGCTGGCCCGGCTGCCTTTCCTGACAAGCTGTCTATGAAGAATGTAATTCATGGCGGTCGATGAGCTCTTTGATTAGTTCAATCGCCTGAATAATCGTTTAATCAATAAAGCATTTCATCCCTCACCGAGGCGGGTCTGGGTGGGACTGGGGGGCCTTAGGCTAGCCAGAGTTTAAAAATCTGAACAGCCACGCCCCCTATTCTAGAGGGGTTGGAATAAGGGCCACCAACCAGCCTGGGAAAGGATGGTCATCTCAGGTGACACTGCATTTCTGCCAGACTGCACCAGACTGGGCCCCAGGCTGGGAAAGAGGAGAGATGGAGAAGCTGACCAGGCTGGGGGCATCCAGGTCTGGTTTTGGGGTTTGCATGGGCTTCTTCCCTCTTCTATCCTTGAGGCCTTTTATGGGCTTCTTGAACTTCCTTTCCTGTCTTCAGAACTGTAGTCTATTTATTCCATCTCTTGCCTTTAGTTTCCCCACCTGTACAATGGGGAAGGAGTGCATGCCTTTCTTGCTCTAAGCCCAAGATTGGGTGAGGTCAGCCCCGAGCAGTAGCCCCTTAAGGTTTCTCTTATCTAGCTTCTTCATTGTGGTGCCAAAAAGGAAAAACTGAAGTCCAGAAAGGGGCAGGAACTTGTTGAGTTGATACAGCAGGAGGTATGGAGGAGGACTGGAGGGCCACTTCTCTGCCCTTAGACTTCTCTCATTCCTGCTGGGAGAAGAGGCAGAACCACACCCTATCTCTCTGGGTCCCCTTGGAGAAAAACTACTATTGGGCAAGCTAGCTGTGGTGGAAGTTAAGTTGTCCCAAAGTCAGGGAGACTAGAATAAGCTTGAACACTTTCTGACCAGTCAATAGCATCCAGACCCCTAGCTCTAGAATGAGCCTGGTGGAATGATAACACTATTCCCTACCCATGAATCTTCATTTTTCGGAACCCTGGGAGGGGGCCTCATCTCAGGGGTTCTTCTCCTCATTACACACATGGGGAAGCTGAGCTCCAGGAGAAGGGGGCCCCTGCCTAAAGTCTTTGAGAGAGGGAAAGGCAGTCCCAGAGCCCCTGGCTTTCAGGATGTGCTGGTAATGATAACAGACCCTGACAAAAACAATTTATTGGGTTCTTAGAAAATCTGATTAAATTCTCCCATTCACATCCCTCCCCTCCCATTTCAATGATTCCTACAAACAGAGCTGGGCCAGGCAGATCAGACCCCTTATCCAGGTGCAGGAATTGGCCCTGCCCTCACTAGCTGTGTAACTTCAGGTCAATTGTTTTCTCTCTCTGATGCTTTTAAATTGAATATTAGAGAGGACTCACCCAGTTAGGACTGAGAGCGCTGTGTCATCTCTGACTTTTACAACGGAGCAACTGTCTGAGCCCTGTGGACTTCGCTTTGTCTGAAGCAAGAAGTGGGAAATGGGTTGGTCTTGGGTTGTGCGAGTCGATCTCAGGCTCAAGAGCTCTGTGGCAGCCCACACCAACCCCGGACACCTCAGGGTGGTGGAGAAGCCGGCTTGGAGGAGAGAAAGAGGAGGTGGGAGGGAGTACGTTCCGAATGAAGCCAGGTTTTGTGGCAGACGACCGAGGTGAACTTTTCTCTGAAAAGTGTCTTGGCTCCTCATACGTTATTCTCAACGAGCTTTCTTTCAGTAGCAAAACTTTCAAAGGCAATTCAATTTACATGAGTTCCTTCTTGGACGGTTTCCTTTCCTAGTCTCCCGCCTCTAGCGCTTACACAGAGCCGGGCCCAAAGTCGTGCTGCTGCGGGAGCGAAACCATGCGACTGCTGCGCAGACCGAGGCCGGACTGCTTTCAGCGCGGAGCTGTGGAGACCCGCTCCCTGCTCGCTTCTCTCCTGGGCCCATACTCTTGGGCTAGTTAGCTTCGGTCGGCAGCACTGAGGCACAGTAGCCTGGCTTTGTCATGGAAACGCTGTGTAATCTCAGACTAGTAGCGTAACTTCTCTGGGTCGCCTTTTGGTGGACTGTAAGGCTGGCCAGGATTGCAGATCTAGTGGCGCCTCTTGGCATTAGAAGTTCCCGGAGGCCGGCCCGCTCCAAGAGCGGTGACTTACCTTCGACCCAAAGGGAAGCTCCTTCTGCCCTGCGCAGCGCACGGTGCGGAAAGGGGGCTGCTCTCGCTGCACAGGTTGGGCAGCCCAACGCTGTCTGTAAGCCAAGAACACCTTCTGTGTGAAATGGGAATCTGAGATATTCCTGATCGGACAACTTCTGCGGCCCCATCCCTCCCCGGCAGCGCTCTAGGGATTCTGTCCAAGCCGCACAGGTATGAGGAGGAAAACTCATTTGTGCGGGCATACCTACCTACCTGGGTTCTTTGATTTAGCAGCATATTCCCCTGCCCCCAATGCCCCGCCATCCCGAGAGTGGCTCTGGAGAGGCCTTTCTGAGAAAGAGGTTCCCGGCCAGCCTTTCCTCTAGCTCCGACTCGCTATGTGACCTTGGACAAGTCGTATCCCTCCTCTGCCCTAGTTCCTCATCTGTAAAACGGAGAAAGCTTAGCCTTAGGGCCCTTTTAGCTCAAAGACGTTAGAATCTGAGTTTCCAGGCATGAACTCAAAGAGTGGGAATGGAGATGGAGATATCAGTGGCAGTGTCCCTCAGGGCGTCCCCACATTCCCGTCTTTTAGGTGAGAACGCAGAGTCATCACATCGAAATTTAGTCACTTCCGATCCGCTGCGCGCCAACGATGGAGCGAATGCGGGGAACCCTAACATCCTGGTCCTTGTTGGCTGTTCCATACTCCTGCTCCAAGACGGGTGGGGTGAGTGCATGTGAAGATCCAAACAGGCAGAGTTCCAGACAAAGGAGAAATAACGCCACCCTAGTGCACACAGCAGCCTCCAGGGCCCCCAGAGGCCCGCCTGAGGCCGTTTCCCGCAGCTGTGCACTGGAGGGGATGGGGAGCATGTCAGGCCGGAAACTTATCTACCGTTAAGGGGCAGCTGGGTCTGGGACAGAAACAGAAGATGAGCCAAGGACCAATCCAGTGTAGAGGGTGTGAGAAATGGGGCAGAGGTAGAGAGAGAGGAGGCTGAATGGCCAGTGAGTCCTCCCAGGTTCAACGTGTGCTGTCCTCTTTACAAGCCCAGGTCTGGAACAGGGATCTCAGAAGCATTGTTTTGGTGGATTTATGTTTAATATTAGAGAATCAACGCTTATGAATTCAAAATGGTAGGACTTGGGACCAGTCTCATGAGCTTCTGGGCCAGGAGAGTCTTCAGTGTTTCTACCAGGGTCCTGGCAGACCTAAGTGCTCACAGAACTATTGCCGCCTGTGTGTAGACTGGATGTCATAGCTTCCTTTCCAAAGACCAGTTCCTTTGACTATGGTCCCATGGCCTCACACTCTTGAGAAACTGAGACTCCATGCTCAAAAACCGTGTCCTTCTGGACCATGAGGGTTCTACTATATTTTCCAGCCATTCTTTCTTAAAAGCAACAAGAACTTCCCCAGGAGAGGGAAGGTTGGGTTTTTTCAACATCTGAAAGCTGCAGCATGGTAGCAGGCCTGGCATGGCTTGGCATGGTCCTTGTAGATAGAATGTGCCCGCCTGCTTCATTTATATAGGACACGATTGGGTTCATTCAGCTCCCAAGAGGCCTTGCATCGGATGCGGAATTTCCCTTAAGGACAGAAGCGTTCCTGCTGCGCTCATCAGTATCCCCTTGAAGCGACTGCCAGCTCTTGGTCTGGGGCTGGAAAGGGGCTCAGGGTTCAGTGCTTTGGCAATCCGATCCAAGGCCTCAGATACTCCCCTCCCCCAGGAGCACCCTGGTTACTAACTTTAAAGGAATGTGAAATTTCTTACACCTCAACACCTCCTTCTTTCGGTTATATCAGACTTGTAGGCTCCAGGGCTATAGTGAGGAAGAGGATGGACGAGAGGGTGGCGGCAGCGGCTTAGTAGGCGCTTGATACAGTTATGAAATGTTTCCACTGGAAGGAGCCTTCGTTAAAGACTAAGTAAGACAACTCTGCCCATTCTACAGACGAGGAAACTGAGGTCAGAACGGGGCAGGTGTGCGCACACTATGAGTCCATCGCGAGCTGATGACAGATTGCAAGCAGGATCTCCACTGCGCTCCTTGTCTACCTTCAACAACCGTTGTATGTGTTCGTGTGTGTGTGTTTGTGCATTTTCTGGAGACTATTCTACCCCCCGCCCCACTTCTCACCCCCGCCTCGGCTGCCCCCAGTACTTCTGGGCGTCCCAAGGTCCCAACGCCGCTGCGGGGAAGGCAGGCTCCCGCGGGATCTGCTGCGGGACTCTGCCAGCACTGTGTGTATCCCCTCCCCCCTCCCTCCATCCGCGCTTCACTGGCCCTTCGCGCTGCGCGTTTGTCAATGAACGTGGCGCCGCCGCCTGAGCCCCGCCTCCCATTCTCTCCCATTGCCCAGGTATCCGCTAATCAGGCGGAGCCCGCTGCTTGCTCAGCCAATGGGGCGGTGTCTTGGGCCGGGGCCCGCTGCCACCGCTCTGATTGGCTTGATGAAGCGTGATTGGCATGTTAGCCCCCGCCCCGCCCCCGCCCCCGCCCGGAGGGAGGCTGAGCCCCGGGCGGCGCTGTCCACACGCAGCGGGTCCTGAAAGCGGCTCCGGGGCGGCGCGGTGGCGCACTGTGCGCGCCGAGCAGGCGGAGGGCTAGCGCTAGCGGCGGCGGCGGCAACGCGGGCAAAATTGACAGCGGCTCCATCTCGGCATCAGCAGTCCCGGCGGCCTTAGTGGAGGGGACCTTCCGCTCTGTCTTCTGTCCCTCGCTCCAAGCCTGGGGCAGGCGAGGCGGCCATCCCGGAAGAGGCAACTGAAAGACAGTAGAACCAGACTCCCAAGAGAGGGCAGCGGGGCTCGAAGAGTTGGTGGGCGTGAGACAGATACTCAGGAGAGGAGGAGATTGTCTCTGTTGTCCCCATTCCTGGTCCCAGCGATGGGGGAGCAGCGGGAGCCGCAGGAACTTTGAAGGCAGCGGGTCCCGGGGTGTGAGGGCTGCCAAGCTCCCAGGGATTCCGGAATCTCAGCCCCAACGTCAGTGGCGGAAGCGTCTGCAAATCTGCCTGGTCCCCAGCGCCGCCAGAGAGGAAGTTTTTTGCAACTTCGTCGGAAACGTCAGAGAGCCGAGTGAAGAGAGACTGAGGTGGCAAAGGCAAACCCCAGAGACTCAGAGAAGCAGAGAAAGAAAGGATCCGGTGGAGACTGAAGGGTCGAGGAGAGACTCTAGAGGTAGCGAGGCCGCCGAACCAGCCTGGTAGCCTGCGGGCCTCACTGCCCCCTGAGTGAAGCCAAGAGCCGTGTATTCCGCAGGCCTCCTCAAAGCCGCTCCTGCTGGAGAGACCAGGGGTTCCTAGTCCTCCTGGAGGCGGGCCCCTACGCTATGCCCCCAAAGCTGCGGGCGCCTTGGCCGCAGCTACCCAGCCCCGGGTCTGGAGCCGCCGCCTGAGCAAGCCTGGGAGGGAAGCCACCAGGAGTTGGGCTCCCCGCTTCCAGCCAGACTGCACTAGCGCGGTTTTCCGCTTCTAGGCGCAGCTCTCGGCGATCTCCGGCAGGGCTGCTCTGAGAGAGACCTCGAAGCTCCAGCAGTGTTTTCTGATCCCAGCTCGCACAGTGCCTGGCCTGGCGGCGCGGCTCCCTAGCCGCGCTGGGCAGCCCTTTGGCGCCGGGAGGCGGCGGCGTGGGCCGGCCTGCAGTCTGGAGCGCCCCGATGGAAATACACTGTAAGCACGACCCGTTTGCATCCATGCATAGTAAGTAGGCGTCGAGCTCGCTTCTCTCACTCTCCGGCCGGGACGGGATTGGGGGTGCCGGACTGCGGGGCAGGTACTAAGGCCGGAAGGACCCAGGACTTCTGTAGCCGCTCAGTCAAGTTTTCAAAGTGCAGGGCTCCCAGGCAGGGAATGTGGAACAACGTGCCTAGTCGCCCGAGCTCGGAGCACCTGGCACCAGGAATCCCGCCTCCACCAACGCATAATGTAGGCTGCGAGCTGCGGCGTTCTGGCGGCTCTGGCAGCGACATCTCAGCGTGCTGGGAGAATCCTGGCTGGGACTTGGAGAGGGCCCCCGGCTGGGCTAGTTGAAAAGCACAAAGTTGTAGCGAAAGGTCAGTCTGAGTTTCAGAAAGCTCCCCACACCCCAACTCCGACAACACCTTTTTTCTGCCACAAGGCTGATCAGACGGGCTTGGAGGGAACGTGGGGCCCCAACCACTGTCTGTGTGCTTGTATGTGTGAAGGAAGAGGCTGAGAGGTAAGCGAGGACACCAGGTCCAGAGCTCCAAAGACGTCCTGGAGTTGAGGAGTGGGAAATGAAAAATCAACGAAGTAGAGGGCTCCCTGAGCTGAGCTTTTGCTTAGAAGGCGCCAGTTCATACACAGACCCTTAAAGACACTGTGAAGTCCTTCTCTGCAGGACGCTTGCCTCATAATGGCTTCTTCTCTGCCCCCTTCCCCCCCCCTCAAAAACCAGGAAGAAGCTATTTAGTCACCATACAGGCGCCCCTGCCTTCTGTAAGACGCCGAATGTGTAGGAGACGGGAAGGGTCATTTTGGGTGCGCACGAGGCTGGCCTGCCGGCTGCCTGACCGGCCCGGATCTGCCAGTTTACCCTTTAGCATAGACTCCTGTGAGATGAGCGCTCCTTTCTCGGTGAGTTAGCGTCGGATTAGATTCGGAGGTTTCAAGTAGATACCAAGTGGAACGAATTGTGTTTTCCTTATGCGCGCTGCAGAGCTGGGCTGGAGCAAGGCTCCAGGCTTTGGCGGCATCCAGCCCGGTGCCCAGCTCGGGGCCCAACAGACCGCAGGTCATAGGATTGCTTCACGGCACAGAGACCTCCCCAAGCTAGGTACCCCTCAGATAACCCAGAATCCAGCGTACCCAGCCGTGGGTCCCCTATTTAACAAAGGCAGCAGAGACCCGGCTGGAGAGAAGGCAAGGTTACCCGGGCCAATTTGTCCTTTTTTTTCCCCGAAGGGCCGAGTGGTCTGTTAGGCAGAGAAATGCTGATCTAGGCGGCCGTGGCTGGCTGCCGGCAGGTCAGTTTCTCTTTGTGTCAATTTCCCGAGACAGAGGTAATCCACCAAAGCGGTGCGGAGGTTTGCGCAGAGAAGCCGCTTGCTCCGGTCCCAGCCCAAACGATTCTTCATCGTCTGGGGCCTGTGCCAAAACGGTTTCCAGTTCATGGTGACCCCAGCGCTCCCGGCACTTGTCTCCGGCGCACACTTGATCTGGGCTCGAGGGAGGCTCTGATCTCGCAGAGTGAGCCGAAAACAAACGAGTTAGGGTCAATACTCTGAGAGGTAGGCAAGCCCTTAGCTCAGCCAAGGAGCTATTGGGGAACAAAATAAGGAGGGCTGGCCCCTGTGCATCTCCTCGGCGGGAATCCACATACCCTCACTGCCTCCCTCAGTGCAGAGGGGCACCCCAGAGGTCGTGCCCAAGCCCTTGAGAAGATAGAATCAGACTCGGTGGTCTTCCAGCTGTGTATGAGGATGGAGAAAGCAGCTCCTTCTAGATGTTATTAACCAACCGCTAATGCCTGTGTCTCTGTCCCTCCTTGTCCCTGGCCTTCATCTGCCCCCTCCTCGAGAAGTGCTCCCTCCTCCCATTTTCAAGTTCCCCGGCAGCACAGTGGGGGCTGGGCCCCAGCCAGCCTAGCTTCCAGAGCTGGCTTCTCTGGAAGTGCCCTTGGTTTTGATGCTCAAAGCTATTTGCTTGCACAATGTAGGCTCGGTTTGAGGCCTCAGTTTATTGGCCATTGAAGGGAGTGATGGCACAGAGTAGCTCCTAAAAGGTCACTTAGGTAGTAAGGGCTCAAACCAAGTCTTACCTCCTCATCTTCTTTCCTGACCCTGGTCAGTTTCTTCCCCTACCCCTGACCTCCTCCCTCCCCTTTGGAGCAGACAGCTTCTGTGGGAAGGTGGTGTGGGGGAGGGGCAGGCACTGTCAGGAAATGGTCTTCTGTTTTTCCCTGCTTCCACCCTTATTTCAGACTCATCACTTTCATCAGTCTCCTACCTCTCTCTCTAGAGGTTTCCCTGCCCCAGGTATAGCCAGTCTCCTACCTGAGTGTCCTCTAAACCTTTAGTTACACCCATTTTACAGAGTGTGATACTGAGGTCAGAGAGACAAAAGGACTGACAGAAAAGTTCATATGGGCAAAGTTGGAACTGGTTCTTGGGTCTTTAAGGATTCACAGACATGGGAAGGGAGGGACTCAGATTCCAGAGAGAGGAGAGTGGACTGTCTGGGTGGGGACATATGGTTAAACCACTCTGTCTGTTTTAACCATATTTGTATCTATGGCTCGACTGTCTATGTGCGTCAGCACCTGGACAGTCATTTAGAGAGTTCATTAAGGAAATTTCATCCTATTTTTTCCCCTGTGTTCTTGTAGGCATATTTGTGTGTCCCTTCATTCACCCTCTCAGGTGACACTAGGAGAAATTTCAATGACCCTGTAAGTCCTGGAGTTCAATCTGTGGTTGAGACAGCAGAGATCCTCTCCCCAAGACCCTGTGCCCAGTTCTGGATGCAGACAGGGCCCCTGGTGGGCAGTATGTCCTTATCAGGGCCTGAGGAGCATTGTGGAGGCCATCCCTTCCAGACCAGAGCCACAAAAGCCCCAGAGGCATCTGCAATTCAACCTTTCTCCTCCTGGCCACCCTCCTCCAAAACCTTCTCTGACAGTCCTTTGGGCGCAGGCCTGTGTTTTCCTTGAATCTGTTTATCTCTTGGTCTTTGCCTTGATTACACTCAGTCTGTCTCTGTGTCATTCTCTCTGTAAATTCTACTTGGCCCTGAAAAGTGTAGCTGAGTCTGTGTCTCCCGTTAGCCTCCCCCATGGGATGAACCCTCACTCAGCTGGAGTCCACAGGAAGTAGAGGCTGAGACTTGAATTCTCAGAGGAGATGCAGAGCTGAACTTGAGGTTTCAGAAAAAAGTTTCCCTTCCACAGAAGTCTCCTGTCCTCCATATGCCCCCTTACTGGGCTTCCTCCATTTTCTCTTCTGGTTTTCTTGCCTCCCACTGTACACCACACTCTCCTTTCTTTTCTTCACCTGTTCTGGCTGATTCGTTCCTTTTTCTTCCTCTGATTTTCTAACTTGAAGCTTCCGTTTCTGGCTCCCTTTTCTTACTGTCTGTCTCACTTAGTTCCCACTCTTTGTACCCTTACCCTCATACCTCACTTTTCCTCTGTTCTTTTTCCCATCCTGCCTCCTTTCTCTCAGGCATCACATTTCAATTCTTTCCAATCTCAGGAGACATTGCCTTCTCAGACCACAGTTATAAATTACCTCCCTACCATCTTTGAAATGCTCTATGTGATAGGACTATGATGAGGCAGAGAGGACCAAGTGGGTTTGGGGGCCTTTTCAGGGGCTCCCAGGTCACCCTGGGTCTGGTGTCAGCTGTGGACATGTGGGTTAGATTCTGAAAGAGTACTGGTAGCCTACTCTTTGTGGTCAAAAATGGAAAGTTTGGGGGTTTGTTGTCACCTAGAGTGTCCAACCCTTGGGAGTTTTCCATATGCAAAATGGTCCCAAAAGCTCACAAATGTTCTGCAGGACTGCTCTTGGAATTTGAGTCTTCTGAAGGTTGCCACTGTGTTTTGGGCAGAAAGTTTAAATTGCCATATACTATGCCATGCACAGTATAAGAAACAAGTAGACCAGGCTATTGCAGGTAGACCACCTGTCTGGACTAATAGATTATCTTAAAAGTTTACTAAGTGCTCTTAGCTTCCTTTTTGTCCTTTCCGATGAGCTGGTACCAATTTTGAATTTACTTTCTTCTTAAATCCAACCCGTTCTTGAAAGATCCATATGACCCATTTTTATTAGGTGCTCTCAATCCCAGAACAAAGCCTTCTTAAGGCCCTTGACCAGGGGTGGCTGCAGTCTTTCTGTTTTAGGTATACTATGCAGTTGTGTTCCTAACTGCAAAATTCTGTTCGGGATGGTTTTCCTTTTTCTTATGTCTGGAGTGTTTTAGAACAGCCAAAAGCAACTAAAACTCATTTTGAAAACCAGAGAGAAATTCTAGCTTAGATCTATAAAATTGTGTTTTTCCTTGAAATCAGCCTGAGCTTGGAAATTTGAGGGTAATATTTAATTCGGACTCTCATGGGAAACTTCGGTGAATTGCTTTGGCAGTTTTTAGGAAATAGGTTATGTTATTGGTGCCTTTTCCCCTCCATTTCAGATGTTGTTTGTGAACCTGGATAGTAGTTGAGCGCTGGGGAGAAAAGCTGAGATGAGGTGGCTCTTTTATGTTTTAGATTTAGAGTGTGTGTGTGTGTGTGTATGTGTGTGTGTGTGTGACCTCTGAGATGCCCTGGCTTCCCTGGTACTGTCCAGGCCCAGGCAATTCTCAGTTTAGGAGATTTCCCCTTTGGCCTCTGAGCTACCAGCAGCATTGGTAAATGCTTGGATTTGGCTTTTGGCTTTTGATAGTTTTTAGCGATGTTACTGGCTGATTAACAGCTAAAGGTCAATGATATTAGTATACTGGATTACCCTATGTTTACTGGTTTAGCTCTTCATTTACTTAGATTCCTGTTTCCCTCCAGATGGACCTTAATATAAGAGAAGGAAGCTTATTGGGTGAAGGAAATACTATCTTGGACTCTTTTTACTTAAAATCCATCCCAGAGCCCTTGTAAAACCTGGGACTCAGAAACATCCAGCTTCTTTATTTCTCCTGAACTAACTTAAAGCTCTTGGCAATAGCAAAATACTCCAAAATTTTTAGGAAAACTTCTTTATAGCAGATTCTGGTGCAGTAGAGTAGAATGTGATCCTCTGACCCATTTCTTCCGTGTGCTCTGAGAGGGTTCAGTGGTCAAATATGCACGTCAGCCTTACATTTTTTGTTTGTTTTTTCCCTGCCAGCTTTATTGAGGTATGGGCCTCACCTTCCTAAAGAAAGGGTTTTTTATCAAGGCAATGGTTGAGCTTTGTCTCAGTATCCTTCAGAATACTATTTAAAAATTTAAAAAAGTCCTTAGCCCATAATCAGATTGCTGATTTAAAAAACATTTTCCCCCTGAGATCTTGGTTTGCTAGAGTAGACCCTTTCACTTTTAAAGATGTTTATTAAAAGGAAAAGAGTTTCATTTTTTTTTAAATCTCTTTAAATTCGATATATTTTAAAATGTATTTTCTCTCGAGGATCTTCTTTACACCTCAGTATCACATATGTAAGAAGTTGTGTCCCTAGTAAAGACTGAAGTCTTCACATATTCCATTGTTAAAAAAAGAATTACCAGGAAAATGCTAGTAACTAAAGGAAACATAGTATGAGAATGCTTACCCTCAATAGCCCAGTTGACTGACTGAAGACAGACAAAGGCTAAGGTTAATTTTAAAAAGTAATCTAAGGTGCTCATGTAGTCTGCACGATTAGACTCCAGGCTTAAGACATATGCCTGTGGCCATTTCTGATCCAAGGGGCTCTGGTGCTCACGGTGGTGCTTTACCTTCTATATGACTGGCTCTAACCATCCTTTCCCTTGCCTTTTGTTTCTGATCTGTTTCAGGACATGGAGGAGTGAATCAGCTTGGGGGGGTTTTTGTGAATGGACGGCCACTCCCGGATGTAGTCCGCCAAAGGATAGTGGAACTTGCTCATCAAGGTGTCAGGCCCTGCGACATCTCCAGGCAGCTTCGAGTCAGCCATGGTTGTGTCAGCAAAATCCTTGGCAGGTAAAGGCAGGAGCTCCAGGCTTCCCTTGAGTTTTCAAATAACAACCTAAAACACGTCCCAGCAGCTGTCCAATGAGCCAGTGTTGTAGTGAGAATCGTGATGACACTTTGCCCACATGCACAGCACTTTAGAGTTTGCAAAACCCTTTCGAGGCCATTCAATTTAAAGTAGCCTTGGGAAACCCCAGTGACACGTGGAATGGGGACTCAGTTAGGAGGGATGACATGTTTTCTGAAAGCCTGATGAATTCTTTCAAAGAATCTAAGAGTAAGTGTTTCTTGAGAATTTCCCTGCCACAT
>NW_011888904.1:854242-882598 GCF_000151845.1 Pteropus vampyrus | reverse complement strand
CATCCACTATTTTTTTTTTTTTTTTGGTCACTGAAGAATTTGATGGGTGCGCATGGGGTGACAGATTGCAGAGAGTGTGTGGTGTGTGGTGGCTGTGGCTTTCAGAGTCTGCATGGTAAGGCAGGCAGTCCCTTGGGCTGACAGAGACCCCCGTCATCTCAAGAAGGTGGCGGTCTGCCAGGAGTGTGGGCATTCAGTACACAGAGCTCAAGGCTCCGGAGGGGCTTGAGAGGAACAGCCTAGTGGCATGTGAGGCCCATTAAATCCACCCAGAAAGCCTGGCGTTGTCTACTTTCACTAGAGCCTGTCTGGGAGGTTCAGGCCATTTGGAATTGGGTGGTATGTTACACAGGAATAGACACTCAGAGGATTTTAATCCACAACACGTGCTCTTTATATTTTGCAAAGCTTTTTCTTAACCATTTTGAATTTCTGTCTTCACAACAGCCCTGCAAGGCAGGCTGGGCAAACATCCTCAGCTTATTATGCAAATAAGGATACCTTAGGTCCAGAAATGCTAAGTGAGTTGGCTAAAGTCACACAGCAAGTTAGGGTCAGAGCCACTGACTAGCATCTGTACCCCTTTACTCCCAAACTAATGTTCTTTGCGCTGAAGTACACTGTATGTTGGTAGCTGCCGTTCTCTATCGTGTGTAAGCCAAAGGGATGCATGACTGTTTTGCTGAGATGAGAGAATGGTTATTTAGTCTGAATCCTCACTTGACATAGTTGCGAGTTGGGGTTTCTTGGAGTGTCAGGGTTGCCTTCTAAGTGCCTGGCCCATGCGTCAGTCAAAAGGAAGACAGAAACTTCTCATGTCAAGAGCATAGCCTCCTATGGTTGACACTGCTCAGGTGGGATGGGTGGAGAGTCCTGGGCTCTGCCACCCCCAGCCATGCAAGCAGGGCAAGTGCTGGGGGTGAGGGGAGATTTATCCTGCCACCCCTTCAGAGTTTCTGCCTGAATATTGCAGTCCCATTCAACTAACGTTTGTTGGGTTGTCTGTGTGTCTGTAACCTCTGCCCCACGACGGTGCCTGGGACGGTGACTGTCCTAACCGGCACTCAATGACTATTGATTGAGGGAATATAAGGAAAAAATGCACGTTAAAATTCCTAGTAAATAGTAAAGCTGTCTACAATTGCGAAGGACTATTATTATTAAAATTTTTACAACCAAAGCAGCAGTTTGATCTAGTGGGAGGAGCACTGGATTCAGAGTCAGCTTTGAAAGCTGGGACTAGCCCAAATTTCCAGAAGGGAGTGCTAATCCTTAGTCTTCTAATCCTTGGTTTTCCTTTGCATAAAACCCTACTGGCCTCTCAGGATTGGTGTGAGGATCAAGATAATTCAAGGAAGAGCTTTGTCAACTTTAGAGCACTATGTCTAAATAATGAGTTGTGCTGATATTAACAAATGACTTTCTATTGTAATTAGAGGCTGTGGAAATTATCGTATGCCTTGATTTAGACACTTTTTCTAGACTTCTGGCAAAAAATATTTCCTTAGATATTTCTAAAAACCTGTTTGTGACTAATAACAAATTTTCAGCAATTAAAGAAAAAGGGAGGATAGGTTGAGTTTTGCCTTATGGTCCAAATTTGTATAGGACTCACCCTTCTCAATGAAAAATAGAATTTCCACTTCCACATCGCTGCTCCCAAATTATTTCATCTGTTTCTAAAATATTCACTAATTTGGTCCTCATCGGACTTATCCAGGCTAAGAATTTCAGCACCTCTTTAAATGTGACCAGTCGTTGTTCTGGGTAAGCTTTTCCACCATCTCATGAGAGGATCACCTCCTTCCCTTAACAAATATGAACTCTTTGTTAGGTTTGAAAATTACCAGTCATTTCTAATTTTTATTTTTATTTAGTTTTTTAATTTTAATTTTATTTATTTTATTTTATTTTTTTTATTATGGTGACTTTGGTGAATGAAATCCTGTAGGTTTCAGGTGTACAATTTAACAGTAAGGCGCATATATATACATATATTGCATTGTGTGTTCACTGCCCATAGTTAAGATTACTTTTTGTCGCCACATATTTGACCCCTTTTATTTCTAAAATGTCTTTTTGGTTAAAAAGAAATTTCAACTACAAAATAATCTCCTTAGCAGGAGGAAGTCAAGAATTCCTCTGTAAATGTTGAGAGAGACATCCAGTGAAGGCTCAGATTCAGAAGAAGAATCAAGTCATTTTTTTCCCCTGAAATGATCTTTCATGGCACTCTTCTCCCTGGTCTCGGTTTTACTGTAAAACCCTGACATCCTATTTGCGTTAACGAGGAAGAGCTGATAGCATGAAAATGTCCTTAGAAACAACGATTTACCTCAGGGGAGGTCCCTGGAAGAGCTGCTGACTTGCGGTTGGTTTTTTTGATTGCTTAGGTTTTGGCTTTTTTATAACATGTATTTCCAGTTGATTCTAGAATCCAATTCTCCCTTTAATTTTACATCAGAGTTGTTTTTTTTTTTTCTTACGGAAAAATAAGTTGCATTATTTAGGAGGAAAGGTTTTACAGACGGCAGAGGAATCTGCTAGGGGATGGGAGAGCTGGCAAATTAGAGAAAGCAAGGTAGAAGCCAACTTTCTGGGGAAATTGTAGTTCAGGAGGCTCAGCCACAGTCCTGATTTGGCCAGTGTGTCTTGTGTGACACTGGGCAAGTCTATTAAACTCTATGGATCTCTGTTTTATAGCTGTAGATGGGGATGCATTTATTGATTCATTCAGTCATTCAAAGCAATTATGTGCTTTAGAACTATTGTGGAGATCAGATGGGAAAACTGACTTGAAAGTGTTCTGTAAACTTTAAAATGGTAGATAAATATGAATGAACGAACTTGACCAGTGCTGTCCAATAGAAATATAATGTGAGCCACATATGAAATTCAAAATTTTCTAAAAATACATTAAAAAAGGAAAAAGAAACAAGTACAATTAGTTTAAATTATATATCTTATTTAACCGAATATATAAAAATATTATCATTTCAACATATAACCAATATAAATATTATTAGTGAGATAATTTACATCTTTTTTGTACTAATTTTTGAAAATCTGGTGTGTATTTTATGTTTATAGCATATGCCAGTTCAAATGAGCCACATTTCAAACATTCAAAAGCCACATATAGCTAGTGGCTACCGTATTGAATAGCGCAGATCTGGACATTTCCAGGACAGAGTAGCCTGTTATTTTGTTGCCAACATCCATATTGCTGGTTCCTCATGGCTAAGCTCCTTTCTCCTTGGTCCTAGGTATTATGAGACAGGGAGCATCAAGCCTGGGGTAATTGGAGGATCCAAACCAAAGGTCGCCACACCCAAAGTGGTGGAAAAAATCGCTGAGTATAAACGTCAAAATCCCACCATGTTTGCCTGGGAGATCAGGGACCGGCTGCTGGCAGAACGAGTGTGTGACAATGACACGGTGCCCAGCGTCAGTTCCATCAACAGGTGAGGGGCTGCTGCCTGTGGGGGGCTAGGGATCTGGGGGCAGTGGGGGATCCTGGAGGCACTGGGTGTGCCTTATCTGAAGATCTGGTCTCCCCTTCATCAGGACTCCTTAGCTCATCAGACAGGAGGGCTGCTCAGGGGGCCGGATGGGTCTTTCTATTGCCCTTCTATTCTCTTCAAAGTGGGCAGGAGTTTGAGGCCCAGGGAGAGGGCCATGCCAGTACCCTGGCTGCTTGAGATTCTTCTGAGCCCAGAGTGATTTTCCATCATTCCCTTTACCATCCTACTCTGTGTGCGGAGCACAGCGAATTGTCCTGATTAGGCCTTTACAAACGTCACTTCCTTGGAAGCCCAGTCTCAAGGTCTTAGCATTGGCCCATCTCAGAGCTTCCCAGGAAGAAAATCCCTGCCTCCAGTTTGGGCAGAGTTTGAGTCGTTGAGTTTGGGGAACAGACCTCTGACTTGGAGTTGGGAGGTTTAGCTCCTTGTCCCAGTTCTGCCACAAACTTAACGTGTGACCTTGACAGAGCTCTTTCTCTCTCTGAGCCCAGGGCCCTGGTGGTTCCAGTATAGGTCTGTGATCTCTGAGAGCGATGTCTAGGATGCTAAGATGCTGTGGAGTTAAAGAGTTGCCCTCTCCTCGATTGCCCCGAATCTCATCTGTGGACAGAAAGAACCAGAGAAATGCTATGAGTCTTAGTTTCGGGATCTTCTTAGAAGTCACCACAGCCTCTTCTCCTATTAGTCTGATTCAGGATACATCTGACAGAACTCTCAGACATTTAAAAATAAGTTCCTGAAAGAAAGTTTCCTAGTGTGGATGGTGCAGTTTCAACTCCACTTAAACTCACAAAATCAGGGATAAAGTTGTGAGACGAACAGAGACGATTGTCCTGGAAACTCCACAAAGAAGAGAGAAACCAGCAGACTGAAAACTTGAGTAGCTTCCATTTCTTCAAGGTCATGCTCTACCCTTGTCAGTGCAGAGCCTCTCTGGGCTCATCCACAGACAGGAAGAGTGGTCGTACTAGAATGTCTCTCAGATCCTCTCTGGTCCTGACAGTCCTTTCTTCTATAATGACTCAAGTGTACAGAATCACTGTGTGAGTACATGTGCTGACATTTTGAGTCCTGCTATTTCATAAACCGTTAGCCTGTTTTTCTTTTCTCAGTAAATCTTTATCTTGGCTCTGACATCATGCAAGCTGCTGAGAAGAAAGAAGGGAACCAGGCACACAGTCCCTTAGTCTCTGTTCTAGGGTGGCTTCTACTCCAGGCTGGGATTCTGGCATGCACTTAGAGTTCTGGACAGCTTGAATTAGGCACAAAATGACAACTATTTTGGTAGACTTGGGAGGCATAACCCTGTTCTTTTTCTGGATTATGAGGGCCTCCAGTATGTTTTGTGAGTCCCCTGCTTTTGGCTTATTGCAGGATTTCTATGACACAAAGCAACACGATTTTTTTCCCCTGAGTCTCCAAAAGGCCTAACATGGAGCGAAGCACGTACTGCCTAGAGCTGTGAAGTAGTCAGCCTGCTCTGCAGAGGAACCTCCACCAAACCCGTGGTCAGGCTTTGGGGACCCACAGACTTCTCAGTGTAGGGTGTACATGGAATTGGTGGTTCAAAAGATAACTTAAGGTTGTCTGTGGGGGTCTCAAACTTTAATGCCTATGTGGAGCTAGGCAGATAACGCAACAAATGAAGCAGGGCAGGCATAAGATGATAGGGGAAGGTTGGGTCTGTGGCAGACTAGAAACACAAACTCTATGGAAGGAACAGTTGCTTCTCAGCTCCAGCTGAATGCTGCCGGGAATGTGGGCCCAAGGTTTGCCACCTTTTTTTTCCTATTCTTAAAGAGAAGCCGGAAACTAGGACTCGTGTGTTTGTGTGTGTATGTCTGTGTGCTTGTATATATGAAATCTGTATTTTTAAATGGTGGCAACTAATTTCAATGAAAAAAAAAAATGCCTTGTAGGACAAGTATAACTTATTTGCCATGCTCCAGCTTATATCCTCTGTAACACAGGATGAAAATTGTTTTGTGATGAATTTGTTTGAATGTATTTTAGAAATATATAACTGGCACACCAAACCAGTAAGTGTGAACTACATGAACCCCCACCCCCAATTATAGTAAAGAACTAATAATGCCTATTCAAGTAAAAAGGTGTTATTTGAAAGAAACATAAGAAGTAAATAGAGCACAGTGATTACAGATGTGGCAAAAGCTATGAAGGGGGTACTTGATGAGTATCTAGGGAAATGGCGAATCAGCTGATGCCGGGAGCAAAGGGGGGACCTCTGACTGCTAGTTGTCCTAGTCCATAACGATGACCTGGCTGGCTGTGCCTCTAAGGTGCTTTCATATCTGTGGTCTCTTACAGCCTTTAAGGCCCAACTCTGTCCTGTGATAGGTATAGCAATTGAGGCCCAGATGGAGAGAGCAGAGGAACTATGATTTTGAGATTGAGAAAGGAGCAGGACCTGGGTTTCCTGAAGATGAGAGGAGGGTTGGTCTCTTTCCACCACTGCAATGTAGAACTCTGCCATTGACAGCCTTTCTGCTGTCTTCCTGGGGAACCAGCCTGGGAAACCATGACTGACGCTGGGTTAAGCAGCGCTGAACAGTTCTGCTAGGCTTGTGGGAGATTTCCTGAGACACAAACCATCGTGTAGATATGGCTTCTTAAGAACATATACATGCTGGGCTGCTGTACAACCTGTACAATGGAGTCTTAAATCCAGCCTGAATGTCAGGTGGAGGTGACTGTCCCAGAGCTGGTCAAATGGTGGGCAAAATGGCAGTCTTACTTTTCCTATTCCAGTCGCATGGCTCTAAATCAGGAGCGAAGTGGTGGGGAAACTTGAGGGGCATTCCCAGTTTAGAGGGGCAGCTCCATTAGCACCAACTGATTGCTGCCAGGTGAGAACCAGGTGTTCGATTTTTCAAGAGAAGCTAGAAATCTAAGTATTTGTGTAACAGCTCTCAACTTTTACAAATATTGGCAACTAATTCAAATAAAAATAAATACACTGTGCAGGACAAACAAAACTTGCCCAATGATGGGTGTGGTCTGAGGATGATAGCTTATAAAGTCTGCTTTGAATCCTGACTTGGGCAGCCAGCCTTCTGAGACTATTAACCAACTCCTTTTTTCTTCCCCACGTCGATCACAGGCCTGGGTATCACCTGTGGGCCCTCTCCAAGCTTGGCACAGTTGGAACCTTGGCTTTTGGATTTTAGCACTGCTGATGGTCCAAGATTTTTACTGAACTAATGGCAATTTGATCAGTGCAGTAGATACGGGTATTTCTTCAGGCTTATCTCCACATTTCCTTTTATAAGGTGTCACAATTTTCTCTTTCAGTGTAATTTTGTGTGTGGGGGTGATATTGTTGTTGGTGGTAAGATCTAGCCTTTCAAAAGAGTAGGGGTGATGTTGAAATGGTGTCTTACAAATGCTTGTAATATCTAAAGTTTCGCAGGCTTCTAATCCTCAGAGTCTAAATGGGTTTGGAATCCAAATAGGTTTTATGCCTCATACAGCAAGTGTTGAGTACAGGGACCACTTTCTTTGATTGTGGCTCCAAGAAGAGTGTTCAGGCATGGGCTCTGACTTGCTGTGTGACCGTGAGCAAGTCACTTGAGCGCTCTGAGTTTATGTTTCCTAACTCATAGGAACTGGTTGATTGCTGAGCTCCTTTCCCCATTGGACCATCTGTTCGTACAGAACCCAGGGTCATGCTCACCTTCAGCAAAGTAAAGGGCATAACTTTCAGTGTGAGCTGACAATGAGCCCCGACTGTTTCTCGTTTTGAAAAGGTCCCGGGTGTGGTTCTTATTGTGATGTGTCTTGATGCTGCTTATCATTTTTTAATTTTTAATTTTTTTAGAATTGCTATGATTCAGTTAGTCTTGTTCTTCCCACTATCATACTTCTCAGTGGAAGATGATGCTCTTTGTCCTTTTCTTGGCAGCCGTTGCAAGCAGATGGGCAAAATTTCTATCCCCAGGGACAGCTTTGGAGGGTTCCCTACAATTTGGATTGTGCCCATTGAGGACAGCCCCATTGCAGACTTAAAAGTGGGTGTGGGGATGGCTACCTTCCCCTCCCCAGCACCAAGGGGATCCCATGTGTTTTTAAGGCATTTGTGGAATACATGAACCTTTTAAAATTGAAGCTGATCAGTAACCTTTATGAAGATACCACTGACAATACCAACAGCTAACAGTTATTGAGCACATACTATGCTGCAGCCACTGCTCAAAGTTCTTAATGTAATCATCATACTAACTTTATGGAGTAGGAATGAATGTTGGTCCCATTTTGCAGATGAAGAAACTGAGGCACAGAAAGTTTAAGTAATTTACCCAAAGTCATGCAGCTGGCAAATGGCAAGACTGGAATTCAAACTCAAGTAGTCTGATTCCGGAACCTGTATACTTAATCACTATACTGTAGCTACCTCTCAATGATTTATAACAATTGATAATGTTTTGCCAATGATTTATAAATATTTTAAAAGAAAAATAAGGAAACACAATTTTCTTTGCTTTGCTTATGTGCAAATTTAATGGCCAGACAGTGCTTTGGAAAGTTATGACTTTATGCTGGACTTCAATGAGAAATAGTTATATTTTATCATATATTTGTATATACATAAACCATAATATAGATAAAGTATATATCTGGTTTATCCATATGTTCATATAGCTATATCTCTGTACACACACACATATAGATAGAGAAGGTGACAAAAATATAAAGATTAGATCAAATGTTAGCTTAATTCCAGGTGATCAAAAATACCACCTTATTCTCAGGTCTTTGTTAAAACACTCCATGTTTGCTTAGTTAAAATAAGTGGCTTGAATGACAGATAGACAGACAAACGAACAAACACTCTGTATTTGAGGCAATATTCATGCTGACTTGTCAGAAAAGGGCAAAAGGCTGTGGAGGCTCACGTGGCCTGTGGTATGAACAGAAACGTTCAGTCCAGGCTGTCAGCTGAGGACGCTGAGCGCCCTCAGTGCCCAGTGCTGAGCCGTGAAGCACAGAGGGCCACAATCCGATGAAGTTAAAAGGAGGCACCTGCCACTTCTGTCTTTCCTCTCCATTTGCAAAAGCTGGAGACCCAGTGCAGCTTGAAACGAACTTTCAGAAATAATGGTCTGGAATGTGAAAAAGCTTTTCCTACAATGCTGAGTGAAAAGACCAAGATACAAAACTGTATACATGATTTAATCCCGATTTAAGAAAAAAAGCATATTTCAAAATATGCGCAGGAATGCTAGCATAACAGAAATACAGTTGACCCTTGAACAACAAAAGAATTATGGGCATCAACCCCCAGTCGGTCAAAAATCCACATATAACTTTTGACTCCTCCAAAACTTAATTACAGTCATCCCTCTGCAGCCACAGGAGATTGGTTCTAGGGTCCCCCGCGGGTACCAGAATCCTGAATGCTCAAGTCCCGTATATAAAATGTTGTAGATCAATGCATATAGTCGGCCCTCCACATCGATTAAACCTGTAGATGTGAAACCCGGGGATCCAGAGGGTCTACTGTATATTTATTGAAAAAAATCTGCATATAAGTGGACACGTGCAGTTCAAACCTGTGTTCAAGGGTCAACTATACACTGAAATGTGATTTCAGAGTCTTCTTTAAGGTTGTTGTCCAAATAGTCTACAATGAGCACAAAGCACTTTTATGATTAGGAAAAACTCTAAAAATTATCTTTTAAAGGATAATAGTTTGAGGCTGACTAGAACTTTTCCAAAGAAGCTGAACATTATATTATCATCCACTTTCTCCCAATTTCCAGAGAAGGAACTTTCTTGCAGCCCCCAAAGAGACTTTTGGCCCAGCCTTGGTCGATACACTGGGCTTAGGGACTCATGGAAGCCCCATGCGTTGTCCCAGCTGGAAATTCACAAAGTAAGCTTCTTAAAGCCCAAGGTTTGGCAGAAGGACATCAGAGCTGCCAGTCAGCAAAGGGAAGACAGCACCGCTATTATCCCTTTTGTACACTGGGCTTTCCCATAAGATTTTGTGTGTGCATGTGTGTGTTAAAAGGATTCAGTTACTTAAAGTAAGCAAAGAGTGTTCTATTCCAACTCCCTCATTGTATAGAGGCCTACAATGGAATGGGCTTGCCCAAGGTTACAGTCAGGTTCCTATTAGAACTGGAACAAGGTCTCTGGAAAGACAGGCGGGGACACCCCTGGCTCCCAGCCCCATGGAGCTTTTCCACAGGTTTTTGCAGACTTCCTCTTAGCAAAGCCAAGCCAGGCCTTTCCTGGCAGCACTTTAACCCTTTCTAGTTTCAGAGTAACTCACACATACCCCTGTCTTTATGATTTCTGACGAGTGGTCATGTTACCCTTCCTGTGGCTCTCTAAGGGCAGAAAAACCAGAGTGTGAGGGCTCCCAGGGGACAGAGAGGTGATTTGGGCCAGTCTCTTCATTCCACAGTGAGTTTACGGAGCTGGATTTGCTCCTGAGAAAGGAATACCTTCATAACATAAACACATCATCCTTTTCTATGGAAAAAGCAAACACATAAATACATCATCCTTTTCTATGGAAGAGGCTTTTGAGGCCCAGAGAGGTGTGCAAGTTACCTGAAGACACCCAGGGAGGCAAGGGCTGAGTCGGGACTAGTTCATCATCCTTCTAATCTCCTAACTCCCAACCTGAGTTCATAATCTCTCCTCCCCTCTGCCCCAGCTTGACCCCTGACCCAGCTTGATATGGGTTTTCTGGTTCTCCATGCAAAGCTAGTTGCGATCTCTTCTCCATCACGGTAAATAGCCATTTCTTTTTTTTCCCACTGCCCACAGGATCATTCGGACAAAAGTACAACAGCCACCCAACCAGCCGGTCCCAGCTTCCAGTCACAGCATAGGTAAGAACTTAAAAAAAATTTTTAAACACCTAATGGGCTCCAAATATTCTAAAGAACTTTTAATCATTCTTATGGACAGATAATTCTGCATAAAACACTTCGGCACACGTACTAATGCGCCTTCTTTGTCATTCTCCAAGGGCTGAACCCGGTAAATGAATTTTATAAATACTGCTAAAAGGTTTTGAATTTTACTGATTATTATGATAAATAGCTTTCAGCATGAGACAGAAAATTGAAATCTAAGCCAAAAAAAAAAAAAAATCCACTAATGGGGGTCTATAGAATGTCAGATAATTAAAGTAATAAATCAAGAAAGGGGTACTTATTCATAACATTTTCTGCATCATTAGTCAGTAAGTAGTTTTGAATGTGTTTTTTTCTTCTATCAACCAGCCCTTCTACAATTCTTTGTGCACTTGCAGTCTTGAGTGAAGATGTGGCAAAACTTCCCAAACTTTCTCTCTCTCTTGCTTCGATCTCATGTACTCTGTGAACTGTCAGAGCTGCTAGTGCAGTTTCTGACACCAGTGAAGTCTGAAAGTGACCATGACTTCTAAGAATTTGAGTTATATATCCTACTAGTTGACTCATGAACAGTGAGTCAACTAGAGACCCTGCCCTCACAGTCAAAAATCTGAGTACAACTTTTGACTCCCCCAAAACTTCAGTTTCCCTTAGTATCTGCAAGGATTGGTTCCAGGACCCCCCATGGATACTAAAATCTGTGCATGTTCAAGTCCCTTATGCGAAGTGGCACAGAACAATGCATATGGTTGACCTTCTGCATCTGCAGATTCCCAACTGTGGATGGAAAATACTGTTTGCTATCTGCAGTTGGCTGGTTGAATCTGTAGATGCAAACCCAGGGGATACAGAGGGCTGTCTATATATGGAAAAAGAGCTGTGTATAAGTGGACCTGCACAGTTCAAACCCGAGCTGTTCAAGGGTCAACTGTACTCAAGAGTTCGGAAGTTTCCCTTGCCTTTCCTCCTCTGCAAAGATTGTGAGATGAAAATGACATGTGTCTATTTAAGGCATATTATTTCTCCACCTGGGATAAAGGAAACAAACCCTCCTGGTTAGCTGGGGGAAGGTTATTTTACTATAAGAAAGTGGGCAACTATTTAGTAGGACTCTGACAGTTCTGGTTGCCACAGTCCCTATCAATTCCACTTAATCACGCCTCAGATTCTGTACTGTTTGCACACCTTTGTCACTCCTTTAAATAAAAATTGGAACTCCTTGTGGTGATGGGGGACAGGCCTGGCTTATAGTTCCAGCTGTCACGAACTCACCCAGTAAACTGTGTAAGTCCCTTCACCTCTCAGAGCCTCCGTTTCTCCATTTGTGAGCTAAAGGGCACAAACCAGGTGCTCTCTGAGGTCTCTGATCCTCTGTGGTTGCCTCTTTGGATGATGGTAAGACAGAATTCCTCCCTGCCATAAAATCATTCTTCATTTAGTAATCCATTCAAAAACTGTTTGCTAAGCCCCTGCTATGCAGATCTTGGCATTGGAGACTAATGTTTTAATTAGGAGGCAGGACAAAATCTCCATTCTCAAGGGCTTCTCAGTCTCATGGGGGAATGCCGCAAAGAGAAGTTTGCAAAACACTGAGATAAAGCTCAAGAAGAAAGTACAGGGTGCTGTGGGAGCCGAAGGGAGGGAACCACCGGCTCTGTTGAGCTGCGGTGAAGAGGATTGAGAAAGACTCCTGGGGAAGTGTTTGTGGCTGAGATTTCACTTGCAGCTTTTTAACTATTTCAGATCATTTAGCAATGGATATAAAACTGAGAGTAACTGATAATAGTCTTTCAACTGGGTCAGCAGAATGCTTTGTGTCTGAAATTTTTATAAAAATCGTATCTTATATGTGTATAGCCCCTTAAAGTTTACTAACTTAATGAGGAGTGAGAAGAAGGTGGCTAAGAGAGATGAAATAACTAACCCAAGGTCACATTGCCAGTAAGCGGTGGAGCCAGAAATGGAAACTTGGTCTTTTGAGTCTAGTGCAATCCCAAAATACTGGAACAAAACTTGTTGGTTCTGTCAGCAACGTGGTGAAACTTGGTTATATGTGGTTGTTGTTGTTTAAAGTACCAAATGACTTGTGATCTTCCTTCTTCCTCTGTTCTTTGCACCTTAATACAGAAAAGGTTGTGAGATTTGCATAAATCTATTTTGAAAAGCTTCTTCTGATGAAGGAAAAGAGAAGTTAACGATTTCTACTTCTGTGTCTCCTAAGGAAGCTCTAAAATCAAACTCAAATATGAGAAGAAAGGCGCCGTTCCCTCTAGGTCTGTAGGAGCAAGAGCTGGATGTGCTCCAAGGAAAGCAACAAACAGCTTCTCATGCAATCACCACCATTTCTAGTAATTTCCTACACTTTCGAGTCAAAGGCGGCTCCACTTGCCTCCAGCTAGTTATAGCCCAAGGAAATGTGTCTGAGATTGGTTTGTAGGTTTTAATGAACCAAGAAAGAATTCCCACAGTTCAGAAATAGAAATTCAGCTGCACAGCTTGAGAGGACCCTGACTACCGACTGACTAGTCTCTCTTGGACTCTGGGGCCAGGAGTTAATGTGAAACTTGCCCAAAATCTCTCCTCTCCCATTTTTAGCCTTAGGAACTCAGAGATCTGGCTTTAGTCACAAGTCTCCGCCCACATTTCTGGGTGGAGGACATTTAGACTTTATGTCAGTAGACCCGAGGCTGAGTCCTGGTGCTACTGCTTATTGGCTAGATGACTTTGAGCAAATCATGAAGGCTCAGTTTCTTCATTTGATAAACGGAGATGAATAATAGCACTCCAGATTGTCACAAGCATTAAATGAAAAACACGGCATTAATGCAAAGCATTAATTATTTATTAGTGAGGAACAGATTACTGTAGGGGTTAAAACTAGTTTCTGGTTTCCATTCCCTACTCTGCCTCTTATTAGCTGTGTGACCTTGGGCAAGTCACTTACTTTCTGAGCCCTGGTTCCTTTATCTTTCCAATGGGATAATAACATGACATAGCTTATAAGATTTTTCTCAAAATTAAACGAGATGCCTATCACAGAGCAAGTTCTCAGAAACTGTTATCATTATTATATATAGCAATATGATTACATATTATATGTAGTACTATGTAATATTATATAAAAATATTAAAATCCAGGTAAATTGAAGGGAGAAAAGACAGTAAAGAACTGTAAAAAGAAGGGACAGTCTGCTATTTGGAGCTTTTTGGCTCTGTGTATGAGTGCGCAGATATTTATGTCGGCATAGAGGGATGGGTATGTAAGCCGGGAGTGAACTTGCCTGTTGAGTAGGTCTGGGTCTTTTTTCCAGCACTGGCTAGTGGTGGGCCCCAGCTCTCCTCTTTCTCTTCTCCATCCTCCTGCTTCCGGGATCCTTGGACAGGTGGAATTTGAACTAATGCCCTTCTTAACACTGTTCCTTGATCCTTGCTGCACCATCAGTCCTTCTGGCTGCCTATCTTCTCTCTGTCCACTCTTCCCCTGTCATCTCCCCAGCAGCAGAGAACCCGGGCAAACGACTCGAGGACCCTCCTCATTGCCCAGGTGTGGGCAAATGTCCTCAGCACACACCCTCCCTGTCCCGGCACTTTCACATCCAGCCCCGTGTAGGGTGACGGCCTTTGTTTTGGCCCTCTGCTCCCTCCGCACCGGCGCCGGCCCCGCAGCCCTCCTGCTGGGTCTTGACCACCCCTCTTCCTCTGCGCAGTGTCCACGGGCTCGGTGACGCAAGTGTCGTCGGTGAGCACGGACTCGGCCGGCTCCTCGTACTCTATCAGCGGCATCCTGGGCATCACGTCCCCTAGCGCCGACACCAACAAGCGCAAAAGAGATGAAGGTAAGAGAAGCCCGCGCAGCCTGCCGGAGATGGACCCGACGGGATCTTTTTCAGGGCGCTCAGTCAGCGGTGGAAGCAAAAACGCTCGCTGAGCATCCCTTCATTCCAAAACGCCGTAGTCCCCCTGCCCAGGCCCAGGCTCTTCCCTGGACACGGGGAAGGGCAAACAGGGAGCTGGCGGGGGCTTTGGATATCTCGCCCGTCTCCCCGCAGTATTATCCCCTTAGTGGAAAAAGGCAGAGCCCAGGGTCGTGAGCTTTGTGTGGCCTTAAGAAGACCTTGCGTGTGTAGATATGATGCCTGAGGGCAGGGTGTGGAGGGGACGAGCACATCACCCGTGTCTGCTTTGAGACCGAGCCCGGGAGGAGAGGGAGGGGCAGGTCTCACCGCCCTGCAGTGAGACTGGCGCTGGCGGAGTGGCATGTCCGGGGGTGGGGTCTCTGAGGGGCTGTGCTCACCTCTCCCAGGAGAGGGCCTCCAGGGGTGGTGATGGTGGGGGCTGAGGGAGTTAAGAATCATCTCATCTTGGCTCTGGAAGAAAGGAATGCAGAGGCCTCCTGAGGATTACAAAGATGAGTCTTCCCCGTTGGTTTTTCTCAACCCCTCAGTGGTGCCCCCATCCTGGACACTGGCCCACCTTCACCCGGCTCTCCTTTCCCCTGGATGGGCTGCCAGCGCTGCTGACAGTAATGGGTTTGAGAAGAGAAGCGACCCCCTGGGAGATTGTAAAACCTTAGTCAGGAAAGGAAAAAAAAAAATCAGGCTGTGGTCTAGGGCCTGAGAACAGCGTGACAGAAATCTTGATTCAATTATTCTGTTCCTCTGCACAGTTCCCTTTCTCAGCTCCCTGTAAGGGATGTATGTTCTGGAGAGCACATGCCTAAGTACTTAAGATCTGTAACTAGAAAATTGAGTCAGCCCAGCAGTGGATTGGCCTGTGGTCTGCGTGTTCCAGGCATTACAGAAGCTGGGCCTGCGGCCTCTGTTTGGAATTGTGGGGCCTGTAGGGATAATTCACAGCTTTGAAAACCTGCCTCACCTCTTGCCCCTGCTCCTGACACTCAGAGCAGATGTCAGAAGTCTTTAACTCAGTGGGTGGCTGTGCTGTGTTACTGTAGGAGGCAGCGGGCTAACCATTTCTGTTGGTTTATGGGATTGATGGTGTCATCTTTTCTCCTGTTGTCACCTGGACTTGAAGCAGATGTGCTCAAGGTGGGGCCCAGCTGTGTTTGATCATGGTGGAATGGCCAGTTGAGTATGGCTCCCTCAGAAGCTGAAGGGTCAGGCAGAGATTTTCGGAGAAAGAGAAAAAGTCTGATTTGATGTTTATCACCAAACAGACAGGTCCTGATTTGGGGGAATTGTTTTATGGTGTTTGTAGAGTGCGGTATTGGCTTTCATTCTGATCCCTGGTCACTGTTTAGCCTCTCAAGCTGCCTTGAAAGATGTAGAACAGTCAGAATGTGGGTGTCGTTGGTCTAGACTGCTCTGTACTGGTCCGACTATTCTTGAGGACTGTGGACCATTTGAGGTATTGACCTTTAAGAGGGACAGTGACAAATTGGGGTGAGTCCAGATGGATGTAACCTGGATGGAGAGGGTACACCTCAAGGCTCTAAGTGTGTTTTTGCACAAAGATGAGAAGAATGAGGAAGACTGGATTGTTTCCTTTCAAATATCTGGAGGGCTGTCATGAAAAGCAAGAGGGATGAGACTTTGCTGTGTGGCCTCAAATGCCAGTGTGTTGCAGATGCAGAGGAGTTTTCAGCTCAGTATAAAAAAGAACTTTGTAAATATGAGAGTGGTCTAGGACAAAAGAGGTTGCCTTGAAAGATAGTGAGTGCCCTGTCACTAGAGGTATGTAAGTAAAGCCTAGGTGGCCACTTGATGGGCTGCTAGAAATGACATTAGGAGTCAGATGCAAAACTGAATGATCTTTGGAATCCTCCCAGTTTTGAAATTTATGATTGAGCCCTGATCCCCAGAAAGATTTGAGAGGTGATCT
The DNA here is from genome assembly GCF_000151845.1 of Pteropus vampyrus. Classification (NCBI taxonomy): domain Eukaryota; kingdom Metazoa; phylum Chordata; class Mammalia; order Chiroptera; family Pteropodidae; genus Pteropus; species Pteropus vampyrus. The sequence goes on along the minus strand of NW_011888904.1, from coordinate 866,343 downwards.
AGTCTGGTCTGAGGGCTAAGGGAACATGATTTAATGGTCTTGAAAGCTTATAGGATTGGGAAAAGTGAGAGACCCAAACAGCAACCAGAGCCTCCTCATCCTCTGCCTCTCTTCATGTAGAGCGTAGATGGTAGACCAGAGAGGTGGGGCAGAGGCTCCCTTCTTCACATCAGCAAACTCTCTGGAAGGAGTTCTGCCTAGTGCTCCCTGCTGCCCTTTCCCCAACTCCCTCTCTGTCTCCCTGGATCCTTACCTTGGCTTCAGGGAGAGTTGAAGAGACCGAGATTGCCTCCCCTCACCCCACTTTATAAGGGAGGAAACTGAGGCCCCAGACAGTTCCTTGATATTGGCAAAGCCACACAGCTGGCGTGCCCTGGGGCGTCAGGAGGAGCTGGAAAGCCCCTGAGGCCTCAATCCCCTGGTATTGTCTGGCCACCTGCTGGCCCTCAGCCCCCACAGAGAGACGTTTTGGAGGTGGAGCAGCCTGAGGCTGGGCAGAGCCAAGGGACAATGTCAGGAAGAGTTGCCAGCAGAAGGGCATGGTCAGCAGGTTGCTGCAGAGAGTGTGGTGAGAAAGTAAGAACCAGTCACTGGGGAAACACAAGGGAATTGCCAGGTGCACTGGCGGGCTGGCCCGTTGGGACCGCAGACCATGGCACCATTTTTTCTCAGGAGACCCCAGCAGCATGAAGGAAAGGCTGTGGGGGTAAGAGAGTCATTAGAGGGCCAGGAGGAAGACTGCTGAGGGTCCTTACTCCTATTTCTCAGATGAAATGACTGGAGCTCTGCAAGGTGGAGTTGCTTGTTCAGCCCTGGTTCAACGTGGACTTGAGTTTTACACTGTGGGCATTTTTCTGGTGCCACTCTCCTGCCCAGACGTCAGGGCAGGGGTGGGTGGTAACAGAGTCCAATAATGAAGCAGCTGCCCTCTAGAGCTCACAGGCTGGTGGGCAAGACTAGCATGCCCAGAGTCCCTTCGCTGGGCAATATGTGAAGTAATGTGTGATGGAGGATGACACCGGAGGGGAGAGGAAGGCAGGGAGGGGCCGATTTTGACCAAAAGGATCTGGGAACGCTCCTTATAGGAAGTGGCACTTTATCGAGAGGAAAATATTTTCCACTGCTTCTGTTGTTAAATTAAATTAATTAAAATCAAATAAAATTAGAAATTTAGTTCCTCAGTTGTACTAGGTACATTTTAAGTGCTCAATAGCCACATGTGGCTAGTGGCTACTGTATTGGATAACATGGCTTGATTACAAATATGTGGCACATCGTAGATGTTCAATAAATACTCCTTGGTAGAATGACTGTAGAGAGGAGGATGTGTGGGGGTCGCAGTCGGGAGTGCTTCTGTTTGATATTTTGAGCTGCCTCAGAAAACTCAAAGAGTTCTGTAACAAAAACAAATAAGTAGAACACCTTAGACCACTGGATTGCCAAGTGCCCTTTCAGTCTAGAAATTCTAGGATTCTCCCCACGATGTTTGTCTCCAAGACAAGACTTGGGGATGTGGCCACTGTGTCCAAACCTCAAATGAACTATTCTGTGGCTGAGGCAGCAGATAAGGTCCCTGGGACCTCTGAGGGCAGAGCCGGGGTAATTTAAAGGAAGCTACAGGGACGCAGAGTATGGCTCAATGCAAGGAACAGCTTTCAGGCAATAGCCAGGCTGGGCCAAGGATAGAAGCATTAGCTTGGGAAGGTAGTGAGCTCCCCATCATTGGAGGTGTGAGCAGGGGCTGAACAAAGGAGGGGTAGAAGAACCAGAAAAGGCATTTTGATTTGGACTCTGTGACTTTTGAGGGCTGTTACAATCTGAAGTTACATGCTTCAGTAACTGCCCTGTGTCTGGAAGTGGTTCTGCCTACTTGTTTTTTTCTCATTCCCCTGACTCTGAGTCTGTCATTCATATGGCCTTGACTGGGCAGGGGCCACATCACACAAGGGTATTTCTATCCCCAGCCAAGCCCCTTGGCACTGGGCCAGAGCACAGAGATGTTCAGGAGGCTTGTAGATGGCGCTGAGAATCAGGTTAGGGTGCTGCCCAAGCGTGGCTCGCAACCTCTTGTCCTAGTTGGGCCGACCTGAGAGTTTTCTTGGAGAGGCTGTGGAGTTGGCCTCAGGAATCCCTGTGGGCTACGGGGACAGAGCCTGAGGTGGTGCTTCCCTCCCCAGAAGGCCCAGAGGAGGTGGTGGTGGGGCTGGATTTGGCAGAGCATGCAAGGCTGTGAATAGCGGCCATGGGTGAAAGGGCAGCCCCAGACCCTCTGTTCCTTCCTGGGCCTTTGATCTCTGGTGGGGCCTCCTTCCGCCTGTCTCCAGGGTCCCCATTCAGGTCCTGTCGACCTCCCCCTCCCCTTATCCCCCCAGAGTTTGAAAGGCCCTGAACACATGAGGTCAGCCGACTGCGAATCCCTTTCACTAGCTCAGAAAGCCGCCCAATCCAGCACCGGTGTGGATTCCAGAGACAGAAGTCTCTTTTTAGGCAGTAGAGGATACATTGCAGGTGGAATTTCCGGCCTTTTGGGCCCTGGACTGCCCTCTGCCTGAAGAGGCACAGGAAGGACGGCCAAAACCCAGCAGTGCCCTGTCCTTTCAAGAGATGCCAAGTCTGGCAAGACCCTCATGGGGAGATCTGGGGGCATTTAGCAGGGGTTCCTTTCATGACTGTCCATCCCTCTTTCTGGGAGTGTCTATCTCCTTTTTCTTCTGGCGTCTTTTGTTTGGGGGTATATCTCATCCAGTGTTATCTGCCTGTTTATATCCTGGTTATTGAGTCTTCCTCTGTGTCTGCTTCTGTTTCCTCGTCTAGCTTTCACTCTTTCTTTTTCTCACATTCACTCTCTCCTTTCTCTCTTTCTCTCTCTCTCTCTCTCTCTCTCTCTCTCTCTCTCTCTCTCTCTCTCTCTCTCTCTCTCTCTCCTTGTATTCACTCTTGCTCTCTCCTACCAACTCCTCTCTCCCCTGACTCTTCCAGGCTGAGAGCCCCACCTCAGCCCTGCCCTGCAGACCTCCATGGGAACCATCTTGGAGAGAGAAGGGGTTTCGGAAGCTCACAGGCCAGTCAGGGCCCAGGGCCCTCCTGACTATGGGTAGGCCCTGGCCTTCCTTTCGTAGGACCCTCTTCCTTTGCTGGACCTTATCTGCTGTTCCTGGGCTCTGGACAAAAGGTAGAGATCTGGAGCAGAAAGTGCAGAGACGCCTCTCAGATTTCCCAGAAGGGAACGAGATGAGTGGAAAAGCTCGGGATTCCTGAGTCAGGAGTTGTAAAGATTCCACAGACCTCTGATCTCTGGAGAGCCCAAAATAATGTGTTGAGGAATCGAGGAAAGGATACAGGCTCACAGGCCAGGGCTGAAATGATTTGAGGACTTTCTGTACCGCCATCTTTGGCAAGTTACTTAATCTCTCTGAGCCTCTATTTTGTCATCTGGAAAATAGAAACGGCACAAGTTTTGTAGGTTATTATGAGGATAAAATAAAGTCACACCCTTGAAGGCTGTAGCCCCAGGGCTTGGTGGTAGTAAGCACTTAATAAATGGCCACTGAGAGAGACTAGGACTGAGGCTGTGAGGGCCAGTCCAGGCTGAGGGCAAGCAGGCTCCAGCCATAGTTCTATTTGGCAGCTGAAACGGGCTGATCTGCCCACCCCATGACTTCCTGTTTGTAACAGTCTACTGCTGTGGGCATCAAGACTGAACAACAGTGCCCCCAGGTGTCAGCCACAAAACGAAGGGCCACTCGATTTCTTTTGCTTCCTTTCCCTTCAGGACCCTGGTCTCTCAGCCCCCTTGATGGAAGAATGAAAGGGTAGAGCCTCAGGTTCCCATGAGGAGCGGCTCTGGGTACACAAGGCAGTGGAGGCCTCCAGGATGGAAGGCAGAGCCCCTAGGCCTGGAAGGGCTGGGCACCTGAGAGTTGAGTTCACCAGCTTGGACCTCCAGACTTCTCTGTCAGAGCTGGAGGGCCTTGGAGAGTATCTAGGACATGTCAACCCAGTCATTATTCAGATGGGAAAACAGGTCTGGAGAAGAGGAAGGGTTGGACCAGGTCACACAGTGAAAACCCAGAAAAACCAGTGGGAGAGATTGGGCTCCTCAGAACATCCTTGGTACCCCAGAACCATTCGATGTGACAAATCTCAACTTCTCTTTTCCTCTCCTTTCTCCCATCCTCCTCTGTCCATCTTCTGACCCCACTGTTGAAAGCCACCAGGGACTCTGACCCGGGTAGCGGGCAGCTGACTCGCCTATCCTCCAGGGTTAACTTCTGGCCTGGCCTCCCACTCCTCCTCCTCATCCTTTCTGTGCTTCCTGTCCCTGTGTGTTCTTCGAGCTTTCCAGTCTCTGGGCCCTTTACCCGGAATGTTGTCCTTGAGGCTGGTCTGTGGCCCTGGCTTGGTTTCCAGAGGCAGCTCACTCCTTGGGGGGTGTTATCAGTGCCTAGCCAGTAGTCTTTCACAGTTGGCCAAGACCCTTGGATTCACCAAGGGCTGGCATGGAGTTTGGAGGCCAGACACACTCTACAGAGAAGGAAGGACATGATTACCACTTTGTGTTGGTCTCTCCTGGGGTTTCACTGGGGCAGGCTTCCCACCCCTTGGTCCTCCATAAGGTGTCCCTTGGATGTACCCTCAGGCTGGCCATGCAGGTACATGAACCTGTATGCAGATACAGGGATGAGGACAAAGGTTCTTGCTGGGAGGGCATCACTTAGAACCCAGGTGGCAATTGCCAACCAGGCAGTCATGCTTTATTTACTTGGCTTGTCCTGTATTTAAAATGACTTTGAGTTAGTTACCAACACGGTGCTCTCTTTTTTTCTACCCGATACCTTTGAGCTTCTGGATTCTTAGTGTGGACTCTAAAGAAGTTTGGTTGAGTCCAGTCTGTGGCAGCTGAAGCCTGTGGGAGGCAGGGCTCTGACTGGATGGAACGGTGTGTGTGTGTTTGGAGGGATGGAGATCAGAGAAGTCAGGCTCTCAGACAAGGTGTGTGGGGAAGGGGAGGCGTAGAGCAGGGTCAGGGAGCCACATCTCTTGGCAGCCCAGAACAGTGAGATTGAGGTCGTTCAGTCCACACCTGCCAGTCAGGGTAATCCAGACACAGTGGGCACAGGCTTCCCCGGGGACTGCAGGGAGTGGTTAGTGGCGTAGATGGTAAGGACTGACTTTCTCTCTCCCATCCTGGCTGGCCATTCTCCTGTCCTTCCAACCTTGCAGTCCCTGGCCCCTCATCTGAGCCCCAGGCAGACAGGTTTGAGAGGCTTCCTTGGTAAACCAGGGGACATGAATCCAGGTGGTCACGGAGGGGCTCCTTGGGCTTTTCCCTCGTGCCAGGGGCCTGTCCCTTGGGCGGTGGGTCAGGTTTCGGTTCCTTCTGGCCCCTGGGTCCCTGAGTTTCACTTTGATTCACTATGTGAGAGCCTGCGTGAGAGCTAACACCACTGAACACTCCCTCCACCCAACCCCGCCTGTTTGCCTGCCTGTTTGCCCACCTGTTTTGCCCAGGCCCCCCTCCCCCACCAGCTCCTTTTCCCATGGGGCTGTGCACTGGTGTCCCAGAGACCCTTGGGAGGTATGAAGGGCAGGGTGACACAGTGTGAGGATCTCAATTCAGAGATTCGGTTCTGTGGTCCTCCAGAATAAGGGTGTGGGGTCAGCTGAGGGGATAGAATCTCATGCGTGGTGGGCAGGCCCCTGCCAGGGCTGTCTGAACCTCAGGGTGGAATGAAGTGGCTTTCCACTCCGCATGCCCTGCTGCCTTGTGGGCTAGAGGGTCCCACTGTTCTCTTTGGCTTTGGAATATGGTTTAATCCTTGGCCGCAGAGTACTTCTCAGTGCTCCAAACTACTAGAGGCTTAGGAGGCAGGGGAAGGAGGCTGAGAGGAAAGAGCCAGATACTCTGGGTTCTTGTCCTGACTCTGTGGCTGACTTGCTGGTACCTTGGGGAAATCATAATCCCTTCTCTTTAGGCCTCATTTTTTTCATCTGTAATAGAGGATCAAGGAATTCCTAAGGTTCTTCTGAGTGCCAAGATTCCAAGCTTCTCTTGGTCCCACCTCAAGTCATCTTGGCATTATTTTAGGCCAGTGGTTCTCAAACAAATGTTGGGACCCCTATAAACTCTTAAAAATGATAAAAGACCCCAAGGAGCTTTTAGTTTATGTGAATTAATGAAAATGGACAAAAACTTAAATATGTATTTATTAGTTTATTAAAAATAACAGTAAACATAGTAATATAAATAATATAAATAATTGAAATGAGAAAGAACTGCATTTTCCAAATCAAAATATTTAGTTAGAGTGGCATTGCTTTACGATTTTACAAATCTCTTTAATGTCTGACTTAACAGAAGACATCTGGATTCTCATATCTGCTTCTGCATCTGGTCTGTTGTGATACTGTACATCCTAGAGCCTCTGGAGATCTGCACTGTACTTGTAAAAGAATGAGAGTGAAGAAAGCCAATAACATTTTAGTATTATTATGAGAATAGTTTTGACCTCACAGACTCCTTGAAAAGATCTTGGCAGCTCCCCAGGGATCCCTGGACTAGATCTTGAGAATCTCTGCTTCAGGCTGCTACAAACTCTGAGCTTGCTTACTACTCATATAGATAGGGAGAGCAGTTAAGTGGTTTTTTAGGGTTTTTTGTTTGTTTGTTTGTTTTTGTTTTTATAAAGGTGCCATTGATTTCTCCTGTTCTTAGCTCTTGAAGGCAGTGGGAGCCATGGCAGGTCTTTGAGCTGGGGAGGGAGTAACAAGACACCTTGGGCTTGTCTTTTAGCATTTTGGAGTATGCAGTGCTTCTTGCTCCTCTTCCAAACTTGAGCTACCTCGAGAAAGGCACAGCTACTGAGGTTCCTTTCATTTCCAGCCGCGTTTGAAGTTTGATCTCCCTCCAGCAGGCTTCCTTTAGGTCCAACAGTAGCTACCTAGTGCTCCCAAAGAGCCCAGGGAATGGGCATTTGGGACCCAACCACGTCTCCCCTTCCCAGCTTAACTCTGCACTAGCCTGCAGACCTCTGAGACCCCACCCTGGGTATAGTTTTGGTGGGAAAAAAAACTCAGCAAATGATATTGATTAGGAATGAAACAAAATAAAATGAAAAGTAGGTTTGGTACTTGACTCCTGGCATTTGAGGAAAAGCAAGTCCGAAAGACTGTTGAGAAGGGAGAATTTGTTTTCTGATTCCATAGGGGCTTCTGGGTTTTCCGGAACGCCAGTGGTTGGTCAGTGTGTGTGTGTGTGTGTGTGTGTGTGTGTGTGTGTGTGTGTGTAATTTCACTTGGAAATGTCCAGTTTTCATTTTCTTCGGTATGTTTATCATTTGCATTAGTCCATCCTGGGTCTAATGGACTAAATGGAGGAGAGGGAGTGAAAGGAAATGTCCTCAGGTAACTTGAGAAGCATTGAAAGAGGGAGGATAAAAGATGCTAGAGAAGCTATGTGTGAGAAAGAGGTTGCTTGTAGTGAGATGAACTGAGCTCTTAGAGGAAACAGAGAGAAAGGCATGGCTAGAGAGACTAGAAAAGATGAAATGTGACAAAGGGGTCAGACACTTCCCAGCACCCGCCACCAGGTGGCACCATTGACCCAAGACAGCTTAGTTGCCTTCTGGGTTAGGGACAAGAAGGGTAACAGGGCAGTGTGTACTGGCCATTTGTGAGCTTGGGAAGCTTGTAACTTGATGGGTGGCAGCAGGGCCCAGGTAGGCTGACCATTTGTCCGAGTCTCACTTCTCTGCCAGTCAGGACAGGGGGGCGTGAGGAGTGACCATCGTCATTGGGGATCGGTCTGGTCCTTCATCACCTCATGGCACAGATGACTTGATACAAACCTTTCTGGGAGTCCAGTCCTTGCTTCTATTATAAGCTTTTACTTGCTGTGTGACCTTGGGCAAGTCACTCCTCTCTGCCTTGTTTTCCTCATGTTAAAATGTGGAGATTTGAACAGATGATTTTAAAGATCTTTGGGCTCTGACATTCTACGGTGTGCCAGAGAGAGCCCAGGAGTTGGAGTTAGATTCAGGATCTTCCTCCGTCAGCTGTGTGATCTTGGGCAGCTCACTTCCCATCTGTGGAGATTATATTAATATCTCCCTCACAGACTTTTATGTAAAATAGCAGGTTGGAAAATGCTTTGAAATCTTTTCTTGTGCTGTAGGAAAGGGAGGGGTTGCTGTTTATTATTTTCTCTGAAATTTAAGTTAGCCAGAGCAGGCATTCTGCCATCCTCATAGCTCGGAAAGCTTGATCCTCTGCCTGTGGCCACAACACAAGGCCTTATGGCAGGTGTTTGCTCAAGGTCACTGCATCTTTGCCGTAAATATCTTTTGAATCTGCTCATTTCTTTCAGGCCCCACTGCTACTGCTTTGGTCCAAGCACTCTCTCCTCTCGTTTGTGGACTATTGCTGTGGCCTCCTTGCAGGTCCCCACCTCCAATGCCCCTGACTTCTCCAAACAGTCCACCTTCCCCATAGCAGCCCCAGCAGCACTTCTGAAATACAGTTCTGATCAATGGCTTGCCTGAAGAATATTCACCCTTCAGATCTGCCCATTGTTCTCAGAAGCCAGCCAGACTTTTTAGCAAGGTTGCAAGGCCTTCGTGGTCAGCCCCCTGCCCATCTCACAAGCCGAGTCCCTTTCTGCCCTCTTCTTTTCATGCTCACTCTAGTCATACCAAACTTCTTCCCGTCTTTTGAGCACCACTTGTTCTTTCCTGCTTGTAGCTTAAGGGTTACTTGCATGAATTGTAGTGTCAGGTAACTGGGGTTCTTTTTTTCTTTTTTTTGGGTAACTGGCGTTCTTGTGCTGATGCCACCAATGCTTACTCATGTGACTTTGGGCAAGTTATTTGACTTCCCTGAGCCTCAGTTTCCTTATATGTAAAACGAGGGTACCAATTGTGCCTATGATTGGATTGTTATGTGCAGTGAATGAGGTAATGCATGTAAAGTGCCCAGGATGACCCCTATTGTGTGATATAGGCTCAGAAAAGAGTGCCTTTTATTACGACGCTGTTCCGACTGTGTGGAAACTGTCCTCTTCTGCCCCATCATTTTACCCGGCTGACATGCCCAAACTGCAGGATCCAGCTCAAATGTCACTTCTTAAGTGAAGGCTTCCTTGATGCTCACTTCTAACTATTAGCTTTGTTGGCCCCACCCGCAACACAAAGAATCTGCCTATTGACAAAAATATCTTATTTGTTACTTGTTTGTCTTTCCTGTGAGACTGTGAGCCCCATGAGTGTGGGAACAATATCTACAGTGGTCACCATTATCACTTAGTGCCCAGCGCAGGGCCTGGTTTATGGCGACAAATATGCACTGAATGGGACTCTGGATGTCATAGGAGCATGGAGCCCATCTGGTGGGTGCAGGTTGCTGAGCAGAACCCAGAGCCTTGCACATCAAACAATCTCCCACTCCTGCCTGACCCCTGATCCTCCATCCTCCAGCCGACTCTGTCTGATCTCTAGAAAGGACCTCATGACAACCATTCTAGAGAGAGAAGGAGCTCTCCCATGGTCTAAATACACACACGCACATACACATGCACAAACATGCATACTGGGGCCTACGGCCCTCATTCTGCCTGCCTTACCTGAGCATATGTTCCAGGTATATATAGATCATGGCCCCAAATAAGAACTGCAGCTATAATGGCAAGTACTTATCGAGTGTTTACTATGTATATTTTAAATTATTAACATATTTGATACCACTTATTATCCCCATTTTATACATATTCAGAGAGATCAAGGAAATTGCCCAAGGTCATACAGCTCCACAGTGGCAGTATTGGGACCGGCTTCCAGGGGATTGTTTCCAGAATAGCCTTACCTGCCATCCTGGTCTGCCTCTCACAGTGTCACAACAGGATGACATCAGTGGGAATGTATTTACCTCTGTAATGTAAAGCTTCGATTCCATTATTATTATTGTTATTATTTTCAGTTCTGCTGGGTCCCCATCCATCATCCTGCCAGGCTGAGCTGAGGGGGACCTTGGTTCAAAGCCCACTTTATTCCTCAGGTACCCTATTTCTGAGGCTTCTCCCAACACTATTGTGCACGCTTTCCTGTCATACTTCCAAGCTGGTCATCTTCGAGTGCAGCTGGCTGATCACACGTCGACTTGAAACCACAGCAGGGTAGTGCAGTGAATGGACCAGAGTTCGAGCCCAGCCCTCCCAGTTACCAGCTGTGTGAGCTTTGACAAGCGCCTTAACTTCTTTGAGCTTCAGTTTTCTCATCTGTCAAAAGAGGATAATAATTCCTGCTTTTCCTGGTAATTAAAAACATTACCTATATTATTTTAATTAGAACTGGCACATGGCAAGTTTTTAAAATATTTCTGTCATCAGAGTAGAGTTGTTATCCTGATTCCTCAAGATGACCTTGTTAAGAACTTCCTAAATTCCCAGCTCTTTTGTTTTAGTTCTTTTTAAATGATTATTTTATTTATATTGCTAGGTTTAATGATGGGATTATTCAGTTTAGGATCAGAAGAAAAAGACATACCCACTAGAATTTATATTGGCAGAATTTTATCTCCTTGTTTCAGAAGCTAATAATTTAAGTTGTAGATGAGGGCATCTTGCAGAGATTGGATGATGGGTTCCTGGTCCCAGTTCAGCCACTGTCTCCCTTTGTGATCAGTCAGGTCCCTGCCCTCTGGGTCCTTGATTTGGATGCAATGAGCCCATACAACCCTTCCAGCTCCTGAACCTCCCTCCTCCCTGCTTCCCGCTGTTTCCCCTCCCTCCTCCTCCATCTTCTCTCTCTTCGTTTCCCTTCTGTCTGAGACACAAACGCCATCCAGCTCTTTTGAATGGTACTTTTGTTCCGCTAACATCTCTTTGCTGAAAAGGACGATCAGTTAGGTTTGTCTCTTTTAAACGCGGGCACATTTTATCAGTTAAGAACCTGTGTGCCTCTATCCCAAGACATAGCCTTAAAGAGGAAGACAGAAACAGCAAAAGGGAGACAGAAGAGGAAAAGCAACAATATCTCTTTGGGGGCTTAATGTATGGTTCGTTCAGCAAATGCCTTCTTTTCCAGCAACCCCCTTTCCAGCTCTTCCCTGTGACCTTAAGCATTTTCTAGTTTGACTCCAGTTATGACTTGTGCCCCTGTCCTACCTCCCCACAGAATGAGGAGGGAGCAACAGCAGAGCCTGTGCCGGAATCATCTTTGTCTCAAAGCCCCTTTGAGGTAGGGCTTGAGCACTAGATTTGGAGTCAAGGGACCCCGGGTTTGAGTGATGGCTTTGAACTCCCAAGCTGGTAATCTTGGGCAAAAGAAAGAGCAGAATGACTTCCTCAGTCTTGTGCAAATTCAGTGAGAAGCAATGTGTGAGAAGGTGCTTTGTAAACTGTAAAGCTCTGGAGGTATGAGAGTGTCCTTGTAGTTCATTTCATGTGCTTACTCAGTGACCTGGGAGAAATTCCTTAACTTCTCCAAGGGTCAGTTTTCCCATCTGTAAAATGGAGACTATAATCCTTAGGTCATACAATTACTGTGCATTCCATAATGGATGTAAAACACCTAGCACAGTTCTTGGGGGATGCTCAGGTCTAGGTTAGCGCCTTGTCCTTTTTCCCTTGTTTCTTCATACCACAAAACAATTAAGCCTCAGGCTTCTTAAGTCTGGCTGCTAGTCTGAAAGCCAGTGGGCCACTCCTTGGCTGAGAGCTCTCAGGCAAATTCTCTAACCTGCGCCTCAATTCTGTTGCCCGTAAAAGAAGCTTAATAATAATATGTTTCAGAGTTGCTGAGAATGGACCGTGCCCATAAATGACTCGGCACAGAGTAAGTGCCACGTGAATCTTAGTATTTTGCCAGACCTTGCTCCCTCCGCATACCCAGACATGGGACCCCAAAGGCCATCTCCTTCAAGCACCCTGGGCGGGCGAAAAAAGCCAAGTCTGAGCAGAGCGGGAAGGGATTTGCCCAAGGTCGCTCCAGGAGTCAGTCACATGCCAAGATCTTTGAGGGATTTCCAGGGACCCCGCGTTGCCACCTTGCTAATAAAGCCTCTCCAAAAGGCCGAGGGCCGGGGTTTGGAAAGGCCAGAGCCTCCTCGGT